>NW_011494884.1:3434005-3436458 GCF_000754665.1 Bison bison bison
AGGAAGAAATGAAGAACCCCAGGGTTAGTAGAAGGAAAGGAATCTTAAAAATTAGGGCAGAAATAAATGCAAAAGAAACAAAAGAGACCATAGCAAAAATCAACAAAGCCAAAAGCTGGTTCTTTGAAAGGATAAATAAAATTGACAAACCATTAGCCGGACTCATCAAGAAACAAAGGGAGAAAAATCAAATCAATAAAATTAGAAACGAAAATGGAGAGATCACAACAGACAACACAGAAATACAAAGGATCATAAGAGATTACTATCAACAATTATATGCCAATAAAATGGACAACGTGGAAGAAATGGACAAATTCTTCGAAAAGTACAACTTTCCAAAACTGGACCAGGAAGAAATAGAAAATCTTAACAGACCCACCACAAGCACGGAAATTGAAACTGTAATCAAAAATCTTCCAGCAAACAAAAGCCCAGGTCCAGACGGCTTCACAGCTGAATTCTACCAAAAATTTAGAGAAGAGCTAACACCTATCCTGCTCAAACTCTTCCAGAAAATTGCAGAGGAAGGTAAACTTCCAAACTCATTCTATGAGGCCACCATCACTCTAATACCAAAACCTGACAAAGATCCCACAAAAAAAGAAAACTACAGGCCAATATCACTGATGAACATAGATGCAAAAATCCTTAACAGAATTCTAGCAATCAGAATCCAACAATACATTAAAAAGATCATACACCATGACCAAGTGGGCTTTATCCCAGGGATGCAAGGATTCTTCAATATCCGTAAATCAATCAATGTTATACACCACATTAACAAATTGAAAAACAAAAACCATATGATTATCTCAATAGATGCAGAGAAAGCCTTTGACAAAATTCAACATCCATTTATGATAAAAACTCTCCAGAAAGCAGGAATAGAAGGAACATAGCTCAACATAATAAAAGCTATATATGACAAACCCACAGCAAACATTATCCTCAATGGTGAAAAATTGAAAGCATTTCCTCTAAAGTCAGGAACAAGACAAGGGTGCCCACTTTCACCATTACTATTCAACATAGTTTTGGAAGTTTTGGCCACAGCAATCAGAGCAGAAAAAGAAATAAAAGGAATCCAAATTGGAAAAGAAGAAGTAAAACTCTCACTATTTGCAGATGACATGATCCTTTACACAGAAAACCCTAAAGACTCCACCAGAAAATTACTAGAACTAATCAATGATTATAGTAAAGTTGCAGGATATAAAATCAACACACAGAAACCCCTTGCATTCCTATATACTAATAATGAGAAAACTGAAAGAGAAATTAAGGAAACAATTCCATTCACCATTGCAACGGAAAGAATAAAATACTTAGGAATATATCTACCTAAAGAAACTAAAGACCTATATATAGAAAACTATAAAACACTGGTGAAAGAAATCAAAGAGGACACTAATAGATGGAGAAATATACCATGTTCATGGATTGGAAGAATCAATATAGTGAAAAAGAGTATACTACCCAAAGCAATTTATAGATTCAATGCAATCCCTATCAAGCTACCAACAGTATTCTTCACAGAGCTAGAACAAATAATTTCACAATTTGTATGGAAATACAAAAAACCTCGAATAGCCAAAGCGATCTTGAGAAAGAAGAATGGAACTGGAGGAATCAACCTACCTGACTTCAGGCTCTACTACAAAGCCACAGTTATCAAGACAGTATGGTACTGGCACAAAGACAGAAATATTGATCAATGGAACAAAATAGAAAGCCCAGAGATAAATCCACGCACATATGGACACCTTATCTTTGACAAAGGAGGCAAGAATATACAATGGATTAAAGACAATCTCTTTAACAAGTGGTGCTGGGAAAACTGGTCAACCACTTGTAAAATAATGAAACTAGAACACTTTCTAACACCATACACAAAAATAAACTCAAAATGGATTAAAGATCTCAACGTAAGACCAGAAACTATAAAACTCCTAGAGGAGAACATAGGCAAAACACTCTCCGACATACATCACAGCAGGATCCTCTATGACCCACCTCCCAGAATATTGGAAATAAAAGCAAAAATAAACAAATGGGACCTAATTAAACTTAAAAGCTTCTGCACAACAAAGGAAACTATTAGCAAGGTGAAAAGGCAGCCTTCAGAATGGGAGAAAATAATAGCAAATGAAGCAACGGACAAACAACTAATCTCAAAAATATACAAGCAACTCCTACAGCTCAACACCAGAAAAATAAATGACCCAATCAAAAAATGGGCCAAAGAACTAAATAGACATTTCTCCAAAGAAGACATACAGATGGCTAACAAACACATGAAAAGATGCTCAACATCACTCATTATCAGAGAAATGCAAATCAAAACCACTATGAGGTACCATTTCACGCCAGTCAGAATGGCTGTGATCCAAAAGTCTACAAGCAATAAATGCTGGAGAGGGTGTGGAGAAAAGGGAACTCTCTTACACTGT
>NW_011494884.1:3436558-3452414 GCF_000754665.1 Bison bison bison
TCAAAACCACTATGAGGTACCATTTCACGCCAGTCAGAATGGCTGTGATCCAAAAGTCTA
Organism: Bison bison bison; assembly: GCF_000754665.1. NCBI lineage: Eukaryota > Metazoa > Chordata > Mammalia > Artiodactyla > Bovidae > Bison > Bison bison. The sequence continues at coordinate 3,436,619 of NW_011494884.1, forward strand.
CAAGCAATAAATGCTGGAGAGGGTGTGGAGAAAAGGGAACTCTCTTACACTGTTGGTGGGAATGCAACCTAGTACAGCCACTATGGAGAACAGTGTGGAGATTCCTTAAAAAACTGGAAAGAGAACTGCCTTATGATCCAGCAATCCCACTGCTGGGCATACACACTGAGGAAACCAGAAGGGAAAGAGACACGTGTACCCCAATGTTCATCGCAGCACTGTTTATAATAGCCAGGACATGGAAGCAACCTAGATGTCCATCAGCAGATGAATGGATAAGACAGCTGTGGTACATATATACAATGGAGTATTACTCAGCCATTAAAAAGAATACATTTGAATCAGTTCTAATGAGATGGATAAAACTGGAACCTATTATACAGAGTGAAGTAAGCCAGAAAGAAAAACACCAATACAGTATACTAACGCATATATATGGAATTTAGAAAGATGGTAACAATAACACTGTGTACGAGACAGCAAAAGAGACACCGATGTATAGATCAGTCTTATGGACTCTGTGGGAGAGGGAGAGGGTGGGGAGATTTGGGAGAATAGCATTGAAACATGTATAATATCATGTATGAAACGAGTCGCCAGTCCAGGTTCGATGCACGATACTGGATGCTTGGGGCTGGTGCACTGGGACGACCCAGAGGGAGGGTGGGGGAGGGGAGGAGGGAGGAGGGTTCAGGATGGGGAACGCGGGTATACCTGTGGCGGATTCATTTCGATATTTGGCAAAACTAATACAATATTGTAAAGTTTAAAAATAAAATAAAATTAAAAAAAAAATAAATGCAAGGATAAAGACTTGTACATCTATTTAACCACAGGGTTTGGTGCTTAGCCTAGCATATAATTGTGGAGGGAAAAAAGGAAGAAAAAAAGGAAAATAAAGAAGAAATCAATACGCTTCTTAGCACCCAACATTTCTGTTTTTAAGACAATTTAAGACCACGAGTGGTTTTGTGTATATTAAATAGCACACAATAAACTATTTCAGTCATCCAAGGAAGATTATACCTAGTAAAGTTACAAAGACTTATTAAAAGTGTAGTTTTTACCTGTTTAAATTGCAGAAGGTCACAGCTGGGAACTCTATCTTCTCCACATACTGTACCTCCATAGATGTCGTGGTGGGCCACCTGAAGTAATTGACGAGACGGCTGTATACCTGCCAGACGAGGAGACTGATGGAGCCCAGGACCACCAGCAACCAGATCACCTTGCGAATCCTACTCGGATTCCTGACAATGTTGTGGACTCCGTGGAAGGAAGTGGAGATGGCAAAGTCATGGTCAAACTTTCTACGGTCAGTGTGAGGTGGCAAAGTTTTCTTTGAAAGGTAGAGCTTGATCTTTTCCAAGAGTCCTTAAATTCAACCAAAGACAAAACCAGCAATAAGTTAGGAAAACCTAACACTGTATGTGAAAAACACAACTCACATGACTTTAAACATGCTCCCCTTTTATGTGTACACATAAGGACTCAAAATTCATCTTGAGTTGCACAGATTCTTCAGGAGTCAAGAAGTGTCTACTATAGAGATCTAATAAGTATGTGAGGCCTCTCATGAGAGAATGCCTCTAGTTAATGCAAACTTACTTTAGCCCATTTCTTATTCTAATAGTGTATTTCTCTTTAGTCAAATGGGAAAAATATTCTCTGCCTCATGAGTTGGTTGTATTAAATAAAAAATACCTGGAGATAGCTTGGCACCTCACCCAGACCATGATAAGTACTCAATTCATATTAGCAGCTTGTGTTTTTCTATTGATTTGGTAGTGATGTGGTAGATGGAAAAGTTTCATGTCTAAAATTCTCATTTAAGAAATGAGTTCTTGGGTCTTCCTTGGTGGCTCAGTGGTAAAGAATCTCCTGTCAATGCAGGACACATGGGCACAGTCCCTGATCTGGGAAGAGGCTACATGCTGTGGAGCAACTGAGCTCTCGTGTCACAACTACTGAGCCTGTGCTCTGGAGTCCAGGAGATGTGACTGCTGAACTCAACATGCTGCTGAAGCTCGTGCACACTAGAGCCCATGCTCCACAACAAGAGAAGCTGCTGCAATGAGAAGCCCACATACCGCAACTAGAGAAAAGCCCAGACAGCAACAAAGACCCAGGGCAGCCAAAAATAAATAAATAAATAAAGAGAGATGAGTTCTAAGTCTCGCAAATGCTCATGATTAGCTGAATTAACTTATATCCTTTGTTTCAGTTCAGGAAGTATTCTTTCTGTCAACTAATCAACATTAATTTATTGTGTTTATTGGAAATTTTTGGAAATTAATTAATTTATCGGAAATTAATTAATTTCCAAAAGGTTTCATTAAATCATTAGTTAACATTCCCCAGGTCTCTAATCAATTAACTAAGTTTAAGTTATGGGATATACAATGATACATAAAGACACCTATGAACATTTTCTAAGGGACTCTATCTCATCTGCAAAGCATTAGGGCACATTACAAATTATTTTATGATTGTTTTACACAGATTGTACACTGAGCAGGAAATTACGTATTAGTCTGATTAGCTTGACTTTGTACTAAGATCTTATAATATCTCCACGAATGGTTTTTTTAAATTTTTTGAATTTTAAACAGGTTATATATAATATATATTATATATATATCCTGTCATGTGGTTATATATTAATACATACTTATTATATATATATGGGGGTTCCCAGGTGGCTCAGTGGGTAAAGAACCTGCCTGCAGTGCAGGAGGCACTGGAGATATGGGTTTAATTCTTGGCTCGGGAAGATATCCTGGAAGAGGGCACAGCAACACTCCAGTATTCTTGCCCAGAGAATCCCATGGACAGAGGAACCTGGCAGGCTACAGTCCACAGGTCGCAAAGAGTTGGACACGACTGAAGCTACTGAGCGTAGCACATTTTCTTTACATACATATATTCCTGCACGCGGAATCTCAGCTTCCTGACAAGGGATCAAACTCATGCCACCTGCGGTGGAACAGCAGAATTTTAACTTACTGGACTGCCAGGGAAGTCCCTAAATATGTGTATTTATAGTAACTGCACAGCTCCAGAGCAAAATCAGAAATGTATGAAAAGCTTTTGTTATTATTACTGATGAGCAAAATAAACTTAATAATGCTTGTTTACATACTATTTATCCATTAGCTACAATACATGTGTGGAATTGACTCTGACAGAAGGACAATTCAGTCTCAAGGAACCTGATGCCCTTCCTTCCACAAGGGAAGAGTGATCTAGAAATTAGTAATTGGTCAACTGCAGTGTTTCTGGTTGTAAACATTACTCTGAAAAATATAAGTTTTAAGTAGCTCTGTCAAAACTCAGCTCATTTATTATAAATCTACTTCTTGACAACTGCTCTGACTTTCCTGGGGTGTTCTCCATCATATGCTAGGGCATTAAAAGAATTCTTAAAAATATTTTTGGATGGATAGTGAAGTAACAAGGTCATGTATTACTGTCAGGAAGATTAGAATTTGTTTAATAAGGAGTCTACCAGTCTACAAAGCAAGAAACTTCTTACTTTTCCACTGAAATGGATACTTTGTAATTATTGCAAGTGGCCCTTGCATTGAATATTGATCTTTACAGAAGCATTCTAAAGAACATCAAACAAGTTTTGCTGTATTTTAATATAAAAATTGTAGGCACATGATAAATAGAAACCAAATAAATAAAACTACAAAAACTGATTCTGGTATACAAGGATATTTTAAAACTGCATATATTTGACTCCTGCATACAAAATAACACTTTTCCTAGGTAACAGAAACTGTATTACTTATAGTACATCCAAGTAATATCGGAAATCAAATTTCCCCAATGAAAATATAACCTCCTTTTCCTTTGTTAATTTCTGGCTTTTACAGATAAAAATTCTACCTGTTCTGAGGATTTTACTCCTTACCCACCTTTCTTAGCCTGGGTGTTTGATTTCTCAAACTGCTCCATCTCCAATTTCAATAAGCAGGAGTCCTTGAGGTCTAACCAATTTCCATCAATAACCATACTCATTTTGTGGCCTTTATATAAAATACAGCAGTTGAGGCTATAAAACGTGGGCGCAATTTAAATGTTTGTGTTGCTATGCTTTGCTTCATAAAGTGCATAACCTGCAAGCTGAACACACTGGCAGAACCAGCTATGGGCCTCCGTGGACTCATGAGAAGCTGGCAGAGTGAAACCAAAAAGTATAATTAAGGAAACCATTTTCTCAGAACTAAAGGGACAATCCCTACAGATATTTGTGGTTTTAGAATCCCCCTGAACAGGCCACGTGACTCTGAAGACTCACCTGGGAGAAAGTCTTCTTGTTCTTTATTTCCACCTCTCTTTACATCACTTTGAATCAAAATGCAGTTGGAGTGAAATTTGTGGGGATAAAGATGCCTTTTCCTTGTTGAATTTTCTTTCTAAATAGCGGATGAAGGTTTTGTACAGAAATAATAATCAAATGAAAATGACAAAATAAAACCCCAGAAAAATATCTCCTTGAGAGGAAATGGTTGTTGAAAGCATTCAAACTCAATCGAGCACAAAGGCTGGTTATTTGTTCATAGGAACAATTCTGAGAAATTATAAGCACTTATTATATTAAATAATAAACTGGAGACTATGCATTGTTGTGTTTAACCGGCACCATCTCTTGACAGAACTGAGGAACTGTCTGTATCACTACTTAAAGCCTTTTAGAGTTGCCATGGTAGCATTTCATATGATCACTAACCTTTAACATATGTGTTACATGTATTTTCTTGGAAACTCAGGACTCTAAGTTGAAACTATTCTTATATGGAAGCAAACTAAGAAATTTCAAGAGATGTAAATGAAACTCCTGGGATGACTTCCATAACCATGAAATTAAAAATTACAGGAAGAGGGTCAATCTTAACGTATGAATTTCTCCCTTAGAGGGCTCTCCTTTGGGGTTAATGACAGCTTCAGTTACAGTCTGTTAAAATCCAGGTGCTCCTCACTTACCTGATCACTTTTCCTTCCCCTGCATGTCCTCCTCCTTTTCTTCTTCTGAACATCTTTCTGCAGCATTCCTGGAGGTTACCTGTTCATGTCCTGTCACTCACTGTCTGAACTTTTAGGGGCAGACTCACTGGGTGATTTCAGTTTGGGAACAGACTGGTAGGTGATGGTGCCAACATGGAAAGGGCAGGCCAGGTGGGGGGCAGTAATAAAACTGGGAGTGGGTACCCTAGGGGGAAAATGCTGGAAGGGAAATCAAGAGAGAGAAAGATAGCCTCCAAAGCCACATTTTATCTGCATGACAATTTAATGCAGGCTCAGGCATAACCAGGGCTTCCCTGGTGGCTCAGCAGTAAAGAATCTGCCTGCCAGTGCAGGAGGCACAGGGGCTGTGCGTTCAACCCCTGCGTCAGGAAGATCCCCTGAAGGAGGGCATGGCAACCCACTCCAGTGTTCTTGTCTGGAGAATCCTATAGACCAAGAAGCCTGAGGGGCTACAGTCCATGGAGCAGCAAAGAGTCAGACAGAACTGAAGTGACTGAGCATGCAAGCAGGCAGGCATAACTAGAAATATTTCTTTTTTTGATTTTTAAAATTTTTTGATGTGGTACATTTTTTTCAAGTTTTTATTGAATTTTTTTATAATATTGCTTCTGTTTTATGTTTTTTTTTTTTGTTTTTTTTTTTTATCCCAAGGCATGTGAGACCTTACCTCCCTGATCAGGGATCAAACCTTTACCTCCTGCATTGGAAGGCACAGTCTTAACCACTGGACCACCAGGGAAATCCCCACTAGAACATTCCTAAAGTCCCTTTCATGTATTCCCTCCCTCTCCCTCTTGCTCACAACTTCTGGTTATTTCCACATAAGACCTCAGAGCAAAGAGGAAAGAAGAGTGAAACAGACAGGAAGCAAAGAAGGTTGCCAAGACTTCTCTTGTTTTGCCTACCCTTTACTTGATAGAGAATAGCATTTTAAAAGCCTCTTATTTTTGTGTGTATTCCTCACATGTGACACAATTGAAGACTGTGGTTGCTCTGGCCTGCTTGCTCTGACACCTCCTCCTCTCTCTTCTACTTTAAGATGGCCTTTCCAACATTGCTTCCTTTTCTCCTTCTCTGCTCAGTTTTAAAATATTTTACTGTCACTTTCCTCTATCAGCAGCTGGTAGTAAATTTGAACTCAATCTTTGTCCAGTTGAGGAAATGCCCCCGTTTGCTTCATCACGTCCTTGTGTGAAATCTAAGCCACCATGCATCTTGAAAGTGCCTCTGGTTTCTTCTTTGTTAATTAATGTACCTCTTTAAGCAGCTCAGTGAAAACACAGAACCTCCCACTCCCTTCCTTCTGCTTGCCCTGCCCACTGCCCTTGATTTGCATAGCAAGGGCCTTTGGCAAAAGATCCTATCTCCAGATTTCTCCCATCACCACCCCTTAACATGCTCATGAACAGACAAAGTCAAATCCAGAGGAAGTCCAGAGATTTCTAAATTATTGTTATCTACCACCCTTGCACCAATAGTATCAGCAGCAGAAAACCACTCATTACTACTGATAAATACAAAAGGTGAAATAGAGTGGATGGTGGGGGAGAGCATTTTCTCTGCCCTTGCATTTGAATTCAGAGCATAAGCAACATTAAGAATTTTGTGCAGTGTCTAGAGAAGTATATTCTGGTACCACATTCGTTATACAGACACATTTTTATTCTATTTTTCAAAAAAACTCATGTGTTTTTTTTGTTGTTGTTGTTGTTGCTTGTTTTTTTGCCACACAGCAGGTGGGGTCATAGTTTCCTGGCCAGGGATTGAACCTGCACCCCCTGCATAGGAAGCGTGGAGTCTTAACCGGTGCACCACCAGAGAAGCCCCAAATCTTATGTGTTTTTAATAAAATTTTTGATCCCATTGAATCGACCTACATCTAAAGGTATCAAAAAGATCATCTTTAGCTACTTTTAAGTTTACCTTTGAATTAAAACTTTTACTTTCTCTTTAGGGAAGTGCATAACTATTAATAGTAATGCACAACTTTTTTAGATTTAGACAGATCTGATAATGACTATACGTTCTGCAAAGGAAGACAATGTAAAAAATACCTTATCTTGTATTATTTTAAGACACTGTTCTTAATAATCTTGGAAAGGAAAAAATAAAGCAAACTCACAGCTTAGCATATCTTAACAAATACTTTCTCTCATTATATCTATTATTGTGGGTAAGAATCCCTTAGAAGACATGGAATAGCCCCCATAGTAAAAAAAAAAGAGTCCAAAATGCAGTACTTGGATGTAGTCTCAAAAAAGACAGAATTATCTTGGTTCGTTTTCAAGGCAAACCATTCAGCATCACAGTAAGTCTATGCCCAAATCTATGCCCCAACCACTAATGCCAAAGAAGCTGAAGTTGAATGGTTCTATGAAGACCTAACAGACCTTCTAAAATTAAGACCAAATAAAGATGTCCTTTTCATCATAGGGAATTAGAATGCGAAAGTAAGAATTCAAGAGATACCTGGAGTAAAAGGCAAATATGGCCTTGGAGTACAAAATGAAGCAGGGCGAATGCTAACAGAGTTTTGCCAAGAGAACACACTGGTCATAGCAGACACCTTCTTTCAACAACACAAGAGATGACTCTACATATTGACGTCACCAAATGGTTGTTACCAAAATCAGATTGATTATATTCTTTGCAGCTGAAGATGAAGAAGCTCTATACAGCCAGCAAAAATAAGACCTGGAGCTGACTGTGGCTCAGATCATCAGCTCCTTATTGCAAAATTCAGGCTTAAATTGAAGAAAGTAGGGAAAACATCATTCAGGTATGACTTAAATAAAATCCTTTATGATTATACAGTGGAGGTGAGAATAGATTCAAGAGATTAGATCTGGTAGACAGACAGAAGAACTATGGACAGAGTTTTGAAACATTGCACAGTAGGTGGTGACCAAAACCTCAAAGAAAAAGAAATGCAAGAAAGCAAAGTGGTTGTCTGAAGAGTCCTTACAAACAGCTGAGCAAAGAAGAGAAGTGAAAGGCAAAGGACAAAGGAAAAGATATACTCACCTGAATGTGGAGGTCCAGAGAATAGCAAGGAGAGATAAGAAAGCTTTCTTAAGTGAACACTGCAAATAAATAGAGGCAAACAATAGAATGGGAAAGACTAAAGATCTCTTCAAGAAAACTGGAGATAACAAGTGAACATTTCACGCAAAAATGGGCACAATAAAGAACAGAAATGCAAGGACCTAACAGAAGCAGAAGAGATTAAGAAGAGGTGGCAAGAATACACAGAAGAACTATACAAGAAAGTCTTAATGACCCAGACAACCACGATGATATAGTCATTCACCTAGAGTCAGACAACTTGGAGTGTGAAGTCAAGTGGGCCTTAGGAAGCATTACTATAAACCAAGTTAGTGGAACAGATGGAATTCCAGCTGAGCTATTTTAAATCCTAAAAGTTGAAGCTGTTAAAATGCTGCATTCAATATGATAGCAAATTTGGAAAACTCAGCAGTGGCCACAGGACTAGAAAATGTCAGTTTTTCATTCCAATCCTAAAGAAAGGCAATGCCAAAGAGTGTTCAAACTACCACATAACTGTACTCATTTCACATGCTAGCAAGGTAATGCTCAAAATCCTTCAAAGAAGGCTTTAGCAGTATGTAAAGAGAGAACTTCCAGATGTACAAGCTAGATTTACAAAAGGCAGAGGAACCAGAGATGGAATTGCCAACATTCTTTAGGTCACAGAAAAAGCAAAGGAATTCCAGAAAAATTTCTGTTGCACTGACTACACTAAAGACTTTGACTGTGTGGATCACAACAAACTGTAGAAAATTCTTCAAGAGATGGGAGTACCAGACCAGTTTACTTGCCTCCTGACAATCTTGTATTAGGTCAAGAAGCAACAGTTCGAACCAGACATGGAACAACTGGCTGGTTCCAAATTGGGAAAGGAGTATGTCAAGGCTGTATATTATCACCCTGCTTATTTAACTTAAATGCAGAGTACATTATGCAGAATGACAGGCTGGAATCAAGATTGCTGGAAGAAGTATCAACAACCTCAGATATGCAGATGATACCACTCTAATGGCAGAAAGTGCAGAGTAAGTAAAGAGCCTCTTGATAAGAGTGAAAGAGGAGAGTGAAAAAGCTGGCTTAAAACTCAACGTTCAAACAACTAAAATTATGACATACGATCCCATCACTTAATGGCAAATACATGGGGAAAAAGTGGAAACAGGTTTCATTTTCTTTGGCTCCCCAAATCACTGCAGATGGTTAATGCAGCCATGACATTAAGATGCTTGCTCCTTGGAAGAAAAGCTATGAGAATCCTAGTAGCATATTAAAAAGCAGAGACATCACTTCGCCAAGAAAGTTTCATCTAATCAAAGCTATGGTTTTTCCAGTAGTCATGTACAGATGTGAGAGCTGGACCACAAAGAAGGCTGAACACCGAAGAACGGATGCTTTCAAACTGTGGTGTTTGAAGACTCTTGAGAGTCCCTTGGACTGCAAGGAGATCATACCAGTCAATCCTAAAGAAAATGAACCCTGTATATTAATTGGAAGGACTGATGCTGAAGCTGAAGCTCCAGTACTTTGGTCAACTGATGCAAAGAACTGACTTATTGGAAAAGACCCTCGTGCTGGCAAAGATTGAGGGCAGGAGGAGAAGGAGGCCACAGAGGATGAGATGGTTGGATGACATCACTGACTCAATGGATGTAAGTTTGAGCAAACTCAGGGAAATGCTGAAGTACAGGGAAACCTGGCATGTAGCAGTCCATGGGGTCACAGAGAATCAGACTCGACTGACTGGACAACAACAATAAATAATTCTATTTTGCTTTGGGTTTGTATTAACACAAAAACAGAGCTGCTATTTTCTGTTGTGCCCTGTGTGTAAGCATTGTGGGTTAGTGTTTTTGTATTTGTTACAGTATATATATATATTTTATAAAACACTAAATGAAAGAAACTAGCTACTATATCATATCTATTAAAAGCAAATAAATTCACGTATTTAAAATGATAGCATTTGTCACAGAAAGGAAACTTATGTTACCACCAAGTCCAAGCCTCATAGCTACCTCCACCCTCACCCAGACAAGAGGAGAAGGAAAGTAAATTCCAAAATAGCAGGGTTCTTTTTTTTTTGCTGTTGTTGTTTACCCAACTGGGTAGAAAAATAACTGGTAAGTAAGAGATAGTCAACAAATATGTTGAATGAATACAAAGTCTGTCCTAGCCTTGTACTTTTTTCATTATGAACATGCTATCATGATACAAGAAAATTATTGTCATTAATTTTGTACTTTTATTTTGAAAAGTACAAACTTAAAATTGCATAAATTGTGCAATGAGTACCTATATACTCTACCATAATCTATTCATTTTAAACATTTTCTCACATTTGCTTTATCTTCCTTGTTAAATAAAGGAATAAAATCCATCCTCTTATTGCTTAAGAAAAAAGACACCCTCCTGTGTAAATATGCTGTAAAAATCACACTCAGGAAACTTAATTTTGATGCAGCAGTATATTTTAATACTCATTCTATACTGAATATTTCCAAATTTTTCCCCAGTTGAATTTTATAATATTTTATTTCCTAATCCAAAATCCCTTCAAGGATCATGGGTTTTATTTCCTTATCATTTTTATTCATTAACTTTTAATCCAGAACAGTTCCCTAGCCATTAGTTTATTTTTTTTTGTCTTCTCATCATATTGCTGTTTTGAGGAATTCATTCCAGATGTTTTGCAGAATGTCTCTCAAGTCAGGGCTGTACAGTTTCTTCTTCATAATTAGGCTCAGGTCAGGTACTTAAGGTCCCTGGAGAACCACTCGGGGATTGGTGTTCCTCACAAAGCATCAGATCAAGGAGCATGTGACTTCAATCTCTTGTATCATTGACGGCAGGAAGCTTGATCGCCTGGTTAAGGGAGGCCAGTCATATTCCTTCTTTGTAAATGCACCTTTTCCCTTTGTAATTAATAAGTAACCAGAAGGAAGTTAGACTCTTGTTCCCAACTGTTCACCCACTGATTTTAGCACAAATCAATGAGTCTCATCTGAATTATTATAGCTATGGTGTTTATAGAATGATACTCTCTTTCTTTATTCTTGCTATATTTTTTGTCACTATTCTTCTATAAAGAAGAGCTTTATCTTCTGATTTCCCTTATTTTTTTAAAATTAGTTTTGAATTGTTGTATACATTAAAACTTATTTCTGTGGTTACTACTTTTTAAAAAAATTATTTAAATTGACAACTTTTCTGGAAGGACTAATTGAAATATGTTTCCTGTGTTTACTCCTCTCATCTTCCATAAGTATCTATTAAAAATTAGAAATTAAAAATGCACTTTAGACAAAAAAGTGTTAATCTGAGAATAAAAACATGGGATGTTTTCTACTCAGATCAATTAATTTAAAGCACCAAAATACTTAGCTTTAGGAAAGAGATAGGGTTCATAATTATTTTAGCACTCAGTTGTTTGGGTGGCTGTCAAAAGAGTGGTAAGGTGACATGTAGATACGCTAACTTTTGGGTGTTCCTTTTAAATAACTCAATTTCCTTTTCTGTCTTTATTTTACATCAAATAAAGATAAATGCATTTATTTATCTTTGTTTCTAGATATACTAGAAACAAAGCCTCTTGGCTCAACACAAAATTTAATCACAGACTCTGTTTCTTTATCTCTTGACCCATAATAAGAAGTTGACCTTGTTATCCAAACAATTCTGAATTTCATTTTCGTGCTCTGATTCAATAAAGTGCCCATCCTTTAATTTTTAAATATAGGAAGCTACTGTTTCCTACACATAGCAGTAAGATAGACAAGAAAACGTCACATATCTATAATACCATCATTAATAAACATGTATTAAATGTACCTCAATGATATCCTAATTATTTGTATGTTGAAAAGGGCTACCCCCAGCTGGTATGTTCAATTTTCTAAAAATGGAAGGCTTTGGGGACTCCAGCTCTGCCACAGCCTGCCATTGGTCCAGTCTGTGGGAGGTTTGTTTGTCACTCAGCGCCTGCCACCCCGCAAGGGAAATGGTCTCTGTTTAAACACCGCTGGGTTTTCCTCACAGCATTGAACATGTTCCTGTCACTGGCCAAAGTAGGGGAAGGACTCTACTAATGCTTAACCTGCAGGCCCAGGAGGTTGTGAAACTATGTGTCCATATAGTTCATGATGCTGGGGTCAAGGTTACTTGAATAGGGTCAACTTATCCAAACATTCTACTGGAGATTTTATGTTTCTGTTTTTTTTCTCAACTCTGATCTCTTATTTCTTTGTGCAACGGCATATTTGGGAAAAATTTACCTGCCTTACAACTACTTAGAGGAAAAATAGTGATTCCTCACAATTTTCATACATTTGGAAACTATTCTAAAGAAGGCTATAAGTTGTGTGCTTAGAGTATCTTCAAGAAAGAAGGCAAAACAAACTCAAATATGGTGAATTTTTAAAATTGAACATTCAACAGACATAGATCGTCGGGAGTAATAGGAATGATCTAATTTTAATTTTTCTCATGTGAATTTCACACACTAGAGGGGGGTAAATTAAAAAAAAAAATTCATGTCCACTGGAAATTTCAATATGACCTTATTTAGAAATAGTCTTCGCAGATGTGATCCATTAAGGATCTCAAGATGAAATCATCAGGATTTTGGACACAGAGAGGAAGCCATGGAAGATGGAGGCAGTGATTGGAGGGACACTGTGCCTCAGGTGAGAATCTTTGGGAGCCCCCAGCAGCTGGAGGAGGCAGGCATCATATTTGTGGTAAATTATTTTAGCAGTCCTAAAAAACTCATGGGCTTCCCTGGTAGCTCAGTGGTAAAGATCTGCCTGCCTATGGAAGAGATGTAGGGTATCCCTGGGTCAGGAAGATCCCCTGGAGAAAGAGATGGCAACCCACTCCAGTATTCTTGCCTGGAAAATCCTATGGACAGAGGAGCCTGGCAGGCTACAGTCCATGGAATCACAAGAGTTAGATACGACTTAGCCACTAAAAATCAACAACAACAAACTCATGCATACAATGAAGAGATATCTGGTGGATTTTTAACTGGATTTGTAAAAAAGTTGTGAGATTTCTTGGCAACTAAGCCTCATGATAAAGCCTGGTTTTCAGAAGTGAATAGTAAGTTTGTATGTGAGATGAAACTCTTTGCAACTCTATAGCAAACAAATGTTACAATCCAGATGAATGTCAGGAAAGATATTGAAGATATCAAGAAATGCTTCATGAAAACTATGTCACAGCAAAAGCCCAAAATTTCTGTAAGGCTTTCAATAAGTCAATAACAATGAGTAATACTTTTACACCATACTTGGGTTTAGCATTAAATCTGTGGAGATAGTTGTCTTCATTCAACAAAGTCTGGACACCCTGCTGTGGTTCAAATGCTGCTCCCAGTTCTGTAAGAGGCATCTGTGGGCAAAACAGAGATGCCTGATTTTGTGGAGGTGCTAGTTTAGCAGGAGATGACAGTAAACCTAATCAGTAAGTAAATTATATAATGAGTTAGAGAAGGAACTGTGCTTGAGAAGAAAAAGGTAAAACATGCAGGAGAGATCAAGGGTCCTCAGTTGGAGGAGATGGTGTAGATGATGCTGGGGCAGTCAGTGTGTAACAGGAAAGAATAAACTTGACTCCATATTGAATCTGTTCCTTCTATGTTAACTCTGTGTTCTAGGGCTGGGGAAGAGAGAAGATGAAAATCATGTGAAGAACCCAGCTGAGGTTCATGGTGATGAGTTTAAAGTGAATTCAGTAGAACGACACAAGAATAAAACACATGTATAGCTTTTAAAATTTTCTTATAGACTTTAAAAAAGGAGAAACAGGTGAAATTGGTTTTAATCATATATCTCATGCAACAGAATAACTAATATATTATTTGGACTTGTTATCAACATGATTATTAAAGAGACATTTTCCCACTCTTCTTTTAGTGCTCAACCTTCAAAATCTGGTGTATATTTTACACTCACATCTCTGTTTGGACCAAGACACTTAAAGTGGTCAATAGCCACATGTATCTGATGGCTACTGTGTGGGTGGTGCAAGAGCAGGTGGTGGCTCCGGGGGTGACTGGCTGAGAGAAAAGGAAGTTCAAGATTCTTAGAGGAGACAGAAGACCAGAGGACAGATTGGACAGGCTGTGCATAGGGCAGTTTACATGCACTGAAAGTTTCAAGAATAAATAAATGACAACCTCTGAAAGGAAAGCCAACCTGCAGGTAGGTACAATCCCCGGGAAACATGAAAGGACTGTGCAGGACTCTGTCCTTCATATCAACAGTGAGGGGTAATGTAGTTTTCAGAAAGAAACAAAGAATAGTCTGAAAACAAGAATAAGAAGTGAACAGACAGCTGTAAAAAAAGAATTGAAATAATACCATTTGCAGGAACATGGATGGACCTACTGAGTGAAGTAAGTCAGAAAGAGAAAAAACAATATGATTTCACTTATATATGGAATCTAAAAAGATGATACAAATGAACATATTTACAAAACAGAAATAGACACACAGAAAACAAACATATGATTAACAAAGGGGAAAGGTGTGTGTGTGGGGTAATTTAGGAGATTGGGATTAACATGTACACACTTTGTTGTTGTTGCTGTTCAGTCACTGAGTCATTTCCAACTCTTTGAGACCCCATGGACTGCAGCACATCAGGCTCCTCTGTCCTCCATCATCTCCTGGAATTTGCTCAAATTTCATTGAATTGGTGATGTTATCTAGCTAGCTCATCCTCTGCTGCCCCTGTCTCCTTTTGCCTTCAATCTTTTCCAGCATCATGGTCTTTTCCAATGAGTCCACTCTTCTCATCAGGTGGTCAAAGTATTGGAGCTTTAGCTTCAGTATTAGTCATTCCAATGAATATTCAGGGTTGGTTTTCCTTAGGATTGACTGGTTTGATCTTCTTGCAGTCCAAGGGACTCTAGGGAGTCTTGTCCAGCACCACAGTTTGAATGCATCAGTTCTTCAGTGCTCAGCCTTATTTGTGGTCCAACTCTCTCAACCATACATGACTACTGGAAAACCATAGTTTCAACTATATGGACATTAATATATATAAGAAATAGATAAAGAACAAGGACCTACTCATAGAACAGGGAACTCTACTCAGCATTCTGTAATAACCTATATTACAGGTTATAGGCTGTAAAAGACTCTGAAAAAGAATATGTATGTGTGTGTGTGTGTGTGTGTGTGTATCCTTTCAAGGAGGTGCCCTTGGAAACTCCCTCCTTTCTGGCTTTGCCCTTGCCCTTCTTTCATAAGATTCCATTCTCCTTGAGTCCTTGACTTTTTATAAAGAGTGACCTGGAAGACCTCAAAGAAGATGGCAGAATAGAAGGACATGTGCTCATCTTCTCCTGTGAGAATTCCAAAATTGCAACTAACCACTGAAAAACCATCAAGAGGAGAAAGTTGGATTCTACCAAAAAAAGAGACCCCATGTGCAAAGGCAAAGGAGAAGCCCCAGCAAGATGGTAGGAGGGGCGAAATCACATTTAGAATCAAACCCCATACCTGCCAGAGACATTAGGAGGGATGAAACAAACCTTGTGCTTACCAAGCCCCAGTTAAATAAGCAGGGTGAAAATATGTAGCCTTGACGTACTTCTTTTCCTATTTGGAACCAGTCAGTTGTTCCATGTCCAGTTCTAACTGTTGCTTCCTGACCTGCATATAGGTTTCTCAAGAGGCAGGTCAGGTGATCTGGTATTCCCATCTCTTTC
>NW_011494884.1:3452514-3452896 GCF_000754665.1 Bison bison bison
CACAGTTTAGTGTGATCCACACAGTCAAAGGCTTTGGCATAGTCAATAAAGCAGAAATAGATGTTTTTCTGGAACTCTCTTGCTTTTTCCATGATCCAGCAGATGTTGGCAATTTGATCTCTGGTTCCTCTGCCTTTTCTAAAACCAGCTTGAACATCTGGAAGTTCATGGTTCATGTATTGCTAAAGCCTGGCTTGGAGAATTTTGAGCATTACTTTACTAGCGTTGAGATGAGTGCAATTGTGCTGTAGTTTGAGCACTTTTTGGCATTGCCTTTCTTTGGGATTGGAATGAAAACTGACCTTTTCCAGTCCTGTGGCCACTGCTGAGTTTTCCAAATTTGCTGGCATATTGAGTGCAGCACTTTCACAGCATCATCTTT
>NW_011494884.1:3452996-3471763 GCF_000754665.1 Bison bison bison
CACAGCATCATCTTTCAGGATTTGAAATAGCTCAACTGGAATTCCATCACCTCCACTAGCTTTGTTCATAGTGATGCTTTCTAAGGCCCACTTGACTTCACCGTCCAGGATGTCTGGCTCTAGGTGAGTGATCATACCATTGTGATTATCTGGGTCGTGAATATCTTTTTTGTACAGTTCTTCTGTGTATTCTTGCCACCTCTTCTTGTTATCTTCTGCTTCTGTTAGGTCCATACCATTTCTGTCCTTTATCGAGCTCATCTTTACATGAAATGTTTCCTTGGTATCTCTAATTTTCTTGAAGACATCTCTAGTCTTTCCCATTCTATTGTTTTCTTCTATTTCTTTGCATTGATCGCTGAGGAAGGCTTTCTGATCTCTCCTTGCTATTCTTTGGAACTCTGCATTCAGATGCTTATATCTTTCCTTTTCTCCTTTGCTTTTCTCTTCTCTTCTTTTCACAGCTATTTGTAAGGCCTCCTCAGGCAGCCAGTTTGCTTTTTTGCATTTATTTTCCATGGGGATGGTCTTGATCCCTGTCTCCTGTACAATGTCACGAACCTCATTCCATAGTTCATCAGGCACTCTGTCTATCAGATCTAGTCCTTTAAATCTATTTCTCACTTCCACTGTATAATCATAAGGGATTTGATTTAGGTCATACCTGAATGGTCTAGTGGTTTTCCCTACTTTCTTCAATTTAAGTCTGAATTTGGCAATACAGAGTTCATGATCTGAGCCACAGTCAGCTCCCGGTCTTGTTTTTGCTGACTGTATAGGGCTTCTACATCTTTGGCTGCAAAGAATATATATATAAAACTAACTCAGTTTGCTACACACCTGAAACTAACAGAACATTGTAACTCAACTATACCACAATATAAGATAAACATTAATTTTAAAAAGTGAGTAGTATTTCTATCCCTGACCATGGTGAAAGAGATGCAGAGAGAAGAAGCAGGCATATTGGAGAGGGCTTCTTTGGGGATAAGTAACTTTGGGGAGATTTTCAGGACAGTGAAATGAACCACTTAATCAAGAGACACTGGTTTGCTTACACCTCTTAAGAGATGAGCTTGTTTTTGCTGGGGTTGAAAAACTTCATAATAAAAATAGTCAAATACACACATATTTGCATTTTTCAACATAGGTAAATAGGTTTGACTAAATTTAGAATATTAAAAATAATTATTTTTCTAGATAAGGGAATATTTGACTCAAGTGAAAGATTGATTCTTTCTGGGAAGTGGAGCCCTGGTAACCTTCATTTTTGAGTTGCTGCTGTTTTGTATTGATATTGTTTCACAATGTGTACATTTTTGTAGGAATAAAGAAAAATTCAAAGGCCTGTTTTTTCCTGGAGTTCTTTTAATTTTATATAATGTCTCTCCTGAAGAAAACATGGGATTTAAAAAAAAAATTGAATAACATTGTTCTGTGTGTGTTTGCGTGTGTGTATAATACCATGCTAGATAATACATACAAAGGAGAGCCACAGTTACCAAGTGTTTAATAAAGAAGGAAACCCCAGGCTGTGTCACGCTTCTTTGACATAAAAATTATGTCGAGTTGAAGGCAATTAAGAAGCAGTAAATGCAGGAAAAGCTCCCCACTTTCTGCCTAAAGCAGGAATTTTCCCTTTTTGCTGGAGTCAGACTCTTATCAGCCCAGAAAGAGTCAGCTGAGGACTCTGCAAACAAGCCTTTTTCCCTTAGCCCTTATATCCTGAGTTACTTCTTCACTCTTTACTATACCAGACCCCTTTTTCTTGTTAATTCTTCACAGATTTATTGTTTCTTGGTCCAAGAAATATAAATGATTCCTTCCAGGTCTTTACTCCCTTATGAAGGCTCCTGTGTACATGTATGAATTCTGTAACATTTGTATAATTTTCTTCTATTAATCTGTCTTTGTCAGTTTGATTTTCAGAAACAGCCAGGTACCCTCAGAGTGTCAAGGAACATGCTTTTCTAGCCTTCTGCAACAATCCTGAGCATTCTTTGTACACCAGCTAAATCAGACTTCACCAGGACAGACAAAACACCAAAGTAGGTGGCTAACCACAGCTGTACTCTGTTGATATCAGTGTTTTATCAGGACTGCTGAAGAATCTCTATCCATGTGCTAAATTAATCTCAGAATTGAGGAGACAGCCATGGTTCTTTTCCTTCTGTGACATGAGATCTATGCTTGGCTGGGGGCAGCAGTCATGGTTTCAGGGCCCATGGCTTTTTACAATAGCCTTTTAAGCTTGAGGTGACTGAAAGCTTTAAAATGAACCACTACACACTCAAGTCTGCATGATAATTTGAATTTAGCAAAAAGTTTAAAGCTGTCATTATTTTTTCAACATTAACAATGTAGTTTTTCTTTTTCATTATGGTTCATCACAGGATACTGAACATAGTTCCCTGTGCTATAGAGTAACATCTTGTTGTTTAGGCCTCCTATATATAATATATATAATAGCTTACATCCACTAATCCCACTTCCAATTCATCCCCCTCCAACCCTCCTCACCATTGCAACCACACATGTGTGTGTGAATCTACTTCTGTTTCGTAGATAAGTTCATTTGTGTCATATTTTAGGTTCCACATATGAGATATCATGTTATATTTGTCTTTCTCTATATGACTTACTTCACTTAGTATACTCTCTAGATGTTGCTGCATAGGACATTATTTCATCCCTTCTTATCGCTAAGTAATGTTCCACTGTACATATATTTATACCACATCTTTATCCATTCATCTGTTGATGGACATTTAAGTTGTTTCCATATTTTGGCTATTGTGAATAGTGCTGCTATGAACATAAGGGTACATGTATCTTTTTAAAAAACTAATTAATTTATTTATTTTAAAATGTAACAAAGATGAATATTTTTAATGATGAACAGTACAATTAACAAAGAATATAGACCTCATAAACCACTAGACATCTAACAGAAAAGAAACAAAGGTACATAAAGCAAAAATCAGAAGAAATATAAGGAAAAAAAATATAATCATAGTAAGACATATTAACATTTCTCTGAGAATATTTTATCAAGTGCAGAAAAAATAAGAATAGAATATCTTGAAGGATGTTATTAATAATTTAAATATAATAGTTTATATTTCTATTAATCTTATATCTTACATAAATATATTTAAAATTTTATATCTCATAGGTTATTAGATTTCCATAGGACATTTACAAAAACCGTAAAGAGATAAACATTACTAAATTTCAAAAAGTAAAATTCTTTCTTGTGTGATCCAGTTATACATATACACATGTATCATTTTTGAAATTATTTTCCATTATAGTTATTACAAGGTATTACTATAATTCAATAGTCAATCACAAGATACTGACTATAGTTCCCTGTGCTGTACAGTACAGCTTTGTTGCATATCAATTATTTTAAATTAGAACACTAGCATTCTACTCATACTAACTCAAAATGGAATCAAAATGTCATAAATTTTTTAGTTAGCTGAAAATTCACGTTTTCTAAAAAACACATATTATACATATTATTTATATATATATGTATGCAAAAACCTTTCTACTATGCTTGATAGAGGCTTGAGAAAGAATGCAAAAAAAAAAAGAGATGGAGAAATTGGAAAAAATAAACTAAACGAAATAGAAGCACTGAATATGAAATAGAAAAAGTGAAAAAAACTAGATAAAAGTAAAATATTTTAAAATATTTCAGTTGTTTTTAATCATGGCTGCTCATTAGAAAAATATCTGGAGCTCTGGAGGAAAAAAAGCAATACCTGAGCATATATATTTTTCAAAAAATTTTAAGATAATTCTGATATGCATCTGGATTTTAAAAGTGATTGTAGGTGTTTCTGTTAAATGGTAGTTTTGATGATATAGAATTCTATTCTTTTTCTGTTGACCAATCATGATACAATGGTATTAAGTGAGTAATAGTTATATAATCACAATAGTAAAAGATGTTTATCAGTTTTCACAGTCAATAGCAAGTGAAGTGGCTCAGTCATGTCTGACTCTTTGCGACCCCATGGACTGTAGCCTGCCAGGCTCTTCCATCCATGGGATTTTCCAGGCAAGAACACTCGAGTGAGTTGCCATTTCCTTCTCCAGGGTATCTTCCTGACCCAGGGATTGTTTCTGGGTCTCCCACATTGCAGGCAGAGTCTTTATCTTCTGAGCCACCAGGGAATCCTCACAGTCAATAGCCAGACAAAAAATAAAAGATAATTACAATTGCAAGCCATACTGGAAGTGTGATTACTCTAACAATGTAAAACAATTCCATTGTTTTTTGGGGCTCAGGCAGAGTGGTGTGGTAAGTGCAAGTGCATACATGCACATGTTTGCATCTGCTCAGCCAATCTATTTCTTTTGGTTGGTGCATTAATCCATTTATATGTAAGGTAACTACTGACATGTATTATCCTCTTGCTGCTGCTGCTAAGTCACTTTAGTCATGTCCGACTCTGTGCGACCACATAGACGCAGCCCATCAGGCTCCCCCGTCCCTGGGATTCTCCAGGCAAGAACACTGGAGTGGGTTGCCATTTCCTTCTCCAATGCATGAAAGTGAAAAGTGAAAGTGAAGTCGCTCAGTCGTGTCCGACTCTTAGTGACCCCATGGACTGAAGCCCACCAGGCTTCTCTGTCCATGGGATTTTCCAGGCAAGAGTACTGGAGTGGGGTGCCATTGCTTTGGGTTTATTTTCTATAGGTAGGTCTTTTCCTTCTATTGTTTCCTGCCTAGAGAATTTCCTTTACCATTTCTTGTAAAGCTGCTTCGGTGATGCTGACTTCTCTTAACTTCTGCTTGTTTGGAAAGCTTTTGATTTCTCCATCAAATCTGAATGAGAGTCTTGCTGGGTAGGGTATTGTTGGTTGCATGTTCTTTCCTTTCATCACTTTAAATATGTCATGCTATTCCCTTCTGGCTTGTAGAGTTTCTGATGAGAAATTGGCTGATAGCCTGATGGGGGTTCCCTTGTATGTTATTTATCTTTTTTCCCTCGTTGCTTTTAATATTTTGTCTCTGTCTTTAATTTTAGTCAGTTTGATTACTATGTGTCTCAGTGTGCCTCTTTGGGTTTATCCTGCCTGGGACTCTCTGTGCTTCCTGGACTTGGTTGACTATTTCTTTTCCCATGTTAAGGAAGTTTTCAGGTATTATCTCTTCAAATGTATTCTCAGGTCCTTTCTCGCTCTCTTTTTCTTCTGGGACCCCTATAATGTGAATATCAGTGCATTTATTATTGTCCCAGAAGTTTCATAGGCTGTCTTTATTTCTTTTCATTCTTTTCTCTATATTCTGTTTTGTGGCAGTGATTGCCACCATTCTGTCCTCTGTATCATTTATCCATTATTCTGCCTCAGTTATTCTACTATCAATTCCTTCTATTTATCTCTCTTTGTTTGTTCTTTAGTTCTTGTAGTTCTTTGGTAAACATTTCTTGTATCTTCTCAGTCTTTGCCTTCATTCTTTTTCTGAGATCCTGAATCATCTTCACTATCATTATTCTAAATTATTTTCTGGAAGACTGCGTATCTCTACTTCATTTAGCTGTATTTCTTGGGTTTTATCTTGTCCCTTCATTTGGGATGTAACTTTCTGCTTTTTCCTGATGATTCAGATCAGATCAGTTGCTCAGTCGTGTCTGACTCTTTGCGACCCCATGAATCGCAGCACACCAGGCCTCCTTGTCCATCACAAACTCCCGGAGTTCACCCAGACTCACGTCCATCGAGTCAGTGATGCCATCCAGCCATCTCATCCTCTGTCATCCCCTTCTCCTCTTGCCCTCAACCCCTGCCAGCATCAGAGTCTTTTCCAATGAGTCAACTCTTCCCATGAGGTGGCCAAACTACTGGAGTTTCAGCTTTAGCATCATTCCTTCCAAAGAAATCCCAGGGCTGATCTCCTTCAGAATGGACTGGTTGGATCTCCTTGCAGTCCAAAGGACTCTCAAGAGTCTTCTCCAACACCACAGTTCAAAAGCATCAATTCTTCGGCGCTCAGCCTTCTTCACAGTCCAACTCTCACATCCATACATGACCACAGGAAAAACCATAGCCTTGACTAGATGAACCTTTGTTGGCAAAGTAATGTCTGTGCTTTTCAATATGCTATCTAGGTTGGTCATAAGTTTCCTTCCAAGGAGTAAGCGTCTTTTAATTTCATGGCTGCGGTCACCATCCGCAGTGATTTGGGAGCCCAGAAAAATAAAGTCTGACACTGTTTCCACTGTTTCCCATCTATTTCCCATGAAGTGATGGGACTGGATCTTCATTTTCTGAATGTTGAGCTTTAAGCCAACTTTTTCACTCTCCACTTTCACTTACATCAAGAGGCTTTTGAGTTCCTCTTCACTTTCTGCCATAAGGGTGGTGTCATCTGCATATCTGAGGTTATTGATATTTCTCCCGGCAATCTTGATTCCAGCTTGTGTTTCGTCCAGTCCAGCGTTTCTCATGATGTACTCTGCATATAAGTTAAATAAGCAGAGTGACAACATACAGCCTTGACATACTCCTTTTCCTATTTGGAACCAGTCTGTTGTTTCATGTCCAGTTCTAACTGTTGCTTCCTGACCTGCATACAAATTTCTCAAGAGGCAGATCAGGTGGTCTGGTATTCCCATCTCTTTCAGAATTTTCCACAGTTTATTGTGATCCACACAGTCAAAGGCTTTGGCATAGTCAATAAAGCAGAAATAGATGTTTTTCTGGAACTCTCTTGCTTTTTCCATGATCCAGCAGATGTTGGCAATTTGATCTCTGGTTCTTTTGCATTTTCTAAAACCAGCTTGGAACATCTGGAAGTTCACGGTTCACATATTGCTAAAGCCTGGCTTGGAGAATCTTGAGCATTACTTTACTAGCATGTGAGATGAGTGCAATTGTGCGGTAGTTTGAGCATTCTTTGGCATTGCCTTTCTTTGGGAATGGAACGAAAACTGACCTCTTCCTGCAGATTAACTTTCTGTAATGTGGTTTTTGTTTTAGTTGTTGTAGGACTGTGGTTCTTGCTTCTTCTGTCTGCCATCTGATGAAGGAGGCTAAGAAGCTTGTGTAAAGTTCCTAATGGAGGGCCTGGTGGTGGGAAAAACCGGGTCTTGCTCTGGTGAAGGGCCTTTCTTAGTAAGGCTTTAATTCATTTATCTGCCGACAGGTTTGTTGCACTCCGTCCCTGGTACATTTTTGGCCTGAGGTGACCCAGACCTTGAGTCTATGGGCTCTATGATCAGGTTAATGGTGACCTCCAAGAGGGTTTATGCCAAGGGGACCTTCCCACACTGCTGCTGCCAATGTCCCCATTCCTGTGGTGAGCCTCTGTTGACCCACACCTCCACAGGAGACTCCCCAACATTAGCAGGTAATTTTGGTTCAGTCTCCTGTTGGGTAACTGCTCCTTTCTTCTGAGTCTTGGTATGCAAGGTTTTACTTGTGCTCTCCAAGACTGGAGTCTCTGTTTTTCCCAGTCCTGTGGAAGTCTTTTAATCAAATCCTGCTGGCCTTCAAGGTCAGATTCCCTTGGGATTCGCAGTCCCTTTGTCAGATCCCCAGGCTGGGAGGCCTGACATGGGGTTCAGAACCTTCACAACAGTGGGAGAACTTCTTTGGTATTATTTTTCTACAGTTTGTGTGTCACCTACCTGGTGGGAATGGGGTTTGATTTTATCATGATTGTGCCCATCCCTTCTTCTTTGTCTCTGGACATGGTGCATCTTTTCCCACTAGCTGCTGCTGCTGCTAAGTCGCCTCAGTCGTGTCCGACTCTGTGGGACCCCATAGACAGCAGCCCACAAGGCTCCCCTGTCCCTGGGATTCTCCAGACAAGAATACTGGAGTTGGTTGCGATTTCCTTCTTCAATGCATGAAAGTGAAGTCGCTCAGTCGAGTCCGACTCTTAGTGACCCCATGGACTGCAGCCTACCAGGCTCCTCCATCCATGGGATTTTCTAGGCAAAAGTACTGGAGTGGGGTGCCATTGCCTTCTCCTTCCCACTAACTATACATTAAATATTTTACACATGGTAGTGCAGTTATGTCAAACATAATCTCCCAGTTCATCCCATGTTTCCCTTCACACCCTGTGTCCAGATGGAAAAAAAAAAAAGAAGCCTTGCAGAATCTAAGCCTGTGTGCATACAGCCATCATTTGATGACTGAAACCTTTATTTTGATGACTCTCATGAAATCAGTGAGAGCAATTCTGTCTCAGGCTCCCACTAAAGTGATGGGTTGAAATTGCAAGGTATTAATACAGCTTCGTATGCTGTTCAGGGACTCATAACCCTCAATGAAACATCTCCTAATGGAGATGAGTCCTGGCTTAGCCCCTCCCCCAGCAGCATCCTACCTACACCAGGGAACCTCTGTTTACTAGAACAAAGGGCGTTTCTCTGTTTCATTACTAGGACTGTTTGTGGATTTCCCAAATAACTGACTTATCTTTATTTTAACAAAACTGAGACTTGTATACTTATCTAATTTCCTTCTTTGCATTGGCTACTAGAAAACTTAGAAGCAAATTTTGGCTCCCTCTCTAAAAAACTGTCTAGATTCTTACAGCTTGCCTTATGATAATGTCATTTCTGGCTTAATCTTATTTTCCTACATTCATTCTCTTTTTGCCCTGTTCTCTGTTTAATTTTAGCTATTTTTTTTCATGCTCACTGAATATATATTATAAATTGCCTGATTTTGTTTTTTCTTTTGGAATAGGAGAGGTGTAAACACATAATTGGAGAAGGCAATGGCAACCCACTCCAGTACTCTTGCCTGGAAAATCCCATGGATGGAGGAGCCTGGTAGGCTGCAGTCCATGGGGTCGCTAAAAGTTGGACATGACTGAGCGACTTCACTTTCACTTTTCACTTTCATGCATTGGAAAAGGAAATGGCAACCCACTCCAGTATTCTTGCCTGGAGAATTCCAGGGACAGAGGAGCCTAGTGGGCTGCCGTCTATGGGGTCGCACAGAGTCGGACATGACTGAAGTGACTTAGCAGCAGCAATCACATAATAAATAACTATATTTTTATCCCACTTCCTGCATGTATTTTGTTTAGTTAACCCAGTCTCCTTTTAGAGAAGCAGTGTAACACAGGAGAATGATTATTCCCTTCTTGGAGGCAGAAGATTTTTAAATGGTTTTACTCCAATCCTATCTCTAAGTAGATATTGCATTTAAGCCATATTTTGAAATTCTCTGAGCCTTCATTTTCCTACCTGTGAAGTGAGACTGTTAGAAATAAATGGCCTAGGTTAAGAATTTCAAGTCAAGGAGTTTGGCTGAGAGGGAAAATGCAACTTTCATGGCCCTCTGGAGAAGGGAGAGAATGAAGGGGCACCGGCTCTTGTCTGGTGTTGTGTAGAAACAGTGCTGGTCTAGGACTGGAGTTATCTCACAGTGTGGTGGCCATTTAAACAAATATCTCTTACAGAGCTGTTAAGAAGAAATTTTCATTTAATCAGAATTATTGTTTCTAAACACAGACTTACTGATGATTCAGTTCCAACATCTGAAGTGGAATGAGTAGTTTGAAATAGATTTTTAAATTCTTTCAAAAAAGTTTTCTTTTTAAAATGGCATCTTCATTATACTTCTATATCTTAAATTCCTCAGAAAATAGCATGCCAAAGGATTGAGAATCTGCTTATGAAAAGTTATTTATTCCCATTAAACAGCAATAGTTTTGCATTCTTTATGTTCAGAATTCCAGCTAACTGTCCTGCACCTGCTCATGGAGAGAACATTCAATTGTGATAGGTCAGACTCGTGAGGAATCTTCTTACCCCTCCATCCTAGCCTTGAAGATGCTTCCTGTGCAAACAGAGGAAGGCTCTGGTCACGTCTCCCCCATGATACAGGGAGCTGTGCATTCGTGTTTATATTCACGTTATCACCCATAACCCTACGTATGTCCTGGGCAAATGAGACAAGAAAGCAGGTGAACTGAATGGGTATCTACTTGTTCACACCAGGCACATAGGGAGTGTCTCCGCCTCCTTCGTTGGTGACTAGGGCACTGTTGAGGTGCTCGCTACAACACCATCTGTGGCTGCAGAGGGCTGTGATGGAATAAGAGACAGCACTTCTGGACACCGTGGGCATCTAGTCACCTGGAACTCTACCCCGTTGGTGTGAAAAAGCCAATGGACACAGTTATGTATGAATTGTGACTCCAATAAAAGAGTAACAGCTTAAAAAAATGCCATCCCTGTGCTCTGCTGAAACAGATCTTTCCCAATTGTGTGAACAGACAGAAGTGCGGGCAGGATGGCGGCATTACACAGCCCCATCCTGTTGACAAGCAACACTCAGGAAGACCTGCCTTGAAACAAGTGTAGGCAGTCACCCTGGAGCCAAGCACATGCTATCAACAGATATTAAATCACCTGTGTGAATTTAACTTTTTTGGATATCAACAGTCTTATGTGAAAGTTTTTTATAGATTTGCTTTGGAGTTAAAATATACAAGAGTCAAGCATCCTTACATGTATTTTGTCCACCCAAATCTGGGCCTGGCTTGGTACCATTTGGACTCATGGATGACACCTCTCGGATGGCCTTGCCTTATCAATCAAGTGTCCCAAGCCCTGTCTCATAATCCTGTTTTATTTTATCCATTGTGATCTAAAATTTTCATCTTTCTTAATTTGTCTTAAATTTTGTTGTCATTTTTTCTTACTAAGGGTATTAACATTAGCACACAGATATTTTCTGTTCTGCTCATCACTTTAACCCTTGAGCTTAGAACACTGTTTATAATATAGTCACCAAGCTCACTATTCTGATTGAGTGAATTTTTAGTATAATTTTAAATAAACTTATAATAAATAGTTTAAGTTAACACTTAAGATTATTTCTATTTTGGTATTTAAAAGGATTTTCCACTGTTGGACAGATGATAAACTAAGTGATTTTAACTTCTGAAACCCAGGCTGTATTTTAAATACCTAGGATTTTATGAGGTAAAAATTCTGTGTAGAAAATACTACACATGAGTTTTTACACCAGAGCTATAAATCTTTGGGTGTCCTAACGATGTTTTATCTGAATGTTTGGATGTATTACTTTAAATTTGGCTGTTTAAACAGACTCAAGCCTTGAAGCAAATTTGGAACTAGTGAAAGAAAACAGCATGGCTTCCTTCCTGGAGAAACTAATAAACTTGCCTTACAGGTCAGACTCTGGATACTGCAAGTTTATCATGTAATATTAATATAATCAAGGTTAATATCATGTAATATTAATATAATCAAGGTTAAAGTCAAAGTCAAATCAGCAAATCATTATCATGAAAACTGATTTCTTTATAGTATAAGATAACTCAAGATATTCCTAGATTTACAGAAATGAGAAACGTGGGACCCGATCCTTGATAAAGTGGAGAATCAGTAAAGGTATGTAAAAAGAAAACCCTCAGTGCCTCACCTGTTGTGTGTCCTTTACTTTTCACAGAGCAGTTTACTTCCTGTCACCAGCTGTGTACAGGTTTTTCCCCCACACCAAGAGTTCTTTTTTCCCTCTGGAATTATTGATAACTGGTGTTACACCAATGTAGACTTAAAACCCCACCTTGGATGTGGGGCCAGGGCAGAAAGAGGGTGGGCAGCAAATTAACCTGAAGACCAAGCAGAAGAGAGGCGGCCAGCCAGGGGCTGGGCTGTTTCCCCAGACGGGGCTGCTGCGGAGGGTGGTCCTCACAGGCAGAGTCTCTGCCCCAGAGCAACAGGTGCAAAGACCACCAAGAGCTCCCCACAAAAATCACGAGAGGGTCAAGGACAGAAAGCATCCAAAAGGAAGGAAAAGGAAAGCTGGACACCAGCAGGTGTCTGTCCTACGACTTAAGTGGATTCTAACTCTGTCTACCTGGAGATCACATAAGATTCCCCAGGTTGAGACTCAGCCCCACAGGTTTGCTCCCCACCCCTCAGACACCAATTGCAATCATAGTTCCTCTGGTCACCCACAACTTCTGTCTGATTTGGCTACAAATTGGAGACTCCTATGACCCCCTCCTCAGGTTCAATTACTTGCTATAGCAGTTCACACAACTCAGAGACACACTTACTTATATTTACCAGTTTGTTTAAAAACACAGATGAACAGACAGATGAAGAGGTGTGTCGGGCATGGTGTGTGGGGAGGGGTGCAGAGCCCTTGTGCCCTCTGAGTGTCCCCCATTTTGTAGCACCTTGCCACACCTCCCCTCAGTCACCCACCTGAAACCCCTCTGGATGCCATACTATGTGGTGTGTGTGGAGGCTCCATCACACCGGCAAGATCTGTTTTTAAGCCCATTCTCAGCCATGCTCCCTTCACAAGAGAATTGTGGGGGTGGGGCTGAAAACCCCAAGCATCTGATTATGGCTTGTTCTTTCCAGTGACCGTTCCTCAGCCAGGACCCACCCAGAGTTGCCTTATTAGAGCAAAAGACACTCCTGTCATCCAGCAAATGAAAGGGCTTTCAGGAGCTGTGTCAGGGCTGGGGTCAAAGACCAAATATTAGAACAAAAGATGTTCCCAGCACCCTTTGACATGGACCATTTTTAAAGTCTTTACTGAATTCATTACAATATTGCTTCTGTTTTACGTTTTGTTTTGTTTTGTTTTTGGCTTCAAGGCATGCAGGATCTTAGCTCCCTGACCTGGGATCGAACCTCTGTCCCCTGTACTAGAAGGTGAAGTGTTAACCACTGGACCACCAGGGAAGTCCTGTCCCAACACTCTAATCACTTAAGAAATTACAAGGGTTTAAAGAGCTCTGTGCCAGGACCTGTTATCTCCTAGGATGTTACTGAAATCTACCAGCTGGGAAACACAAGGCAGGCTATGTAGCAGAGAGAGCAAGGACTTAGAGTGAGAGTCTGGGTTATACTTTGGCTCTGTCAACCACCAGCATGTGCACCAGCGTCAGTTCTTAGAAGACCAAAAACGTATGAACCTTTGTACAGCCCTAGCACAGTGTTTGGCGCGTAGTGGACATTACAAAAACTACACAATTATTTTCTCTTTCTCTTTACTGAATTTTCTCTCCATTCCTGGAAATCATTTCACACATATTGGCCAACTATTTGGGAGTGACTGATTTAAGCTTTGAACTCAGAAAAATTAAAAACACACAGAAGATGGTTAACTGCACCTGAACAACTTTTACTGAACAGGTGCTTTAGCAAGTTGTTGACGCACTTACCTGCCTATGTGTAAATATTTGCTCTAAATATACAAGTCATGATATCTGAGATTCTTAATTTGAAAACAAAGTTCATTGACTTTCTTCTAAGGTTAACCATGTTTAGCCTCTCCTTTGTAAATACTATCAATAGGCTCCTTCTCTGCTAAATAGGTAAGTTTTTAAATTGGTTTTTGACTCTCTTGAACAAAGGGTGATGGAAAGGGAAGGTAGAAACATTAATTGCATCCTTTTTTTAAAATATTACCAACTTAATTTTATATTTTCCTTACATCATAAACTACTTCTTCTTGTACAAATAATTGGGTTGAACATACATATATCATGGACAGTTAGACATTGAGAATCCCTTATGTCCATCTGGTGATTATTGTAGGAAAACTGAGGTTGACTGATTTTTATGAGGCCTGGAACTATATTTTTTATGATATCATATATATATGTATATGTATATGGGATAGGGCTTCCCTGATGACTCAGACTGTAAAGAATCTGCCTGTGGGGCAGGAGACCCAGGTCTGATCCCTGGGTTGGGAAGATCCCCTGGAGGAGGAAATGGCAACCCACTCCAGTATTCTTGGCTGGAGAATTCCAAGGACAGAGGAGCCTGGTGAGTTATAGTCCATGGGATTGCAAAGAGTCAGACACAACAGAGTGATTAACATGTTCATGTATGGGATTATAAAAAATATAAATGTATATTTTAATTGACATATAGTTGATTTACAGTCGTGCCAATCTCTGCTGTACAGCAAAGTGACTCAGTTACACACACACACACACATATATATATACATTATTTTTAAATATTCTTTTCCTATATGATTTATCAAAAGATACTGAATACGATTCCCTGTGCTATACATTAGGACCTTGTCTGTCCATTCTAAATGTAATGGTTTGCATCTACCAACCCCAAACTCCCAGTCCGTCCTTCCCCCTCTTGCTTCTCTTGGTAACCACAAGTCTGATCCCCATGACTGCGAGTCTGTTTCTGTTTTGTAGACAGGTTCATTTGTGCCATCTGTTAGATTACACACATGTGAAATTATATGGTATTTGTCTTTCTCTGTCTGACTTGGTTCACTTAGTATGATAACCTCTAGTTGAATTCATGTTGCTGCAATATTTTCAGCATTTCATTATTTTTTGTGGCTGAGTAGTATCCATATATATTTATATATGTGTATATACATCTTCTTTATCCATTCCTCTGTTGATGGACATGTATGTTGTTTCCATGTTTTGGCTGCTGTGAGCAGTGCTGCTATGAATGCAAGGGTGCATGCATTTTTTTGAATTATAATTTTGTCTGGGTAAATTCCAAGAAGTGAGTTTGCTGGATCATATGGAAATTCTCTTTTTAGTTTTCTAAGGAATCTCCCTACTGGTTTTTATGGTGGTTGTACCAATTTGCAATCCCACCAATAGTGCAGGAGTGTTCCCCTCTCTCTACACCCTCTCCAACATCCGCTATTTGCAGAGTTTATAATGACGCCGTTCTGACTGGTGTGAGGTGGTACCTCACTGTAGTTGCAATTTGTATTTCTCTAAAAGTTCGTGGTGTTGAGCATCTTTTTCTGTGCCTACTGGCCATCTGTATGTCTTCTTTGGAGAAATGTCTATCAAGGTCTTTTTGATTGAATTTTTTTGATTGAATTTTTAGTTTTTTGTTGTTGGGTTATATGAGCTATTTGTATATTTTGGAGATTAAACCCAAATATTTTCTCTCATTCCATAGGTTGTCTTTTCATTTTTTAATCATTTTCCTTGCTGCACAACAGCTTGTAAGTTTGATTAGGTCCTATTTGTTTATTTTCATTTTTATTTCTATTGCCTTGGGAGACCAATCCAAGAAAACATTGCTACGATTTATGTCAGAGGATGTGTTGCCTATGCTCTCTTCTAGGCAGTCATAGTCACTGTAA
This sequence comes from Bison bison bison, assembly GCF_000754665.1. Lineage (NCBI taxonomy): Eukaryota > Metazoa > Chordata > Mammalia > Artiodactyla > Bovidae > Bison > Bison bison. The sequence goes on from NW_011494884.1 coordinate 3,468,123, forward strand.
ATCCACACAGAGGGAAGAAATAGTTCCTTCTTTGATCCATGATTAGCAACATGAGAACCCCTTCTCTTTAAATTGGTGTTCTAATAGTGTCTTTTCTGATTTTTCTTGGGTCTGTCATAATAATTACAACTGAGCAATATTTACTTATTGATAGCTTTTCCAAGTTTTATCAAACAGACTTTGCATAGTTCCTTCTTGTATGACTAAATTTAAATATCAGCTAAAATGCATCTTAATTCTCTTGAGACTCCCATCTATGGGACTAAAGCAAAACATCAACAATAACAATACAAGAACAACCAATGAAAGACTACTTCATATAACAAGTGGCAATTTGTCACACAAAATAAATCAATGAAAATGGATTGTGGAATGGCTGCTATGTTTATAGAACTTTCTTCGCTTGGAAAGGAAAATGATTTTGACAACTACTCAGTTCCTAAGTGTTCTGCATCTCATGATGAATAAGAGGTCTCCATATTGCTTTGGTTTTCTCCAAAGCAGAGCCTGAGGCAAGGGCTTGAGCAAGGGGAGCTTATATAGAAACTGGTCCCAGGAGGAGGTAGTGAGGAGTTGCGGGGAGGAGGGTGGGTGAGACAGGCAGGGAAGGAGGAAAAGCCAAAACCAAAATTCCTTATGGAGGTAGATAAGTTGAGGTTCCCTTGCGGATGTTTTGAAGTGGGTGCAGGATACCTTTCAGAATTATCTTCTGAAAAATAGAATGCTTAGTCATTTATCCATGACAACTTCCATTCTTGACTCCCGACTTCCTTGTCTGCCACCATCTTTAACTGTTGAGCAAGAAAAATGGGAACAGGTGATTTGTGGAGTAGGGTTGTGGGTGTTGTCCCAGTTCTAAGTGAAAGAAGGAAATGGGACATTCCACAGCAGATTACAGATGGTCTTTCAAAACCAATACTGTGATGGCTGAAGGAATAAAGCAAATTCCCTTCACTTTCTAAATTGAGCCCAGCACCAGTTCTTGCCAATTCTTTTTGCTCCATCTCATAGGCTCCCTTTCTTCACCTAATCTTAGACCAAAGGAAGAACCAAAAACATTGGTTTTAATAGTTCATTTTTTATATACTTTTAATATTTTTAGGACACGTGCTGTGCTGTGTTGTGCTTAGATCCTCAGTTGTGTCTCTTTGAGACCCTGTGGACTGCAGTCCGCCAGGCTCCTCCATCAATGGGGATTCTCCAGGCAAGAATACTCGAGTGGGTTGCCATGCCCTTCTCCGGGGGATCTTTCAAACTGAAGGATCAAAACTAGGTCTCCCACATTATAGGTGCATTCTTTACCAGCTGAGCTACCAGGAGAATCCTTTTAGGACATACCTGGGGACAAGGTTACTTTGCTTCCCAGGTTTTCAATATTTTTACCTATAAACAGATGGGTGATTTGTAGGGATTCCCTTGGGTCAAAAATTGGGCATGATTCTTGTCTTCTAAGCATGGTCATCAGCCAGCTTTGTGTCCAGTGTTTCCCTTCTGAAATTCATGTGTGCAGACAGTTACATGTGTGAGAACACATGATGAGTTTGGAAGAGTACCACAAAACGTTGTCTGTTCCCATAAGTCTGTCTTCCCTTTTCACCTTCTTTGATGTCTGAGGTTCTCACCATGAGATTTCTTGGAGTTAAAATTATCTTTCTACAAGGTCTGTATAAACTATCCAGTACATAAAATATATTTGGAGCAATAAGTACTGTATTGATTATAGAAGTTTTAAATCCCATCATGAAGAAAAAATTTTCACTATGAGGTAAGCATCAGACTAACAGATTGATTTCCAAGAGGCAACATGTAAGTATTAACAAGACTCTGGCCAGAATACAACCAGTCCTAAAATTGCATTATACTTTCTATTGCAAAAATAAATAGGAATATTTCTGTATGAGGGATCGTTATTGTAGTTACTGTCCTTAGGTTAACTTATGTATTCTCTGATGCACTGAATTCACATCTTTGAATAATCAGTTCTCATGTTGCATGACAAGTAACTGAATTGACCCTACTTAGAAGATCTGAGAGCTTCCCTGGTGGCTCAGATGGTAAAGAATCTGCCTGCAATGCAGGAAACCCAGGTTTGATCCCTGGCTTGGGAAGATCCCTTGGAGAAAAAAAAATGGCTATCCACTCCAGTATTCTTGCCTAGAGAATCTTATGGACAGAGGAATCTGGTGGGCTACAGTCCATGGGGTCACAATGAGTTGGATGTGACTGAGTGACTCACACACACACACACAAGATCCAAGTGGAATCTTATTTTAAAAAAGAAGAAAACTTTTTGCTTCTAAAATATCTAATTTTTCTAATTCATAGTGAAAGAAGTTTCCTTATTTCTTTCACTAGTATAGGAACCAGTATGTGGAGAACACTTCTCAACCTTAAAGAGAATAGAATAAATTATTTAGCTGTATTCTTTGTAAACTCATAGCTAGTTAAACAATCACATGGAGAAAGAGGAGCTATTAAATATTCTCTGCTTCCAAACACTCCAGACCAGGATACCAGGACCTGTTTCTGTCTCTCCTGCTGACAAACCCCTGTCCTGGGAATAAGCAATTGCCAAGATGTATCTGTAAAAAGGGCTTCCCAGGTGGCACAATGGGCTTCCCTTGTGGCTCCGCTGGTAAAGAGTCTGCCTGCAATGCAGAAGACCTGGGTTCAATCCATTGATTGGGAAGATCCCCTGGAGAAGGAAAAGGCTACCCACTCCAGTATTCTTGCCAGAAGAAGTCCATGGACTGTGTAGTCCATGGGGTCACAAAGAGTCAGATACAACTAAGTGACTTTCACTCACAGGTGGCTCTGAGGATAAAGAATCTGCCGGCAGTGAAGGAGACACAGGTGAGGTGGGTTAGATACATGGGTCAGGAAGATCCCCTGGAGAGGGGAATAGCAACCCATTCCAGTATTCTTTCTTGGGAAATCTCATGGACAGAGGAGGCTGGCAGGCTCAGACCATGAGGCTGCAAAGAGACAGACACAACTGAGATGACTGAGCACATACACACACCTGTATATATCTGTAAAAACCCCAAGGGAATACAGGGGTCAAGGATGTGGCTTACATGATTTTCAAGTTCTTTTTAACATTTTCCTGCTGTTTATCCTTCTGTAAAACTGCATTAATGTTAAAATTTATTATAGTCATAAAATCAGAATTTTGCTTCCCTGGTAGCTCAGCTGGTAAAGAATCCACCTGCAATGAAGGAGACCCCAGTTGGATCCCTGGGCTGGGAAGATCCCCTGGAGAAGGGAACGACTACCCACTCCAGTATTCTGGCCTGGAGAATTCCATGCAGTCACAAAGAGTTGGACATGACTAAGTGACTTTCACTTTCAAGATCTTTGAAACTACAGTCAATTTTAAACATCTTCATTTCTTTTGATGAAGTTGATACATATACATGTTAATTTTCCCATTTCACAAATTAGTCAGTTGTAGAATTATGGACAGAGGTTCGTGACATTGTACAGGAGACAGGGATCAAGACCATCCCCATGGAAAAGAAATGCAAAAAAGCAAAATGGTTGTCTGGGGAGGACTTACAAATAGCTGTGAAAAGAAGAGAAGCGAAAAGCAAAGGAGAAAAGGAAAGATATAAGCATCTGAATGCAGAGTTCCAAAGAAT
>NW_011494884.1:3471863-3472223 GCF_000754665.1 Bison bison bison
AAAATGGTTGTCTGGGGAGGACTTACAAATAGCTGTGAAAAGAAGAGAAGCGAAAAGCAAAGGAGAAAAGGAAAGATATAAGCATCTGAATGCAGAGTTCCAAAGAATAGCAAGAAGAGATAAGAAAGCCTTCCTCAGCGATCAATGCAAAGAAATAGAGGAAGACAACAGAATGGGAAAGCCTAGAGATCTCTTCAAGAAAATTAGAGATACCAAGGAAACATTTCATGCAAACATGGGCTCGATAAAGGACAGAAATGGTATGGACCTAACAGAAGCAGACAATATTAAGAAGAGGTGGCAAAAATACACAGAAGAACTGTACAAAAAAGATCTTCATGACCCAGATAATCACGACGG
>NW_011494884.1:3472438-3473399 GCF_000754665.1 Bison bison bison
GAAAGTGCTGCACTCAATATGCCAGCAAATTTGGAAAACTCAGCAGTGGCCACAGGACTGGAAAAGGTCCGTTTTCATTCCAATCCCAAAGAAAGGCAATGCCAAAGAATGCTCAAACTACAGCACAATTGCACTCATCTCACATGCTAGTAAAGTAATGCTCAAAATTCTCCAAGCCAGGCTTTAGCAATATGTGAACTGTGAACTTCCAGATGTTCAAGTTGGTTTTAGAAAAGGCAGAGGAACCAGAGATCACATTGCCAACATGCGCTGGATCATGGAAAAAGCAAGAGTTCCAGAAAAACCTCTATTTCTGCTTTATTGTCTATGCCAAAGCCTTTGACTGTGTGGATCACAATAAACTGTGGAAAATTCTTCAAGAGATGGGAATACCAGACCACCTGACCTGCCTCCTGAGAAACCTACATGCAGGTCAGGAAGCAACAGTTAGAACTGGACATGAAACAACAGACTGGTTCCAAATAGGAAAAGGAGTATGTCAAGGCTGTATGTTGTCACTCTGCTTATTTAACTTATATGCAGAGTACATCATGAGAAATGCTGGGCTGGAAGAAGAACAAGCTGGAATCAAGTGCCGAGGACCAGCCCCGGCTGATCCAGGGTATTCGAAGGGGAGACGGCGTTGGCGACTATTTATATGCTAATTAGAGATATAGAGAACAATAGAATGAGGATAGCTCAGTAGGAAAATTCAGTGGAGAAAAGAAGCTGAGTAGCTTGGTTTCGCGGGAGACCAATAAAACTTCAAGACAAGAAGTTTGCACCACTTACGTAGGCCGCAGGCGCCCTCTCGAATAACGGAAGGTGTCTCACCCTAGACACCTTCTCGAGTGGGTCTTAGAAGCCCAGGCATGATTAGTAAGCGTGGTGGGTTCCGCGCTCCAGATGGAGACTCAGCTGGAAGTTAAAAGAAAGAATGACATGGGGAGACCAAGCGTTG
>NW_011494884.1:3474073-3508354 GCF_000754665.1 Bison bison bison
GACTGTAAACAATCGTATGCATAGCTGCAGGAGTCCGGGTAAACTTGTCAGGCGAGTTAGAGAGCCATCTGAGGGGTTTGGATTTAAACACTCCTAATTGCCCAGGAACTTTATTAATTGGAGCTGTAAGTTAACTCTTTGACAGAGAGAGAGAGAGATGGTGGTAGGGGACAGCCCCCAGTAAAGTCAGAGGTGAGAGCACAAAGCAATAAAGTAGGCAGACTCTGGTTTTTTGGGGGAAAATGCTCGAGAATATCCGGGGGGACTCCTGAGGCTCGATCCCGCCTTTGCGTATGCCGAGCCTCCTTCCTCATGACCTTTGTCACGAGTGGAATGCCTCACCGGCTCCCCGCAATCAAGATTGCTGGGACAAATATCAAAAACCTCAGATATTCAGATGACACCACCCTTATGGCAGAAAGTCAAGAGGAACTAAAGAGCCTCTTGATGAAAGTGAAAGAGGAGAGTGAAAAAGTTGGCTTAAAGCTCAACATTCAGAAAACTAAGATCATGGCATCTGGTCCCATCATGGCAAATAGATGGGGGAACAGGGGAAACAGTGGAAACAGTGTCAGACTTTATTTTGGGGGGCTCCAAAATCACTGCAGATGGTGATTGCAGCCATGAAATTAAAAGACGCTTCCTCCTTGGAAGGAAAGTTATGACCAACCTACATAGCGTATTCCAAAGTAGAGACATTACTTTGTCAACAAAGGTCCATCTAGTCAAGGCTATAGTTTTTCCAGTGGTCATGTATGGATGTGAAAGTTGGACTGTGAAGAAAACTGAGTGCTGAAGAATTGATGATTTTGAACTGTGGTGTTGGAGAAGATTCTTGAGAGTCCCTTGGACTGCAAGGAGATCCAGCCAGTACATCTTAAAGGAGATCAGTCCTGGGTGTTCTTAGGAAGGAATGATGCTAAAGCTGAAACTCCAGTCCTTTGGCCACCTCATGCGAGGAGTTGACTCATTGGAAAAGACTCTGATGTTGGGAGGGATTGGGGGCAGGAGGAGAAGGGGATGACAGAGGATGAGATGGCTGGATGGCATCACTGACTCCATGGATGTGAGTCTGAGTGAACTCCAGGAGTTGGCTATGGACAGGGAGGCCTTGTGTGCTGCAGTTCATGGGGTCACAAAGAGTCGGACTGAACTGAGTGACTGAGCGACTGGACTGAACTGAAATGAGGGCTAAGACTGGAAATGAGGCTTTTGACCTCTAATGACTCTGGGGAATTAGACATAAGCTGACCATTGAGATAAATAGGAAAAGCCATATCTGTGTGGTTCTTTGTGCACTGCAGTGGTGGATAGGGAGGATGGAGTCTCTGCTCTGGCTCCATGGACCTCAAAGCAACAGTTAGAACTTAGGCCAATCAGTAATATTTTGTAGAAAGAATACTTTCTCATGGACATGCTTTGGAACTCAAGTTATGTTATTACTGTTTTAAAATTATCTGCAGACATAGTGGGTTGACTCCCAGTGCCCTGTAGTCAGTATGCCCAAGTGTCAGTAAATTAATAATGTGCATTTAAGTTCTAATACAGTAAGCAGCATGACTGCTGCTAATTATTAAATGAGATTTAGACCAGGAAAACTTTGAAGAGGGGCTGAAATTGGGGTTTAAGTGTGAATCCTGCCTCTGTTGAATAATGAGTTTCTCCAGAGACACTCAAGGTCCGTCTTTGGCTTTGGAGTTGTAAAAATATCCAAATCTAAGACCAAGAGAATAAATACTTGTTTTTTAACAAGCTCATTCTCTTATACATTCTAACACTATGCAAATGTGTTCTTGGAATAGAATAGTTAAATCTTCGGGTTTTTAAACTTTGCCTCTCATCGATTTATTTACTGCTTGTTATTTTGGATATGAAAGCAGAACTTAGCAAGTCAAATACTGTTGGCAGAATACTCAGGTCTATAGCAAACAAACTGCCCGAAACATAAATCCACACTACAGTCTGCCAAAGTTCAGCTTCTGTACCAACTGAAACAGAAGTCGCACTAGGAGATGCAAAGGGGCTGATTGGCTGGGGCAGGGTGGGCAGGGTACATAAAAGGTAGCTGTGGACCATCTGGGGAGGTCAGCCTCATCATCCAGCTACAGTTAGAGCTCTGGGCTGCCCTGACAGTGTATCTTCACCATGAGTGGGTGCCCCTTTTTAGGAAAGAGCTTTGGGTGAGTATTTACCTCTATCCTGAGTATGGTTAAGCTCTTAGGAAGGTCAGATAGGAAAAGTAATTTCAGAATTTCAAGAGCAAAGGTGAAAACTGTCAGCCTTCTTCCACTGTTTAATCATCTACTTTGAAAAGTTAGGAATAAGAGAATTCTCGTCGCTCCTGTTATTCGGTACTGTGCTTTCTCAAGCTCTATTTTTTCCCCTTTTACTTCTTTCACCTGCAGATATGCTTTTAAACCACTCTCTGCACAAGGCAGTGAAGAAGACAAATCACAGGCCGGTGTGAACAGAGCCAGTAAAGGAGGACTTATCTATGGGAACTACCTGCAAGTAAGTGGCAGGGTCCTTACAAGAATTATCTTTCATTTTTGGGCCTTAAACTCAGTTACATGACATTTTCATGTTTGGGGATTGTTTTGTGTTTGTTTTTGCAGTTGGGCTTCCCTGGTAGCTCAGCTGGTAAAGAATCTGCCTGCAATGCAGTAGACCCTGGTTGGTAGCTCAGCTGGTAAAGAATCTGCCTGCAATGCAGTAGACCCTGGTTTGATTCCTGAGTCAGGCAGATCCCCTAGAGAAGGGATAGGCTCCCCACTCCAGTATTCTTGGGCTTCCCTGGTGGCTCAGCTGGTTAAGAATCTGCCTGCAATGTGGGAGACCTGGGTTTGATCCCTCTGTTGGGAAGAGCCCCTGGAGAAGGGAACGACTACCCACTCCAGTATTCTTGCTTGGAGAATTTCATGGACCGTATAGTCCATGGGGTCGTAAAGATTCTCAGTCACCCAATAGTTTTATGGATCTAAAGATATCTCTTTTTATACAAATGTATGCTTTTTTGAGCATATATTTTTATTAGAAAATTCTAAGACTTGAATGTAAAGATTCACCTGCCCAACAAACGTACAATAATGGCAGAGAAAGCGTAGATAACTGGCTGTTATCTACGTAGATAGATAACGTAGATAGAAAGCGTAGATAACGACCTGTTCACGTGAGACCTGGTTACTAGATCCCAGCCTAGAATTGCAAATGTAGCCAGACAATTTCTATTTTAAATTCTTTATTGTAAAGTGGAAATGTTGAAGGCATATGTTTAGATGAAAGAAGGGTGTTAAAAAGAATTATTTTATCTTTTTTTTTTTTTTTTTGCCACTTGGCATGTGGGAACTTAGTTCCCTGACCAGGGGTTGAACCCTCACCTCTTGCAGGGGAAGCATGGAGTCCCAACCACTGGACCACTAGGGAAATTGCTGGAGATTATTTTTAAGATGTGAAATGATTAGAATCCTTGATGACTTTGTTGATGGGTTTCTAAGGATGAGCTGATAGGCAATGTTAAGACCTTCTTAGAACTGACTCTTTAGAAGAATAAAAGAACAGCAGACACATAGTAGGCTAAGCAAGTTATAGAGCTTTTATGGCACTGGCTTCAAGAGATGGAAGGGATGTGATTTCTCAGTGAGGGTAATAGTATGTATTAGTAAAAATTCCTGGGCTTCCCCAGTGGCACAGTGATAAAGAATCCACCTGCCAATGCAGGAGACTCTAGAGACTCAGGTTCGAACCCTGGGTTGGAAAGATCCTTTGGAGGAGGGCATGGGAAACCACTCCAGTATTCTTGCCTGGAGAATCCCACGGACAGAGGAGCCTGGTGGGCTACAGTCCATTTGGTGGCAAAGAGTCAGACATGACAGCACACACACATACACAGATATAATTTCTTCTGAAAAGAATAAAACTCATAAATTCAACTCACTCCTTGTGAAGAGACATTAATTGTTTAAAAGAAAGTAGATTGGTTCCTGAGTATTTGGGAGTTTTTTTTTTTATAGTATCATATTCTATTTATTAAAGTTGGTAAAAATCAAGTTTTGCAATTTCAATATCAGTCTTTTTGTAATCTTTTTTTCCAGTTTTACTGAGATATAATTGACATACAACTTCACATAAGTTTAAGGTGCCCACATGTTGATTTGATTACACTTACATATGGCATAGTGATTACTACCCGAGCATTAACTAATGCCTGCATCATGTCACATAATCACCTTTCTTGGTTTTTTTTTTTTTTTTGTGGTAAGAACACTTAAGATCTAGTATATGGTGCATTGTCATTAACTACAATCACTATGGTGTACATTAGATCCTAACTGTAACTTATTCATCATGTAAATAGAAGTTTCTACAAAATCAGTTTTTCTATTTTTTTTGTTTGAAGTTGGAAAAAGTTTTGAATGCACAGGAGCTTCAAAGTGAAATGAAAGGAAATAAAATCCACGATGAACATCTTTTTATCATAACTCATCAAGGTAAGTCACACACAGGGTTGAACAGTAACTATTCATAGTAGTTTCCCATTAGTAATGGGGAGAGTTACAATGCTTTTAACTGTAGAATGGTGGAAGAGTAAAGGATCACATTTGCTAGGGTGCTTGCAAAGACTTTGCTATCAGATAAATTATCATAGGTCCTCCTTCTGGGATTTACTACAGTCTTCTTTCTGTTACCTCACTACTTATCAGGTAGGACTTTGTCCTTAATCCAAAGAGACTTTTTATCTCTTGGAATTCACAAAGAATCTGAAAGTTAAGATGTCACTACTTGTCAACTCAGAGCTATTTTCAAGAAATAGATCACTCACATTTACTGTAACTGTACATGTCCTACAGAAATTTGGTACTAAACAGGAATATAAATTTTATCTAAAATGTGTATTCATTCTCTCCAGACTTCTAACTTCTGGGTAGTGGTTTTTTAACGTAGGAGTCCATGACTTTGGAAGTTGAGGAAGTCTCAGAACTCTTTGACTTGTGTGAAAGATTTCACAAATATGTGTCTTACAGAAGTCTGTTACCCCAAAACATTCAGATTTACTCTAAATACTTTGTATCTAATACTGTCCTCTGGTTGATCATGGCTCCGTCTCTCATGCTGATCAGCGCTGCATTTCTAGATGTTTCTTTGTCTTATCCATTCTTTCTGTCCTTCAAATGATTGTTTTCTTCACTGACTGGCTAATATAACCAACTCCTTTGAGGAAAAAAAAAAAAAAGGAAAATAATTGGCTTAATGTGTTACTTCTTCTGTTTTTTATGGTGACATTCTGTTGGTGGCTTATACCAAGACAAAATCAATGAGGGCAGAATGACAGCAGGTGAGCATACATCTAGAATCAGAAATCTATTTCGAATCCCATCTCTACCATTAAAGATGATGCAACCTCAGTCTGGTTTCTGGACTAGTAATTCTCTTCATTTCCCCATCTGTACAATGGGAAGAATGATTACATCTTCTCATTCACAGAGCTCCTGTGAGGATGACATGAGATAAGGTGTGTTACACATTTAGTTCAAGGTACAGCATGCAGTGAGCTCATAGTAAATGGTAGCTTGCATCATTTGATGGAGAAACTTTCCTTCCATTAGAACACAAGGTAAGCAGGTCATGGGACCTGCTACCCAGAGTTAAACTTGAAAAATTGATAAATAAACTGATCAAAAAATATTTGATTTGCTCTTTTTGTCTAAAGATGGAAATTAGATTTCTAAAGTCTCCTTAGCTCTAATTTAAAGGTATAATTTTATTCCTTTCATTAGTACAGAAGCACAGCCTTTGCCCAAACAGAATGCATGAGCAATCATTAAAATGATTCATTTCCATGTTCCCCTAATGACTACATTTGCTATTTAATTTATCTATTTATAAAATAAATACCCAGTGTGTATCTTATCTCAAACATTATGCCAGGAGCTGAGGGAAACTGATGAATATGACAGAGTTTCAGCCTGTTCATAACTTGTCCTCCCTGTAAAGTCTTCGGCTAAGTCGTTTCAGTCGTGTCTGACTCTGTGCGACCCCATAGATGGCAGCCCACCAGGCTCCCCCATCCCTGGGATTCTCCAGGCAAGAACACTGGAGTGGGTTGCCATTTCTTTCTCCAAAGCATGAAAGTGAAAAGTGAAAGGGAAGTCGCTCAGTCGTATCTGACTCTTAGTGACCCCATGGACGGCGGCCTACCAGGCTCCCCCGTCCATGGGATTTTTCAAGCAGGAGTACTGGAGTGGGGTGCCATTGCCTTCTCCGCTGTAAAATCTAAATCTCTAGAAACAAACATGTCATCATACTCATTAGGTTGCGCGCATGATTCTTAGTCGCTCAGTGGCGTCCAACTTTTGCAACCTTATGGACTGTAGCCCACCAGGCTCCTCTGTCCATGAGATTATCCAGGCAAGAATATTGGAATGGGTAGCCAGTTCCTTCTCCACAGAAACTTCCCGACCCAGGGATCGAACCCTTATTGCAGGGATCAAACTTCTGTATTGTAGGCAGATTCTTTTCTGTCTGAGCCACCAGGGAAGCCCATTCATTACGTTAATGAATTATTAATATCTCACTTTATAGATATTCAGTATTACTTCTGCTTCTCCACACACCTCCAGCTTCCACATGGGAAGATAAGATTATTTGCTGTATCCCAAAAAGACATTTACAGTATTTAGTTGAAAGAAATCAGTTCAAAAATAACATAAACCATATAGATAACATACCTGACATATTAAAACATTCATTAAAAGGAGGCTATTTTAACTTGATCACTAATACTTGTTTGTTAGCATAGCATAGGGCTATGTTGGCATTTATAGACTTTTAAGTTACATTTTTATTTCTCTTTCAATGTGTTAGCCTTGTCTTTCATATAATTATGGTCAAAAGGCTCCCGACTGATGATGATCTTCTCCTTGCAGCTTATGAACTCTGGTTTAAGCAGATCCTGTGGGAATTAGATTCTGTTCGTGAGATCTTTCAGAATGGCCATGTGAGTTGCTATGTCACAGTATTCCTTTCATACTTTTCTTTGAGAGTGTAGAAAATATTATTAATGCGAAAAGTTTAACACCAAATGGTGGAATTAGTATTTAAGGGGGAAAAAAGTTTCTAGTGTAGAGAGTTTGGTCATGTTCTTCCAGTGTAATTATCACCATGCCCTTGCTTTAAGATGCCTTTCAAATTTTATTTTCAAGTCCTTTGTTTAGAAATCAATTTTTTTCCCTGCAAAAAGTTGTTACAAATGACAGTGGATTGCCAGGACAGCTAATGTAGATTCTTTAATCAATAGCTACCAGAATTGTATTTCTAATGAATGTTTGCTATGAGAAGATAGGAGCAATGATGGGGGAGGTGACACAGGAGGAGAGGTGGAGATGGGGAAAGAGAATAGACAAGATGAGGAGGATGAGCCAGAAGAGGATGAGGAGGAACAGAGTGGGAGGAGGGAGAGTCAGAATCCTGGTGATGTTCCCTCAGTCTCCCTCCCAGCCCACTTCTTGCACACGTACCTTCCTCCATCCTTGGAGGACACAGGACACAGTCTTGTGTTTTCCAGCTCAGAGCCCGTGTGCCAAGGGGGCTGGGAAGGAGAGAACATCCATCCTCTGTGAACATCATCCCCATCCATTTCCATGGCAACTCCTGCCCTTGAGACAGAACAGAGGAACCCAAGTGTCTGCTTAATTCTTACCCACAAGTTTCCACGTTCTCCTAAACTTTATTCCTCAGAGCAAAACTAAGAGAGACATTTGCTTTGAAATCAGTGGGAGTTGTGTTCCAGAATTTACTTAAATTGTCCTTCCATAGAATTTTTCTAGTTTTAAAGAAAAAAAAAAAAGATTTGAATGTTGCAGACACTTCTTGCAAACAATTCAGAGTTGCCATTAGTTTAGCATCTACCTAAGGCACATTTTAATGCAAATGTTCCTCTTTAAAGTAGAGATAACATCCACAGGAGTGCATTGTTTAGTGTCTCCCAGAATTGAGGATTGATTACTCAGTGTCTTGTCTCCTAACACCCAGGTGAGGGATGAGAGGAACATGCTGAAGGTGATCACCCGAATGCACCGAGTGGTGGTGATCCTCAAACTCTTGGTCCAGCAGTTTTCCGTCCTGGAGACCATGACAGCCTTGGACTTTAATGACTTCAGGTGCGCGCGCGGCTTTGCCAGCATACAGGGGTTACCCTTCCCTTCTGATGGGCTGGAGAGAACGTGCCTGCTGTTTTGCGTGGCGTTAAGGAGTCAGTCTTGCTGACAGTCTGTCACTGTGAGCACTTGGGAGCCGTCATCCCGAAGCATTTGAGTAGCTATTGAAAATATTTCATCTCTTCCTTTCACATATGAACATAACAGGATCCATTAAATTCAATTCATCATGTGTACCCTAGTTTTATCCCAAAAGGATTTTAGACAGCTTAGCAAAATGGCTTAAAAGGCTGATATAATACACATTCTAAATTTAAATGATTAAAAACCAAAAATACAAGAGAAATAGGAATGATATGTAAAGAAGCATGTAACCAAAACTGACAGTATAAATTATGGATTGAACTATAAATTTTATTTTTTATGTGTTTTAAATTTTTATTTTATATTAGAGTACAGTTGATTAACAATGTTGTGTTAGTTTCAGGTGTTCAGCAAAGTGATTCAGTTATACATGTACATGTATCTATTCTTTTTCAGATTCTTTTCCCACGTAGGTTATTATGGAATGTTTAGCAGTCAAACTATAACTTTTATAAGAAAACTTTTTCATAACTAAGATTTGAGAAGAAATTTTAAGAGCATGGGGTGCAGAAGCAGTATCCTCTACATGGTTGGTAATCAAATGAAAAGAAGTAGAATTCCTTTTTAGTATATACTTAACAAATTGAAGTCTTAGTACCAGTTATAGGGAGAACATTTATAGGGATGTGAGGGTTGTGCCTGGTGGGAGTAATCACATTTTGTGATGCCCTGTTTTGTGCTAGGCAACATTCCATTCATTTCACTTGTGGAGTCTCACAGTGCTGAACTTTGAGAATTGAACTTTAAGGAGAAACTGAAGAAAATTTACAAAGGAACTTTTAGCACTACTGAATAAGAAGTATTGCTCAATGTTCATCTGTCTTTACCTTAGGAAAAAACTTAGTATACACACATGCATGTACGTCTATGCATGTGTGCACACATGTGAACGCACATACACAGATATAAACACACATTGGTACACTAGGACCCTTCACAAACTATACAAACATCGGCCTGCAGAGAGGATGATGGCTAGGAGCTCGTTGTCCTGATTGGATCAAGTCCAAGTCATGGGTTCAGCCCTGGGCTGTTGTGTGTCTGTGCCTGGTGACACCTGCAGAGTCACATGACCACCGCCTCCCCCCTCCCCAAGAAGGCAGTGTTACAGTGATTTACAATGCGCACCTTCCCCTGCTCTTCTCTCCCGGGACCTGTTCTCAAAGAGAGTACCTATCCCCGGCGTCCGGCTTCCAGAGTCTGCAGTTCCGCCTGTTAGAAAACAAGATAGGGGTTCTGCAGAGCTTGAGGGTCCCTTACAACAGAAGACACTACCGTGACAACTTCAGAGGGAAAGACAACGAGCTTCTGCTGAAGTCCGAGCAAGAAAGGACGCTTCTGCAGCTGGTTGAGGTGCGTGCGCAGACGTAACGTTTCGCTCAGCACGTGTAGTTCACTGAGCTTCTTCGAGATCCGGACTTCAAAACTCCTGTCGAAATTGGGGTGCATTTGTTGTAAATAAGAGAAGAATGAACTTATAAAAATACTTCAACTGGTAAATTCCACTAATTAAAGTATTAAGAATTCTCTTGAGAACTTCAGAGATATTTCTATAGTCAATGATATGTTAACATTTAATAACCTCTATATCTTATTAAAACAATCCTTTTAAACATTGCTGCTAAGCAACTAGCATTGGGTTAGCTGATTTTTAAACTGAGTATGGTTATTTATTTAATGAGCTTTACTTTAAAATATTCCATAATTGAAAAGTTCCACAAGTTGAGTATGTTTCTTAACTAAACTACATCACTAAGGTTCATCACTAAAGTTCTGTCCTTCAGGATTTCCCCCAGTCATATCTAGTTCTCTGTGGGTCTGTACATGGTCCTGAGGAATTATTAGTTTCTGCGCAAGAAAATTATTAAATAGGATTGTACAGTCTTGACTTCTTGGACAAAGGCTTTTACTTTGCAAATTAAACTTTTATTTTAGCAAATTATGCTCTGCTCACTAATCCCCTGGGCATTATAAATACAGATTTAGGTTAATAAACTATTAATGCCACTTAATGGCTATAGAAAAAGAATCACAAAGTTAAATTCAAAACCAAGAATAAGCTATATGAGAGCTCATAGAGATGCATGGACTCGTTTTTATTTCTAGATTAAAAATCCTGTGGAATCTGGAAATAATTGAGTAGCTAGCTGATTTCAATGTTGCTAAGTACACAGTGTTCTTGCATTTAGATCAAATCAAATTATATATGATATGATTCCTTCAGCTCCTAAGACATAAACTATTTTGAGAATAAACCAGTATACCTCATTAAAACAACATATACATATGTTCATAGATCTATAGAACAAAACTGGAATATCTGTAATAATTTGTTAATAGAAAGTAAATTTTTAATATGATTGCCTTCTAGATTAGGAGAAAAAAACACTGCTGTTTTATAAATGAAGAAATTGAAGGGGAGAGGGGATATAGCTCAGTGGTAGAGCATTTGACTGCAGATATTGAAAGGAAAGAGAAACGTTTACATACAAAAAGATTAATGATGTACTGACATTTTCCTCAAAACCAGGAAAATTTTATATTTCAAGTTCACAAATGTTTGTTACAAAACATTTGACATATTTTAAATTTTACAATGTATTCACTTGAAAAATATTTACTTCAGGCATGGCTGGAAAGAACCCCAGGTTTAGAGCCGCATGGATTTAACTTCTGGGGAAAGCTTGAAAAGAACATTGTCAAAGGTTTGGAAGAAGAATTCACAAAGATTCAGGTATTTGTGAAACCATAAGTAAACATAAGTTTACTATAGGAGAAGTTTTGGGAATTTTATTTTAATTTTATTTTCTCTTAGTCTTTCATTTTCCTTATATTCTTTTGCTTTTACACGTGCATCTGCTTGGAATATATTACACAAGTGATTTAATTTTATTGATGCATAATAAAAAATAAGTGAAGAAGTTTATTGTAGGCAAGATTTTGAGGAGATGAGACTAATAGAGATTTTTCATTTTTATTGAAAGTTTCATGTTATGATTGCTTCTAGACAGAAGTGGGCTCACAAAGGACCAGTCAACCAATACATTAAGTCACGTAACTTCCCCTTCACTCATGTATGCTGAGTTCCTCCTATTGGCTGAGTTCTTCCTCAGACCATGGCAAACTTCCCTCAGTTAAAACAATACTGTTGATTCCTCAGTTTCTCTCATGTTATGGGCCCTCATCCTTTCTTCATGACCAAATTTTTGGAAGAGTTGTTTCAATTCTACATCTTGAGAGGCTATGTGCACCGTGCAGTGTTGTCACAGTCACGGGTCAAATTCCCCTTCCCTTCTTGGTGACCCTGTAACATACCCTTCTGCTACCTGGTTCATTTGCTTCCCTCCCTTCATGGGCAAAATGTAAAATATGAGTATTTACCTCATAGAGATATTGTGAACGTTACATTGGATTCATATTTGCAGGGTATTTAGAACAGCAGTGAGTGTAATTATTTCTTTTTCTCCATCTAATTCTCACCGTGGTTCAGTCTGCCTTCCTGTTGTTCACAAGTGACCCCCGTATGTAAATCCAATGGCCGTTTTATCTTCATTTTATTTCATTTCCTACTGGCTTTAATACTAATCACTACCTACACTTTCTTGAACATTCTCCCCACCCAACCCCGCTCCGCCATGGTTTTGGTATCAACATTTTGTTCTCACCTAGCTTTCTGACCCTTACTTCTCCAGCTCTTTCATGGGTTCATGTTTCTTTCTGAAACCAGTAACTGATGGAGATTCACAATGCATGGGCTCAGGTCCCTTGTATCCTCTTTTTCCTCTTCCACCAGGTGAACTCATTTATACCTGCTGCTGCAGCATCTGCTTAGACACCAGTAATTCTCAACTGTTTATGTCTAACTTATTTGGCTCTTTGAATTTCATAATCCATTCTCCTTTCCCAGATAACTCTTTCCCAGTATTCAGGTCTTGTTTCAAGGAAAACTTCAGCAGGAGGGTCTTTATTGAACTCTCTGCTACTATAAGTTGTGATGGTATGACATTGCTCCTTTACTTCACTGCCCGTGGTTGCAATTATTTAAAATTCTTTTTCAAAAAATTGAGGTATAGTTGTCTTACAATGTTGTATTAGTTTCTGCTATAAAACAAAGTGAATCAGCCATATGTATACATACATGCCCTCTGTCTTGAGACTCCAGCCTCCCCATCCCACCCCTCTAAGTCATCACAGAGCACCAATCTGAGCTCCCTGTGCTATACAGCAGCTGCCCACTAGCTATCTATTTTATAGTAGTGTATATATAGGGCTTCCCAGGTGACACCGTGGTGAAGAATCCACCTGCCACTGCAGGAGATGCAAGAGCAGTGGGTTTGATCCCTGGGTCAGGAAGATTCCCTGGAGGAGAAAATGGCAACCCACTCCAGTATTCTTGCCTGGAAAATCCCATGGACAGAGGCTACAGTCCATGGGGTCACAAAAGAGTCAGACATGACTGAGCGACTGAACACAAACATGCATAGTATATATATAATCCCAATCTCCCAATTTATCTCACTCTTTTGCCCTCTGTTTCCAACCCTCCATGTCCACACATTTGTTCTCTACATATTCATCTCTATTCCTGCCCTGCACTGTTTATAACAGCAAAGATCTGGCAACAACCTAAATGTCTGTCAACAGAAGAATGGATGAAGATGCGGTACATTTATAAAATAGAGTATTACTCAGCCATAAAAAATGAACGCAATTAGGTCATTTGTAGAGAAGTGGATGCACCTAGAGTCTGTCATACAGAGTGAAGTAAGTCAGAAAGAGGAAAAATAAAGTATGTTGATGCATATATGTGGAGAAATGGTTCAGATGAACCTAGTTGTATGGTTGTAATTTAACAAGTTTTCAGTGTTTTAGTCCCACCAGATAGAGATCAGGGGACTCGGTTTTTGCTCACAATTTTTTCTCTATCACTAGCCTGACATTTACTGAATAAATGAATAGTCCATTGGCCATAGAAGGCACACACATTCTGACCACATGATATGCTTGATCTGGTAAATGGAAGTCAGCTGGAGTAACTGATTTTTGCTCCAAGTAATTGAATTCTAAGTAGAGCATGTGTTGAAGGCAGGAAAATGCAAATTTCCTTAAACAAATCAATAAATATCAAGTGAATAAAAATATAACAGTGAAAAATATCTAAGGAATTGTATTTATAGAATATTGCTCTGAAGATAGAATTTCAGTAGAATTAGTAGTTTCTCTGACTAGGAATTCTTAACTTTTCCTAACTGGAATTAATTTACTCCCTGTATTAAATAATTGTCTAAAATAAGACATTATTGACCCCTCATAGTCACTCCAGTTTTGCCCGAATTCATTTATCATGACATTTATGAAAAGAGTATTTGAGTTTAACAAATCATTTAAACTTAAACAAAAGGGTAGAACCAGTGGGCATGAGGCCTCCCTAATTTTCCAAGCTTATAGTCTTAGATGATACACTGCATATCCTAGGGGACACCTTTTCTGCACCTGGGCTAGTCTATTTCTCACAAGCAGTATTTTCTAAAATAAGAATTTATTTTCTTTTGGGAATATTAATGCAGCTTTTCTCCCAAAGGCTAAGGAAGAGTCAGAGGAAAAGGAGGAACAAATGGCTGAATTTCAGAAGCAGAAAGAGGTATTACTGTCCTTATTTGATGAGAAACGTCATGAGCATCTCCTTAGTAAAGGTAGGCATTTCTATTCAGAGGATCCTTTCCCTGGAACATAAGACTGTGAGCTCAAAATACCAAACCCTACTTCGGGGGGATAAAATGGACATTGATATTTCCATTCATAGAAGTAAGGAATTTTAAAATTTATCTTGCAAGTTATCTTTATCAATTTTTTCTTTTTTTGAAAGTGAAAAATATATTTAACTAACTTTATAATTCTATAATTTAGTTGCATTATTTTCAAAGAGATATTCATAAATGATACAGGAACTAAATATTTAGAGGGGAAAAGCTCACGTCCTTTTGTCTGTGGCTGTTTATTGCATGATTTCTGTCTATTTAAAAGTTTTGAGAATTTAAAGTGTGTGTGTATATACATGTATGTATTATTTTGTTTTTTAAAATCTAATACTAAAATAATGTTTTAAATGATAGTTTTCCAAATTCAAGTTAAGGGATTAAATATTTAACTAACATTCACATTATTTTCTAAAAACATGAACAATTACTTAAGGTGATGATGCCAAATTAACATGAGTGCCTTAAATTACCTATTAAATTAAAACTTGTTCCATGTCTTGCAGGAGAAAGACGGCTATCGTACAAAGCACTTCAGGGGGCCTTGATGATATATTTTTACAGGTAAAAACAAATCAAAAGAAGAGAATTTGAAGCAAAAAATTGAGGAGTAGATATAGATAATGTATCAAGTATAAAGCTTATACATTGCTTTAAAAACTAATTAGTTTAAAAACTAATCATAGTTTTTAAAAAGTCATTTAGATTTGGGGGAAAGCTTAGAAAATAATTGTGAAGTTTCATGAGGTTTTTCTTTATTTTAAATAGTAAGAGTCCAATGTTATCCCTGTCACGGGTTAAACACAGACACACACACACACACACACGCACACACACACACGCACACACACACACACAAGTTAATCAAATATCCTTTTCATTAAATTCTGTGACATTGTGTCCTAAGGACCCGAAGTTGAATCTGTCTCAGAATCTTAGCCATGAAATAGGTTCTGTCATTTAACGACATTGTTATTCCTGTTTTATAAAATGAAAAAGAATGAAGTAGAAGCACCATATAAATTGCTGTGCTCTTTGCTCTGCAATTTCAAGTCTAATTGTTGTCACCGCCCACCATGTCTGAGGCCCATCTGTGTTTCATAAATTGAATGTGTCAGAGCAAAAGATGCCACGTTGGTATAAAGCAAAAAAAAAAAAAATCTATGTTTACTGCGTGTCTTACTTGAATTCATTTAGTTTTTTAATCCTCTTTCACCTATTTTTCAGAATAGCAGCAGCATAAAAAACAGTTTTGACTGTTTTCCTCAATTCTTAGTGAATATATGCCATTCAAGCTTATGTATCCTCTGCAGAAAATACACCGAGTTGACGAAAACTGAAAAATATATATATAAGTAAAATTACATAGATATAAATTAAAAAATATATAAATATACATATATAATTTTATTTTGTGTATATATTTATTTAATATATATTTATTATGTATATATGTATTAGAGGAAACTTTAACAGGCAGTCTTTGTTTTCACAGTTTAATATCCTTGCCTGGAAGAAGTAGCTAGCTATTATTGGCTAGAAAACCTTAGATGTTGTCTGTGTCTGCCTTTTATGAGAATGGGGGTGAGGTGTGACTCTGGTTATTTTATGTACTTCAAGAAATGTTCTAGAATCTTTAAACACACACTGAAAGATGAATTGTGTTATCCCCTAAGCCTGGGAGAGTTATCTAAGCTGTCACAGCTCCCCAGAGGCAAAGGGGATGTTGGTTTGGGGCCCAAGAGATTGTAGAGTATGTGTTCTTTCTGACACACTGGACTTGGCTGGACATGTTTATGGTCCAGATGATGATGGTGGTTTTGTTCCCTAGGGAAGAGCCCAGGTTCCAGGTCCCTTTCCAGCTGCTGACTTTCCTCATGGATGTGGACTCACTCATGACCAAGTGGAGATGTAAGCCCTTCCCCCCAACCTGACCCACAACCCTGCTCCCCTTCAAGCCCCCAATACCCCTCTGCCCTCCATTTGTGTGTGTGTGTGTGTGCTGGGGGGGATGGGCTAGTTTGTGAAAAAACAGCTCAGAAATTTCTCTGAGGGCCACCCACCCAGTGCACATGGCAGGCAGTTTTCAGGGCTCATATGTCCTCTGGGGGCCCAGGAAAATGTTGTGTTTGATCAGCAGGAAGAAAAGTGGTCACTCAGTCGTGTCTGACTCTTTGCGATCCCATGGACTATAGTCTACCATGTTCCTCAGTCCATGGAATTTTCAAGAGGACTGGAGTGGGTTGCCATTCCTTCTCCAGGGGATCTTCCCAACCCAGGGATCGAACCCGGGTCTCCCGCATTGCAGGCAGACGCTTTACCGTCTGAGCCACCAGGAATCATCAGAAGGAAAAAGTAAACTTTAGGTCAAAGAAAATGTTTTAATTTATAATAGTAATGTATTCATCTTTGTGTCAATACAACTTGAAAATATAATGTCAGTAGTTTTGTTTTAATGGAGGAAGGGCCCCATGAAGGCGGTAGGAACAAGGGCTCATAAAAGTCACAGTGTGCCCACACCCCCCGCCCTGGCATCCAAGAGCTAATCCTAGGGAAGAATGGATGCACCGCGCAGCCTGGACCAGGCGGAGCACCAGGCAACCTCCCCTTGTGCCGCATAGGCTCACAGGCGAACCTCCCGTATGGAATGATAAAGGGGAGCCTTTTTTCAGAGGCAGTAATCGTTCCGACCCCTCTGCCTCAGCGCCCTGGAGCTAATGTGTGTGTTCACCTAGATAACCACGTGTGCCTGGTGCACAGGATGCTCGGCAGCAAGGCGGGCACTGGCGGGTCCTCTGGGTACCAGTACCTGCGCTCCACCGTGAGGTAAGCCGGCGTCACCTTCACCTCCGCGGGGCCACCAGCACCTGTTTGAACACGGAGATGTGCTTTATCTAGGCAAGTCACTTACACTTGCTCCTGTCTGAACTGCTGGCAACACATTTATCCTTAAATTAAGGAATTCCTACAGGAGCTTTTGGAGATCATTGTAAACATCCTTATTTCTGGAAGGTCATCAATTGGATCCTGGGATGAGATTGGACACGGTACCAATATTTGCATCACCTGTGAGGGAGGGAACCAAGTTAACCCAAGGAGAAGTGTTTTCAACTCAGGGCACAGCAGAGTGACCCGGAAATTCTTTGTAATTCACCTATTTTCATCCCTAATCTTATCACCTGATTGACTAAATTATAAAATGCACAGTTTCAGTTTTCATTATTTTTATACATCTTCATTTTCCCAAGAATAAAAGTTAGATTGAATGATTCTAAAAATTTATTAGTTTGAATTTTTATAATCATTACACATTTTCTCCTTTCCTGGAAATAAATTCTGTGAGCATGAAACCATAAATGATCACAGAAAATGAGCACACCCGTCAGTGGCGATGGGAATAGTGAACGCAAACCACCTTCCTAGTGTGTCACTTTCTCATTAAATCATCACAAAGGCCTGGTGAGAGGAAGGGATTGTGGTTTTTATTTGATGAAGTTGGAAACCAAAACACTAAGCTTTGGACAGCTTGACCAAGGTCACATGAGTTGCAAATGACAGCAAAATATGAACCCAAATTTGATTTTAAAGACAAATGTTCTTCTGCAGGTGAAATGCAAGTGAAAATAGTTGGCTAACAAACATAAAAGCAATTTTAAAGTGAAAACCACTCTTATAGACATTTATTATATAATCTAAGATGGTGTTTCAATATATCAATACACTCATGTCTGTTACTTGGCAGCTACTTTACAGGTGAGAAATATTTTCCAATGAACAACTGGGAATTTTATTTGCTTTCAATTTATTATTTTGCATCCCACCCTTTAAAAATCAGAAATAGGAACACATCTTTATCTTCATGAAAGTAGCATGACAGTAATAACTCTAGGTTTTGTTCTGGCCCAGTCTGGTCTGGATCGCTGAAACATGTAATATTGTTTTATGGACATAAATTTTGGATATGGAATAAAAATGAAGCAATCTTAATACTAACACTACTTGATATATACAACACATAACATATATAATATGATAGAATATAGAAATTTATTTATGGCAAAATATCATTATTTGAAACTTTAAAAAATCTTTTGTATCAATAATTCTAAAACATCTATATATATGTGTTTTTCCAGTGACAGGTACAAAGTATTTGTAGATTTATTTAATCTCTCAACATATCTGGTTCCCCGACACTGGATTCCGAAGATGAACCCAGTCATTCATAAGTTCCTTTACACGGCTGAATACTGTGACAGCTCTTACTTCAGCAGTGATGAATCAGATTAAAATCATCTGCAAAAATCTATGAATTTGCTTTCTCAGTCTGCATTTAAAATTTTTTCTATGAATTTTCATGACTATACAGAGTCCTAATGTAATACATGTACTTACATATATATACATATATAAAACATATAGTACTGTAGCACTGATTCAAACCTAGAAATAATTTTATCACCTCATGTTTGTGATAACAGACTAAACATTAAGATAAGAAATTCAGTTAAATTATAACATTGTACATAGTGTATTTTCCTGTTAAAAACAATGTCCTAGTACTTATCTTAATGTAGCCATGTAATGCAATGGTTATCTCATTTCAAACATTGTAAGCTTGTAAACTTCAGCTGTTTCAAATATTTTATGGAATAAAATGTGTCATTCTGTACAAAGAGGTGTTCAGTCAAACATTTTGCAAGTATTAAGATTGTTTGTTGACATATATTGTTTTGGAAACATTGATTGCATCTGTCAGGACTCTTGGTGACCAAGGACAGAAATCTATCTGAAACTTAACGGGGTTCACTGGGCAGTTACTCCAGGAGATCCTGTATGTGACAAAAGCTTGGGAAGCTTGGAGCCCCCAGGGATGGATGTGGGCCCTGGAGACCTCAGTTCTTGGCACCTGGGGGAACCCTGTCTCATCTCTCTTTCTCAGTAGGGTTGCCCTTGCTCTTCCCTGTTGTGGACCAGTTCTGTCCTCAGGCTGCATCCATGCTTCAGCACCTCTAGACTCTCAGAGGGAAAAGTGCTCTTCCCAGCCCCAAGGCTCATGGTCTGGGAGGCAGAGCACACCCTAAGGCATGGCAGAATTGAGGTGACCATAGGTATTCTTTCCAGAAGACAGGAGACACATAAACTAAGAAATGACCAAGTTCATTTGTCATGAAAAGTGTGAGACCCAGAGTTTAGATCAGACAGGAGTTCCTTTCTTCTCTTTCTAGCATGGCCTGGCAATACTTAGTGGAATGTCTATTATGAAAATATTATAAAAAATTTTGGGATGTAGAATAACCTTGACCTCGGGTGATCATCTCTGTAAGAAGCAGGTTCTTGGTGGAACTGAACTATTCTTTGGTCTCAATTGCAACTTTTTCTTATAAGAATCATACTGCCTAGTTTATCTCTAAATTACATATAATTGCTTTTGCCTATATGTGTGTGTGTATACATATGTAGTACCTGATGGTGGTTAAGCTGAAAAATCCAAAGACAAATAGCATGGTGGCCGGTGGTAGTCCCTTAAGTTTGACAGTAAATGCATCTATTAATTACCTATTTTGATATAACAAGGTTAATCCCTAGTTTCCTATCTGTTTAATGGGGATAAAGTTTACAATTTTTGCTTTTTCTCATGAAGTAATGAAGAAATATGTTAGTGGATGTTCTGTCACCAAGATGCCTTGGAAGTTTGAAATAAATGTTATTTGTCAAGACTTATTCTTTTAATAAGTAATCTTATTTAATTATTTTTATCTTGTTTCTTGGTGTGCTAGGTTATACAGCTGTAAGGGTTTTTTTCAAATGATGTATCACTAATTCTTATGTAAATGTCAAAACCACTTATGTACCATGTGTGTGTACTCAGTCGTGTCCGACTCTGTGCGACACCACAGACTGAACCCCGCCAGCCTCCTCTGTTCACGGAATTTTCCAGGCAAGGACACTGGAGTAGGTTGCCATTTCCTACTCCAAAACCACTTATAATGCCCCATTTAAACTTGATTCTAGTGTCTAAATTGCACTTTTAATAATTCTTAAATAAATCATGAAATCAAGGCTGCCCAATTTAGTATTCACTCTGAGATCCCAGTGAAATCACATCCAGGAACATCTTGATGTTTTTCATTATGACTTCTACTAAATACATGATGATTTCACTGCTCTGCTCTGGGCCTCACTGGGTGAATGCCCAGCAGCTTGTAAGAGCTGGACCACAGCATACACCCACATGGAATAGCAGCTGGTGAGGCTGAGAAGCCAGTGAAAGAGTTAAAGCTTAGGCAGGCAGTCCAAGGCCCTTAAAGGAGGAGGTGAACAGTCTTGCTCATGCTGTCCTTAAGCCTTGTGCAACAATGTATCTTGCCTGAGATACATATTTAGGTCTGGAACTAAGATCACACAGCACAGTGTCTTACTCATGGAAATGCTTTTCTTAGGCTCTATGTTAATGATTATAATTGTAACAGATCTTGCCTGGGAACCTGTTTCTCAAGACTTGTACCCCTGATTGCACAGCAACAGTGTATCTTGCCTGGAGGCACTGCAGGGAACCCTTCTCCCTGGCTAATCTTGTGCCTAAATTATCCCAGGATGTATGCCTTGGCAAAGGGTCTGGTGAACTCTTGCAACCTTGAGGTATTCTTTTTATGTATTCTCAGCAACCCACTCCAGTGTTCTTGCCTGGAGAATCCCAGGGACAGGGGAGCCTGGTGGCTGCCGTCTATGGGATCACACAGAGTCGGACATGACTGAAGTCACTTAGCAGCAGCAGCAGCAGCAGGTAGTTGAAAAGTATATAAGGTCCTGCTTAAACTAGTGAGGCAGGTACTCTCCTGCCCCCTTCCAATGCCTCTTGCTGGAAGCTTTCTTTATCCCAGTTCAGTTCAGTTCAGTCACTCAGTCGTGTCCGACTCTTGGCGACCCCATGAATCGCAGCACGCCAGGCCTCCCTGTCCACCACCAACTCCTGGAGTTCACTCAGACTCACAAATCTACACAAAGCTCTGAGTGACTGAGACTGTCTTTGGTTCCAGAGTTAAATCTTCTCCATCGGAGACCATGAATCCAGCAGCACCATTTACTGTGAGCTATCAACAGGAAGTGGCTTCTTTGGGAAATCTCTTTTAAAAGAGTTGATGTGTGATCTTTCAGGCATGAAGAGACCCTTAAAAGGCTAAAACGGGGGCAGGTGGGGGATAGTGGTGGTGGTGAAATAACATGATTGTGGTGTCTTTTAGAACTGTCAACCCAGGAACACAGAGTAGATGGATTAGCATCCCGTCCACCACAAACAACTGGGGGGACTGATGAAACGGTTTCCCATCCTCAGGTGATTCCTGGTCTGGGGACCACACGTGAGAAGCCTTGGATTAAAGGACACGGACTTAGTGGGTCAACTCCTGGGCAGTGGGGGTGAGAGATGCTGAAGAATATGCACTGAGGGAAGGATGGAGAGAGGAGATGGAGAAGTGGCAGGTGATCAGGTGATGGATCAGGTACAGCCGAACTGGTAGAACACTCAAGATTTCCCTCAATTTCATTGATTTGGTCAATATATAATGCTCATGATGTTACCAAAAACAGAGACTCTAAGAGGTGTGGGGAGTTTTTTTGTTTGTGTTTTTTTTTTTCTCGAAGGAGGGACAGGAGATGGTTTGCAGACATTGCAGTTAAGGTGTCTATGTGCATGCATGCTAAATCACTCCAGTCATGGCTGACTCTTTGCAACCCCATGGAGTGTAGCCCACCAGGCTCCTCTGTACATGGGATTCTCCAGGCAAGAATAGTGGAGTGGGTTGCCATGGCCTCCTCCAGGGGATCTTCCTGACCTAGGGATTGAACCCGTGTCTTTATGTCTCCTCCATTGACAGGAGGGTTCTTTACCACTAGCACCATCTGGGAAGCCCAACATGTCTATAGAGAAAATTAAAAAATCAATATATGGATTCAAAGCTGAGGAAACTCCTGTGTGAATATAAAACACATTAACACTGTGTTCACAAAATGTAAGTCATACACAAGGACAGAGTCTTCTTAACTCAGAGTCAAATATAGGTTGTTTCATTATTAATTTTATAAAAATCCACAAGAGCTGAAAAGAATGCATCATTCAGTAATTAAAACTATCATTTGTAAAAGAGTATCAGAAAATCATTTACATTTTACAAGAATTAGTACATCATCACAAACTAGGACAATCAAGACATATTCCTTTCTGGTACATTACAATATTAATCAAATAAAATATCAATTTTCATTCTGAAGCATTTCTAAACCTGAGTCAACACATATTCATTTGAAATTGCTTCTGGCTGGTGTAAGGAAAAGAAATAGTGTCCTGTTGTGGATTTTCTTTTTCTAATAAGGAGACTGATAAAGGCCAACCATGAGAGAAAAAAAGAGGATGTCTCAATTGTTTTCAGTGGTTGTTGCTACCTTTACAATTTGCTTCTATTGAGCTTGGAAAGTGACCGTGAATCTTAGAGAGGAAATGCTTAAATATGTAGTATTTGATGCAGCTGTATTAACTCCTATGATACGATTGTACTTATATTCAGTCAGAAGAGCAGCTTTCATGCTCTGAGGTTCTCACACAGCCACACTGACTTAGCAAGAGAGGAGATGACCTCAAGAACCAGGAACGAGCTGAAAGCCCAAAGGATGCACAGAAAAGTAGCTAGGATGGGAGTCTGCGAAAAACAAGCAGAAAAGTGGAAAACCACAGGCTGGGGAAGTCACATTTTGGCTAATACAGTCTCAAATTACTGAGACTGAATTTTGAAAGGAGTGGTGCCTCCACACGACAAAGGAGCAGACAGGTGAGGTCCTGACATGGACAAAGCCTTAGAGACAACTGGAGTCAAATGAATGGTTATAAAATAGAAATAGAAGGTAAAAAATGGGACTTCTTTAGCCAGGGAAGCCAGACCATGAGGAAGATTTAAAGTTTCACAGTTGAGAGTAAGAGAAAATGTGAGAAAATATAGGAAGGCCCACTGCTCCTCAATCCAGGGAGAACCAAGGAGGAAATCAAATGTGCTGGAGGGACGTCCCTGGTGGTCCCGTGGTTGAGACTTGGTGTTCCCAAAGCAGGGGCTTCAGGTTTGACCCCTGGTGCCAGAGCTACGGTTCTGCATGCCATGAGGCCAAAAAACCAAAACATAAAACAGAAATAATATTGTAACAAACTCAATGAAGACTTTAAAAATGGTCCACATTAAAAAAAAATGCACTGAAATCCTACTGATAGTGAAAATTCACAAATAACAATTTGTCTCTCATGCAAGGCTACTTGAGGTTTTCCCATTACATGGTTGCCATATGGGTTACTTAGTTTCAATCAATTGTTTGTCTTAAAAAGTGATTGTCTTTTCAGTTCTTTCTACATGACCTCTGCACAGGTCAAGGGGTGAGCACCATTTTGGGCGGTAAAGCAACTGGCATTTCACAACTCTTATGAAATTCCCTCTGGGAGGCTGGGAACACCCATGTGACAGGCACACGCAGTTCTAGTTGGGCTGTTCTTGTGTGTAGGGGCAGCTGAGGCCGGTGACTGTATCCCAGAAAGGAAAAGGACTGTTTATCCTCTCTTTAATCCTGTTTGAAATATGTCATTAAAAATAAACAAACAACAAATAGAAACAACAATCAAACAAAACCAGATAATAGCTGCTTCAGAATGAAGAGACCTAAAACACTTCCTAATCTGACCTTCCTCCCAGGAGGAAACTGTTCCCAGTCTGCCTCCCAGGCCTTTGTGCTGGTCTTCTTCCTTCTGGCGTGGGCACTTCACCTCTCTCTAAGAGAATTTTCATAGCTTAGTTTCAACATGACCAGGTCCTAGAACCTGTCTTTGTGGGAAGTTGCAAAAGCATAATGATGAAACGCCAAGAATGAAGTGTCAGATCTCATTATGAACCTTCAGTTTCGTATTCGACTCTCAATCTGGCAAACATGTTACACGAATACAGCCGAAACAGAATCTGCAATACCTAAGAAAAAAAGGAAATCATTGGTACTACTCTATTTTTTCTTTACATGTTGTTTTTTTTAACTAACATGAATGAGTTTATTATGCACCACTATGATTTAACCCTTCATCACTAATTTTTTAAATTTATTTTTAATTGAAGGATAATTGCTGTACAATATTGTGCTGGTTTCTTCCACACATCAACATGAATCAGTATAGGTCTACATATGTCGCTTCCCTCTTGACCATTCCTCCCACCTCCCACTGCTCTAGGTTTTTACAGAGTCCCGGTTTGAGTTCCCTGATGATACAGCAAATTCCCATTGACTATCTATTTTACATATGGTAGTGTATATCTTTCCATGCCACTCTCTCCATTTAAAAAATATGCAACGCTCCACTAATTCGCATGTCATCCTTGCACAGGGGCCATGCTAGTTTTCTCTGTATCGTTCCAATTTTAGTAAATGTGCTGCTCACACTACATGTCTTTTAAATATTAAAACAGTTTTGATTTGGGTTCAGAAAGTTAATATCTACCAAGAAAACAGCTTACTGGTTCTAGTTATCTGTCCATATAAACATGGCAACCTCAAAAGTAAATATCAGCAGAGATTCTTAATGTTTTTATTTCAAGAAACTATTACAAAAACTCAAAACAACTTATTAACTGAACAGATGAATGTATCTGAAATATGGAATGCACTCTATATATTTTAGAGGCAATACAATAATTTATAGGATTATTTTAAATATAACTTAAAACCTTTAAATTCTAAGACTTGAACTTTAACAAAATTTCAATCACTCACAAGTGTGCTATGCTTCCTTAGTATGAAAGAGCACAGATCACAATGCCATGGTGGAAGCGATGAAACGTCCTATTTAAAGACTGGATTTGTCTGTGATTAGCTGTGTCTCTAAATTTCTTGGGGCCACAGAATTGCTACCTGCCTTCGTGGTTGTTCATGAGAGTAATGTGATCATATCAGGGATTTAACTTTCAGGAAATACTTTCGGAAAGGATATAATGACTAACCAGGCAGGGTGTGCAGACTTAATTGGGGAACAGAAAGAAATGATTCCAACCACCCTTTGTAGCTGGGGGCTGGGAGAAGTGGGGGCAGGGAACAGAGTCGTGATTGAGGTGAAGATGAACCAGTGTTTGAATCATGTTCCTGCAACTCTCCTTCTAGAACTTTAACAGCAGCCACCCCTCAGCCCTGATGCAGGCACGGCACTCCACAGTCAGAGATAAACTGGAGGTGGCAAGGGTTCAGGAACCACATCAGCCTTCTACCTGCAAAGCCCCTCAGGGATGCTGAAAGGAGAGGCGCGGGCTGGGGTCTGGTGCTCGGGCTGCAACACTCCAGTTACCAGTTAGTGGAACAATGGAGCTGTTGTGACTAGGTTGAATCAACATATAAGCTCTCAGGGACTTCCCTGGTGGTCCAGTGGTTAAGAATATGCCCTTGCAATGCAGAGGGTTTCGGTTCAATCCCTGGTTGGGGAGCCAAGATCCCATAGGCTGTGGAGCAACTGAGCGTGCATGTCTCAACTACTGAGCCAGTCTGCTCTGGAGCCCGCGCTCTGCAAGTGGAGAAGCCATCCCGTGCTACAGCAAGACAAAGCCCGCAGGCTGAATAGAAGACCCAGCACAGCCAAAGTAACATACATATATATATCTACACATATATATATAAAAGAAGAAGCAAAAAATATATATGCTCTCAAATTTTTCCATAACTCTCTCTCTCTTTTTTTTTTTAAACTCAATTTATTGTAAGAACTTCAGTAAACTGTTCCTCAGCTAAAAACTCTATTTGGTCCTATTCAAGAGGATTGGCTTAAATTAGCATATTTGTTTCATTGCTCTAATTTCTTTGTGGAAAAACTGCATTTGAACTAGAGAACTGTGCTCCAGCTACGGGCAATAGACCACTGTTTCATATTTGAACCACTTCAGTAGCAATGCCAAATCAATTATAAAAACATCTAAAAATGACTCATCATTTTATCATAAATACCACAGCCTGGGGCATACCACAATTTTTAAAAAGTTGTATATTTGTTAGAACTAATGAGAAATTAAATAACTGCTCTCATACATAATATAGTTTGGATCAACTCAATTCAGAAAACTTGCTGATTTTCCAGATCAAAAGTTTTAGAATAGGGTTTGAATATAGATTTTTAGAATACATTTAAAATACTTAAATAGCTACTTTAATTTGTTGTTCTTTAACAAAAATGTTATTATTCAACAAAAGAGTGTGTCTGGTATTTTCTTAAGCCTCTCAATTCCAGGGAACAGAATTTTTTGCTAGAATTTTATAGGTGGCAAGAGGTATATTAAATCTGAAACAACACTAATGCTCAGATTTTCACTCAGTTTGATACAAAGAAAAAGTGATTCTTGATGATCCTAAGGTAGGCATTATAATACATTAAATAATGGACAGTCATATAGTTATAAAAGGCAAATTTGGAAATTTTTGGAGAAGTTCAGCTTCTTAAGTGGGTTTTTGGAAGTAGTTAACTTTGGTAAATTACTGCTATATCTTATAATGTTCTGCTTATTACATTGGTTTTTACTACAGTCCCTCTTAAAAACATGAATATGTGCAGTAGTGTCTTGTTTAAAAAAATACTATTTTATTTTTATCAATTAGTTGAAGGATGACCATTATTACTCTAACAGTGGTTTGAAAACCCTGGATGCACATATTATAATTTTAATCTATTCAGTCTCTTTCTTGACATTGAGCCAGGAGTTTTCAATATCAGTTCAAGACTCACCACAAATATTTCCTCCCATTTTCACACGGACATAGCCATCAATGCCCCATGAAGTTCCCCAGGAGTTCCGTACAATCCAGTATGGGATACTTCCTACAAAATATAAATCAGACCCTGGAGAACATAGCTGTGGTGAAAGAATGTTCATTTAAAGCTCCGGTGGCACAGCAGTAAAGAAGCTGCTTGCCAATGTAGGAAATGTAGGAGAAGTGGGTTCGATCCCTGAATCAGGAAGATCCCTTGGAGAAGGAAATGGCAACCCACTCCAGTATTCTTGCCTGGGAAATCTCATGCACAGAGGAGCCTGGTGGGCTATAGTCCATGGGGTCTCAAAGAGTCAGACATGACTGAACACTTCCGGAAAAGTAGAGTGGTTTTAAGAAAACAAATAAACAAACAAAAACTAACCAAATGCTAACAAACTAGCCAAGTAAACTGGGCTGTATGAGTGTCACACTGCAATCAATGGAAAAGGGGTTTGAATTCATTTTGCTTCTTACATTTACTGCATAAAATGAAAACACACATATATACACATTTCCAAGCAATTTGAAAAAAGGAAAGGAAAAGAACTGTTAGATTAGTATGATGAAGTAATAAGCACTTCTCTTTTCCCAGGAATTATCCTAAACACTGCAGATGGAGAATGTCCAATATTTAGATCAAGAATTTAGTGTCATTTTAACATGGCATCTACCAAAAACTGACCAGGGGATCTGCAGGGCATGTATAGCTGGAAGTTTAGGGCAAAGTTGTAAAGCTCGTGAGAACTTAGATGTAAGAGGACCAAGGTTCAGCATTTTAAAGGATGGAGTCACGTGTCAAACTGGAGTTCAAGCTGAAGAGCAATCAGTCACGTCTCACCAGCACTTGCCTGTTTTATCAAAGCCCGTTACAAGGACGGCGTGATTTGCTTCTCCACTGGAGCAGTGGTGCTGTATAATGCCTCCCAGGTAGTCTTGCCAGCTCATGGCATCTACCACCACTATCAGAGGTCCCAAGGCCAGAAGTGCTTCTGCCATTTTGTCTTCTTGGCCACTATCAAAAGAAAAAAAAATTTGGTTATGAAGTTTAGTTTCCAAGGTAAAAATATTTTACAAAACTGATGTATTTCATCTGTATATGGCAAGGAGTAGGTTTGGTGGCAATTATCAAGTTCTAAACAATGGAGGCTGTAAGAAGCCTGGAAGACTGGCAGTCCAGGAGCGCTATGGGGCTCCAGGATACCAGGATCTGGGTTCTTCTTATATGAGGCTTCCGTTCCCAAGATCACTTCCCGATCCAAGAAGGCTGCTAGAGTGCCAGCCATTTCACTCATATTTCAGACAGTAAGAAGTAGAAAGGGGAGGTGCGACGTCCTTGTTGAGATCCCAGAAGTGATCACACATTCTGCACACATCTGCGTGGGTCTCATTGGCTAGATGTCAGTCCTACAGCCAAGGTTAGTTTTAAGGAAGATGGGAAACTAAATTTTATAGCTGGTTGACAAAGTACCACGCTAAAATATATGGATTCTCTTAATAAGGAGAGTGGAAAGCCTGGATGTGGTGGTATCTCATCACCTCTGCCACACCAAGTAAAAATCAAGAGAACAGACAGCCTAGGTTAGTGAATATCAAATAAAGAAAACTACAGAAAAGAGTTACCCAAAAATGTGGGGGGCGGGGAGTGCAGTTATAGGGCAGGAGGGATGTTAAGATGCCAGGAGAACTAGGGCCAAACTGGGAAGACAGCAGGGCACGCAGTTCTGCTTTCCCACCTGGACCCGAATTGATAAAGTCTGATGTTATATAACATGCAGCCTTCATCAATCTTAAAAGTACATAATTAAACCATTAATTGTATTTTTAAAGGTCAGCTTTGTGGGTGCAGGACACTGAAACCAAGTTACTGCTATTTCGGCCCATTAAGATAGCGTTTGATAGTTTATTGCTGTAGCAAAGCATGGTGGATTAGTGGCTAGAAAGAGTAGATAAGCCCTCATCCTGCCAGCTGGAGACCAGTTTCTATCAAGGGGATATTGTGTCCAAAGATGAGGGAAAAATATGAGTGCCTACCAATGGGATTTGCTGAAATAGAAACCACAAATTCATTCTAAACAATCACTCACATTATCTGTTAAGGAAACAATGTTTTTGGAGATTTACAAACAGGCATTTCTAATTTTTGCTGCTGTAAAAATAATTGGTTTTCATTAGAGTCAAAATTATAAAATTCTGGAGGAGAACATGATAGGGTATGGGCTTTGAGGTTCCACAGAGTTGGTTCAAATTCCAGTTTCATGCCACAGCCACCGCACCCACCTTCAGAATCAACATAAAGATACAATTATAGGCATAGATTTCATAGCCTGCCTAACCCACAAATTATACCCCAGGTTTATAATAAGCATTGTATCCTTCCCTTATTTCTAAGTTATCTAATAAACTAGTTTTCTTCAGCACAGGTTTTAGTGTATAATGTCTATTTTATTTAAATTTGCGGAATGTTTTCTAATGCAACTGTGACAAACACAATAATCTCCATATTAACCAGAAGACAACTGCCTCCACCTTTTAGAGATAACAAAAGCTATCCAGTAAATTATTTCAGTAAAATCAAAGATCATTTTACAGAGATGGTGTGAGGGAAGGAGAAGGATGAAAGAGAGAAGTTTGAGGGAATTGCAGAAGGTGGTGAACACTATGGGGTCATGGAAACAGTTTAGTTATGATCTCTGCTTGAGGGAGGACCAGGAAAAAGATTTCATAGTTGCTGGAAAACAGGAAATAGGAGGGCATCTGTGGTCTAGACCAGCAGGGAAAGGCTCCAGGGAAAGGCTCCATTTAGCCCCAGAACTGTTGTCATTCATTTTTCAGAAAGGTGTGGGCCAGAAACAAGTTACAATATATTCCAAAAAATATCTTTATTTCCATTTTAGCCCAATATGGAACTACTATCATATTATCAAACTTTGTTCCATGAGCTTAGGATTACTTTCATAGATCAGTAAGAGACAAATCCTGCAGTCTTTAAGAATTCTCCTAAATGTTACTGTCATAAAGATTTGCTGATCAGGGCGAGTCTTACCTGTTACAGACCCTTGATGAGCACATGGATTTACACTTCATCTTCCCTATGGCATCCTAGTTTTTCTGTCCATGGTTATACGTGATAGGTTCTTTCCCTTTTTATTTATTTAGTCATGTTAATATTCTAGTTTGGCTTCTGAAATGTTTTTCCTGAGGTCTGATGAGCAAAAATGCAGGATGCAGCCTGTGTGTGAATGATCATTCTGCTTTAAGGCTAGATTATGCTTTTTGGATTCAGAAGGATTTATATGTAAGTATGTATTTTCCTAGTTAGCAGACAATTTTGTGAACTTTTTGGCTGATAGCTATGATCTGGGCTGGTGTTGTCTGGGCATACTAAAAAACTAAGAGAGCATGATGATAAAAATAGAAGTCAGGGGAAACTCCTGGGAGATGATGTACACCAACACGGGGCGGGGGGCATCATTTTTGACATGCATATTCTGCCCATCTGCGGAGGTCCCAGTAGGACTGAGGGCCAGGTTACCCCAGGACTAACTTGTATCCTGAGGATACTCGGCTCTCCAGTTCTGCTTCACACCCTAGTCCTCCCAGCTTCCTGGGATTACTTTCTGTGCATCTGTCTTACGTGGACCTGCTGTTCTCTGCTTCTGTCTCTGACTTTCCAACTTCCTGCCTGGCAATGCCATTCTTTCAGTCTTTCAGGGTAAAAATCCTAGAGTCCTCCCTGACATTCTCCTCTCTTACCCTCACAAATATCCCTCAATATGCCCTATGGGGCTTTATTCTCCATCCCATCTAAGATGTCTAAGATCATTCTTCCAACACCGCCCCAAGATCATCCCCTGACGACCTCTGTCACCTCACCCCCTACAGTCTAGTGTGTCTCTCCACGACATGACACAACAAGACAGGACAGGACAGTCACAGTGGCTTCCTCACTGCTCTTCAGCTATGCCAGACCTGGGTCTGCCACAGGGCCTTTGCACATTCGATCCCTTCTGCCAGGAGCTGTGTTTCCCCAGGTACCTGCAGGGTTAAGTCTTCACTAAATGTTACATCCTCCAGGAACCCCTTCCTGAGACTGCAACCCCCTACCCCTGTTGTTTTCTCTTCACCTCATGGCTGTTTAGTTCTCTTTAAAGCTATTTCATCTAGCAGACCATTCATATTTTTATTTCTTTGGTTTACTGCTTGTCTCTATCACTAAAATATAGTCCAGAGGGCAGAGCTTTTGTCCGCTGTGTTCACTGCCAAATCCCCAGAACCTGAAACAGGGTTCAGTAAATATCTGAATGAATGAATAAATCAAAGGAAGGTATTCTTGCAGAGAGAGTCTAATGTGGTTATTAGCTTGGTGCCGTGTTCTTAGAGTTTAATATTCTGTGCGATGGGGAATGTTCACAGCAGCCTCTGCCTTCTGATCCAAGGACAGATGAATCTTGCAGTCACCTTCACTTTGTCTCTCTCTCTAAAGTAGACTGATGCCCATTATTCTTTTATTTCTTCCTAACTTTCTTAATCTGCGCCTTGTGACAAGGGAGGCCTTGAGTTCTCTCTGATCACATTGTGAACCTCAGGAGGTTCCTGTGCACACACTCACCTTAGACTCTCCAGGAGCCAGCAGCATAGGGGCTCACTTGCTCATTTAGAAAGTATGTGGTCTTCACCCTCAAGGGAGGTGGGGACAACTGTGCTCAGGGGCCCTGCCCATTTATCACGATTCTGTGCATCCTGCCCTTGGGGACTGAGCTGTCACGTGACAGTTGCTCTGGCAGCCGGGAACTGAGGGGACGGTCAGCTCGTCCTCAGACACATGGCTGCTGGTGTGGGTTCCACTTCGTTCAAGGATCCAGAGTCACTCATGATTTCTTTCCGATTCCATGGGGACATGCCATCTAGACCCAGAGATGCTTTTATATTCAGTAAGTAGTAGACCAGTCTGTTACCTTAGCCAAATTTAATTTTTTTTGGCTTTCTCTGTTTCAAAACCCTGTGGAAAGCTTCCTTTATACTTCTAAAAAATGAAGCAAGGAGTTGGATGGCTCTGTTTCTCATCCCTGAGCACCTCTTTTGCACTAAATAAAATGGTCATAATAGTTCTTTAGCTGACTTTGACTGCCATGTGTTTTTAAAGCATTTTTAAATGATTGCTTCCCCTGAACCCACCCCAAGTCATCACGCCCTTCCCATTCCCACACAAGTCTCTTCCTCACCCACCCCCACATCCCATCACGCCTGCAGGATGAGCTTGTCATCTGCCTTGTTATATACTCTGTCCACTTGCCTCTAAAAGGAAAACTTCATTTTATATTTTTCTTACAGTTGATGACTTGAACAATGTAGGGAAGAGAGAGGGGGTTCAAAAAAGCTTCTTGGTAAGTAAGACTGCTTGACATTAGCTTCAGACTCTACAGAAAGCAAGTTTTTATTATTATTATTAATTCAAGAGTAAGACTGAAATGTGCTAAGGGTAATTGTGACACTGAAACTTGGTAGGAGGTGCTAAGTATCAATTATACCTTAAAATGAATTTAAATGTGTTGATTTAATTGCATTATTTCTGTTGGTAGAGACATGGGAAAAAAGTAGATAATATTTAAGAAACAACATCCATAGACCTCCATGGTGACTGCCAATGCATCTTTCTAATCAAAGTGTTAGTCGCTCAATTGTGTCTGACTCTGTGTGACCCTATGGACTGTAGCCCACCAAACTCCTCTGTCCATGGAATTCTCTAGGCAAGAATACCGGAGTGGGTGGCCATTCCCTTTTCCAGGGCATCTTCCCCATCCAGAGGTGGAACCCTGGTCTCCTGTATTGCATGTGGATTCTTTATCTGAGCCACCAGGAAATCAAGTGTATTTTAAAACAATTAAAACTATACAGTAAAGCTGCCAAGCAACTTATTAATTCCAAGTAGTCAATAGATAACAACTTAAGAAACATAGAGAAAACCACAAGAGAAGGAGACATTTACCTGAAGTCATACGCAGAATAACCTTTGATTGAAGATCCAGAATGTGAGTCGGAAAAGTAACGGCAGAGGCCATTCTGGGCTTGAAATGGGTATTCCGAATCTCTCACCAGCTTGACTTGCAGCTGAAAGAAAATAATCATCCAACGTAATCTATGTCACATGATTGTGTCAAAGATCAAACAGAACTTACTACAAGGAGTCTAAGATTCCAGTTGGTCACAGGTCATTATTGGGTATTCTTTGAGTTATGAAAATCTTAGGTTAAAACTTTAAGTGTTTTTTATTGACAGCCTAGGTAATTTAATTCTGTTCGTCTTTGTCTTTTGCTCCTGTTTTCTCTATATCTCCTGTTCCTGGAACTTCCACTGATTTGATAATAAAGTCTGGTCATCTTTCTCCTGAAGGTTCAAGAGCATAAACATCTTCCTTCTGTAGCTCTGGCTCCAGGTTATCAAGCCTTTGAGGTCATGCATTATGCTCACAAGTATCCTTCCATCCACTCTCTGTGCCATTCATCTGGCAGTGACTCCAGACACAGCAAACGAAGAAGAGAGGGATGTTCAACTTTGGGAACTCTGTTTGACAGCTTTTCACAGTACAAAGCAGCACCTTCATCGCTGGCTTCACACCACTCCTGCTGGACCAGGACAGTGTCAGACGGTGTGTGCTGGGGGAGGTGGGAGGTGGGGAGAGGACCAAGGTGCTGCCCATCTCAGCTACTGACCTGGCAACAGGGTCTCACCTCCCAGGGCTCAGTTCTGCATCTACACAGAGGCCCCCAACCAGCTGACCTCTAATTCCCTTTTAACCTGGGCATTCAGATCAGATCAGATCAGATCAGTCACTCAGTCATGTCCGACTCTTTGTGATCCCATGAATCGCAGCATGCCAGGCCTCCCTGTCCATCACCAACTCCCGGAGTTCACTCAGACTCATGTCCATCGAGTCAGTGATGCCATCCAGCCATCTTGTCCTCTGTCATCCCCTTCTCCTCCTGCCCCCAATCCCTCCCAGCATCAGAGGCTTTTCCAATGAGTCAACTCTTTGCATGAGGTGGCCAAAGTACGGGAGGTTCAGCTTTAGCATCATTCCTTCCAAAGAAATCTCAGGGCTGATCTCCTTCAGAATGGACTGGTTGGATCTCCTTGCAGTCCAAGGGACTCTCAAGAGTCTTCTCCAACACCACAGTTCAAAAGCATCAATTCTTCGGTGCTCAGCTTTCTTCACAGTCCAACTCTCACATCCATACATGACCACAGGAAAAACCATAGCCTTGACTAGACCAACCTTCATTGGTAAAGTAATGTC
Source organism: Bison bison bison (assembly GCF_000754665.1). Lineage (NCBI taxonomy): Eukaryota > Metazoa > Chordata > Mammalia > Artiodactyla > Bovidae > Bison > Bison bison. The sequence continues at coordinate 3,508,225 of NW_011494884.1, forward strand.
TCTGCTTTTCAATATGCTATCTAGGTTGGTCATAACTTTCCTTCCAAGGAGGAAGCGTCTTTTAATTTCATGGCTGCAGTCATCATCTGTAGTGATTTTGGAGCCCAGAAAAATAAAGTCTGACGCTCTT
>NW_011494884.1:3508454-3521529 GCF_000754665.1 Bison bison bison
AGGTTGCTTCCTGACCTGCATACAACTTTCTCAAGAGGCAGATCGGGTGGTCTGGTATTCCCATCTCTTGAAGAATTTTCCACAGTTTATTGTGATCCACACAGTCAAAGGCTTTGGCATAGTCAATAAAGCAGAAATACATGTTTTTCTGGAACTCTCTTGCTTTTTCTATGATCCAGCGGATGTTGACAATTTGATCTCTGGTTCCTCTGCCTTTTCTAAAACCAGTTTGAACATCAGGAAGCTCACGGTTCACGTATTGCTGGAGCCTGGCTTGGAGAATTTTAAGCATTACTTTACTAGCGTGTGAGATGAGTGCAATTGTGCAGTAGTTTGAGCATTCTTTGGCATTGCCTTTCTTTGGGATTGGAATGAAAACTGACCTTTTCCAGTCCTGTGGCCACTGCTGAGTTTTCCAAATTTGCTGGCATATTGAGTGCAGCACTTTCACAGCATCATCTTTCAGGATTTGAAAGAGCTCAACTGGAATTCCATCACCTCCACTAGCTTTGTTCATAGTATTGCTTTCTAAGGCCCACTTGACTTCACATTCCAGGATGTCTGGCTCTAGGTCAGTGATCACACCATCGTGATTATCTGGGTCGTGAAGATCTTTTTTGTACAGTTCTTCTGTGTATGCTTGCCATCTCTTCTTAATATCTTCTGCTTCTATTAGGTTCATACCATTTCTGTCCTTTATCGAGCTCATCTTTGCATGAAATGTTCCTTTGGTATCTCTGATTTTCTTGAAGAGATCCCTAGTCTTTCCCATTCAGAAGTTCTATGGAAATGAATAACCATACGCTGTCATCTTTAAAAAAAGATGGGTCATCTGCAAAAAAAGCAATTACCAAGTAATATTAGGGAATAAACATAAATATTTTTCTGAACACAGATGGCAGGTAAGATTTTTCACACTTTGGTTTCTCTCTTGATGGCTGACCTGCTGCTGCTGCTAAGTTGCTTTAGTCATGTCCGACTCTGTGCAACCCCATTGACGGAAGCCCACCAGGCTCCTGTGTCCCTGGGATTCTCCAGGCAAGAACACTGGAGTGGGTTGCCATTTCCTTCTCCAATGCATGAAAGTGAAAAGTGAAAGTGAAGTTGCTCAGTCATGTCCAACTCTTAGCGACCCCAGGGACTGCAGCACCAGGCTCCTCCATCCATGGGATTTTCCAGGCAAGAGTACTGGAGTGGGGTGCCATTGCCTTCTGCGATGGCTGACCTACACAGAAGCAATTCTTATTTTTTGGGGTGGAGGGCTTAAATAACTGACATTTATTTTCACACAGTTGTGGACACTGGAAGTTCAAGGTCAAGGGGCCAGCAGGGTCAGTGTCTGGTGAGAACTTTCTCTTTGAGGTGCAGATGGCCACCTTCTCAATGTGTCCTCACACGGGAGACAGAGACCCTGCCCTCTTCATTCTCTTCTTCTGTCACAGTCCTATCAAATTAGGGCCCCAGGCTGATGATCTTGTGTGTGCATGCTCAGTTGTTTCAGTCGTGTCCAACTCTGCGATGCTATGGACCATGGCCCGCCAGGTTCCTCTCTCTATGGGATTCTCCAGGCAAGAATACTGGAGTAGGTTGTTATTTCCTCCTCCAGCAGATTTTCCCAACCTATGTATTGAACCCACATCTGTGTCTCCTGAATTGCAGGAGGATTCTTTACTGCTAAGCCATCAAGGAAGCCCCTTATGACCTCATTTAACCTCAATAACCTCCTAAAGACCCCTTTTCTAGATATACATAGTCAGATATATGGGAAATCTTTGGATTAATTCAAGCTCTGGTTAGCTACATTTTCAAACTTGAAAATATTATTTAGTAAATGACAGACTGAACACACAGTAAACAAGCAGCTTAAAAGACTGCAGAGCCACTCACCTTATTGAGCCAGTACAAAGCACTGAGCGGGGATCCTCCGTTGCAGCCGTAGTTGCTGTAAGAACAGTCTATCACCTGCTGAACACTCAGCACCTCCAAGGGCTGCCCTTTTATCGCACACACAGACTCCACTGCACCTACCACGCTGAAAGCCCAGCATCCACCACACTGAGATAGAATGATGACAGAAACAGAGATAGAATATTTGTTATCTAACAATGTGCAAATCACGTCCATTGACATCTCTGACAACACAAATGATGAAATCATGTGAGCAGAATCTGGAGGCCTACAGAATGTAAATGTCAATCCTGCTGATTTTCAATTAAATTCTCTTAGAAGCATCAAAATACACTATTTATTAAAGGTAAATTGGTAGTATCACTATTGCAAGTTAGACATTGCAAAATAAAAGTGAACTTTAGAGATTAGGAAAACACTTGGACTGACGTTCTTTTTAGAAAAACAAGTCAGCACAAACATAGGTAACTGACTTGTAGTTGCCAAGGGGGGAGGGGGTGGGGGAGGGGTGGACAGGGAACTTGGGATTAACAGATGCAAACTATTACTTATAGGATGGATAACCAACAAGTTCCTCCTGTACAGTACATGGAGCTATATTCAATATCCTGTGATTAAACCATCATGGAAAAAATATGAAAAAGTGTGTGTGTGCTTCTCCCCTGACACTCTGCTCTGCCCTCCAACACCTCCCCTCCAAGGGCAGAAGGCAGGGAAAAGGTGAGCAGAGCAGGGGTGCATGGTACATATTTGTTCTCATTAACAGACAAGCACAGGACATGGATGAATGACTTGTTAGCTCAACAGGATTATGACCGCACAGGTAATGTCCTAATTATAGGAACCCACAGTAATCGTTCCTCATTGAAATACTCGCTAACAATCTTTCTGACTCTGGGTCTCTTAACTTGCTTTTATTGGCTAAACTAAATGGCAACCCACTCCAGTGTTCTTGCCTGGAGAATCCCAGGGATGGGGGAGCCTTGTGGGCTGCCGTCTATGGGGTTGCACAGAGTCGGACACGACTGATGCGACTTAGCAGCAGTAGCAGCAGAACAAAGGAATGAAAGGAATGGAATCAAGAATTTCACATAAGAAAGAAGAATCGCAGGAAAGGTAGAGATGAGAGTGGGACTTGAAACTGGGTGGAACCATCTTAATCCTGGGACCAGGTGCTGCGGGCGGAGAAGGCAATGGCAACCCACTCCAGTAATCTTGCCTGGAAAATTCCATGGATGGAGGAGCCTGGTGGGCTGCAGTCCGTGGGGTCTCGAAGAGTCAGACACGACTGAGTGACTTCACTTTCGCTTTTCACTTTCATGCATTGGAGAAGGAAATGGCAACCTACTCCAGTGTTCTTGCCTGGAGAATCCCAGGAATGGGGGATCCTGGTGGGCTGCCGTCTATGGGGTCACACAGAGTCGGACATGACTGAAGTAACTTAGCAGCAGCAGCAGGTGCTGAAGGAAAGAGAGGAAGGGCAGCTGGTGGTCCTTGTGGAGTGAAGTTCTGAGGGATCTCATGTGGCCTACATCTCTAGCTCCAGGGCATCTGGAGAGTACAGCATTCACTAAGGGATGCTACTGCAGGCTCTGCACTCCTTGAGAAAGGTAAATGCAGGTTGCTTCAGGTCACCCACCTACTGCTGCTCCAAGAGGGTGGTGGCTGCTCCAAAACATCTTTCTTTTAGTACAAAGATTCCTAAATGAAAGTTCTACTTGAAGACACCGTAAGCGCTTCCTGGATAGATTGGGTTTCAGACTGCATCACTCTTCATTAGAACCCAGTAATAAAGCACATGATATGGTGGTAATTTCTATCCACAACCACAAATACAGAATCTGAGAAACAAAAAGGATCTCATCTTAATGCGATGGTCACTGGGGAACTGTTGGATCCAAAATGCTGGTCTTACAAGAGGACACTGAATGACCTGTTGAGGTTTCCACTGCAGACACACTGAGACCACATCCCTGTAGGGATCAACTTTTCCTGGTGAGCTGCCATCCCTGTGCCTGGCAGGGGTGCAGGGCACACGCACCTGTTCTCGAATGTGTGCCGGCAAGATGGCTCACTGTGGGCCATGAGCACCCCACCAACATCTGGGGTTCTGCTTTCCCTCTGATTCCAGATATCTTCACAGGCACACTCAGGACTTCTGCAAGGTAAATTGCTGCATTTTTTAAATTTATCTTTTCATTGAGTATAGTTGATTTACATATAGTATTAACTTCTGCTGTATAGCAAAGTGAGTCAGTTATACATAAACACACACATTCTTTTTTCATATTCTTTTCCATTCTGGTTTATCACAGGATATTGAACATAGTTTCCTGTGTTGTACAGTAGGACTTAGTTGTTTATCCATTTTATATGTAATAGTTTGCATGTGCTAACGCCAAACTCTCACTACATCCCCTTATACCCCTCCTCCCTGGCAAGAGGAAGTCTGTTCTGTGTGTTGTGAGTCTGTTTCTGTTTTGTAGATAAGTTCGTGTCATATCTTAGATTCCACATATAAGTGATATCACATGGTGGTTAATGGTTGCATTTACTTCAGGACTTACACATTTCTTTACCATTTAACACCGGTAAAACTGTGCTGTTACTTTTACTACTTTCTTGTTCTTCTTCTTTTTTTTTAATGTGTCATGAATTTTTTAGTGCGAAGTCTTAACCTCATTTCTCCTACAATCCCTTTAATTTCCATTTTATGATTTTGCACAGTTGGTAATTTCCAGGAATGTCTATGTCATATCAAAGCAGATCTGACAGCTTTTTTAAGGACCACAGATAAAATGTGTGTGATTGTGCAGGGGAGAGCTGGGGGCAGGGCTGGGGGCAGGGTCTCTGAGGGAGCTCAAGGGATAGACCCAAGGGTTCAGGGAGGGACCAGGCACCTGATTTCAAGTTGTTTCCCTTCGGAGCTACTTAACTTGGTCAAGTTCACCTTCTTGAGCCTTCCACCCTCTGTTCTGCAGAGTCCTGGGAACTGTGACACTGGGCAGCAGCCCCAAGTCTGTGTGCTGAGTGGGGGCCAGGCAGGCAGGGAGGGACACCCGCAGAGCTCAGCCCCCAAGTGAAGCTGGGCCTAACAGCGCCTCCCTCTCCAGGGTTGGGGGTGGTCTCCTGTTCTCATCATTTTGTGATGATTGAGGTGTGAATTTACCTACTGAAAGGATGGTTCCATCACAAGTTTGATTGAACTTGATCCCAAAAGTGACTCCCATCCTAAAGTGATTAAAGAGAAAAAAGAAAAAACAAAAAACCTAAGACATACCGTCTTCTGGTTTCTCACTTGGGTGACGACATGCTTATCCCTCCAGTCAAATCTTAACGGCAAAGACAGGTTGGAGATGGATGTGTACTCTTCTGCCGGAAATCGGGGAAACCTGGAAGGGCTGCTTCTTAAATAAATAGCTGTGAACACATACAAGATGAAAGGACAACCAACATTATATTACAGGGATTCCTTTCAGAGGGATGTTTCAACAGAAACAGTGGAGCTTCTGATAAAGTCTGCCTTTTACTATTTCCCATAATTGGAATGGAGTAGACAAAAGCTATAAAAGATGAGAATTCTTCCAATAGGGCTGGGTTGTCACATGAAATGGTTTGACAGAAGCAGGCCAATAAAAAATGAGTATAATTGACATCATCTGTTTTATCATAACCAGGGGGGTCTTGAACAGAAATAGCATAGAAAACTGGAAGAGGGATGAGTTGCTATTCCTCAGAGCCACAGGAAAATGCCTGAATTGGTAGTATTTAGTTCTTAAGTGATTATTAGAAGAAAGTGGCCATGAACTTATTTCTCCAACTGTCAGCACCAGGTACTTGCTTGACACTTTTAAGCATTTAATTACTGTTAACTATTACTCAGTTTACTAACTTCACAACTGAAGATTCTCAAAAATTAAGGAAAAAAATTAAAATCAGGAAACTAATCAGCTAATAACCCCAGAGCCCATACCTTTAAACTCTTCAGGAAACAAATATGAAAACTGGTTTATTCCATAGACGGCAGTGGAGTTTTCATGAGGAAATAAAGAATTCAAGTATCGCTGTCTATTAAGACTTTCCTAGGAGAAGAAAAAAAAAAAAACATACTAATTTCTATCACCTATGTTAACTTTCTGGAGCAATGTGTATATAATTGACTTAGAAATAGTTTTCAGATGCAAAAGTAAAAGCTTTATTTATTTCCTGTGGATCGCAATGAAAGGTTATCTAAGATAATAGATTAGATTTATAAATGTTTTGCATTAAAAGTACTATCTGACTTCAGGAATAATTTCTGAGGCTGGGAAAGGAATGTCTTATCCATTTATAATTCCTCTTTACCAAGCATTTTGAAAGCACTAAATATGCTTATTTAACATAGTGGAAAAAAGAAAATAAATTGCAAATAAATACCAGACACTAGTAGGAATTGTAACCAGTAAGTACTTATGTGATCTTTATCTTTGTCTTAGCACAATGAATGAAGCATGAAAAAAGGAATAAATAACTAATGGATAAATCAGTGTAGTTCTATCTGGGTTTTACAGAGATCTCTATTTCATTTGGGTAAAAGGCTTTGGGAAAGAGATTCAATCCTAGAAATGTCCCAAGAAGATGGCTCGGTTTGTCTGTCTGAAGAGAAAATTAGATCCTTGTTTACAGATTCCTCCACTTTGAATTTTTTGATAAGTATGTTAGGCTCATCTTTTACACAAACAAGCTTCAATTTGCTAGTACTAACCAACTCTGAAAAGCAGAGACATTACTTTGCCAACAAAGGTGTGTCTAGTCAAGGCTATGGTTTGTCCTGTGGTCATGTATGGATGTGAGAGTTGGACTGTGAAGAAAGCTGAGTCCTGAAGAACTGATGCTTTTGAACTGTGGTGTTGGAGAAGACTTGAGAGTCCCTTGTACTGCAAGGAGATCCAACCAGTCCATTCTAAAGGAGATCAGCCCTGGGTGTTCATTGGAAGGAATGATGCTAAAGCTGCAACTCAAGTACTTTGGGCACCTCATGCGAAGAGTTGACTCATTGGAAAAGACTCTGATGCTGGGAGGGATTGGGGGCAGGAGGAAGAGGGGACGACAGAGGATGAGATGGCTGGATGGCATCACCGACTCAGTGGACGTGAGTTTGAGTGAACTCTTGGAGATGGTGATGGACAGGGAGGCCTGGCGTGCTGTGATTCATGGGGTCACAAAGAGTCGGACACGACTGAGCGACTGAACCGAACTTAACTGAACCAACCCTGTGGAGTAAATACAACTTCAGGAGACCACCATTCATTAAGTCTCTATCTTCAGCTACTCTAAACTTGCTTGTTCACTTATATGCTTATTGTGTGTCTGTCTCATAAACCTATAAGCAAAATGAGGGCCAGGCTGGTCTTATTTATCACTGTTTTCGCCTCACTGAGCACATGCCTGGCACACAACAGATGCTTAATTAGCACTTTTTGTTGAATAACGCATAATTATATTTTATATATATCATGCCCTTGATAGCTCTAAGCTATGTTTTTTTACATATGTATATATAATTATTTTTCAGACTGTTTTCCATTATGGGTTATTACAAGATAATGGATATAGTTCCCTGTGCTATACAAACTTTTTGGTTATCAGTTTTACATACGGTAGTGTATATCATTAATTCAAAATTCCTAATTTATACCTCCCCCAACCCCATTCCCTTTGGAAACCATAAATTTGGTTCCTATGTCCGTGAGTCTATTTCTGGCTTATATATAAGTTCATTTGTACCATTTTTTAGGTTTCACAAATAAGTGATATGGGTATTTGTCTTTCAATGTCTGACTTTCTTCACTTAGTATGATAATCTCTAGGGTCATTCTTGTTGCCACAAATGGCATAAGCTGTTTATTTTTAAGCAAATTATTCCTGGGATTTATCATGATTGTATTTTCCTTACTGAGCATACGTGGAGAGATTGCTAATCTATGAAATTATCAACAGTTATCGAGTTTCAGGCATTCAAAAGATAATCTTGATGAAGCAAGGCTTTGAATTTAATTTGGGAAGAAGATGTATACATCTAAAAATAGAACTGAACTACAAAGTGAGTGTGTGACAAATATAAGCCAGTGACTGTAAACTGCTGAGCATTTCAGAGGGTTCCTTGGTCCTAAAGGCATCTCCTGGACTTCACTGTGAGTTGGGGGGATGATGGAGCTCCTGAGGGTGTAGGACCTTTATGGATGCAGGGGAAAGTACATGGCAGCCACGAGGGTGGGCCTCACAGACAGACTGCAGCAAGGAGGCCCAGGTTCCCACAACCTGGCCCATGACCAAGCACTCAGGTGTCCTACTAGGGGAAGGGGGTCCCCTGAAGGTTGGTTTGTGATTAATGCATCCCCACGGCTTCCTGACTCTGCCCTGGCCTGCAAGGTGTCCAGGGCACATCCCCCAGGCCCTTTTCCCCCCTTCTCTCAGCTTAGAGCTTTGCTCTAGTCAGATGCTCTCCCTGAGCCCCTCCCTGCACTTTCTCAGTCCTGACTCCTGTGATAAAGAAAAAAGAAAAAAGAGAAGACACATAAATCACCACTATTGAGAATGAAAGAAGGGCCACAAAGATGCTTCAGGCACTAGAAGAATCATATTTTAAGCACTTGAGGCCAACAAGTTTGATAACCTATGCAAAATGGACAACTCCCAAGAAAGACATACATCACCAAATCTGGATACAACAAAAATAGAGAATTTGAACAACTTTTTATCAACTAAAGTCATTAAATTCCTAACTGAAAATCATCCCACAAAGAAAACCCCAGGCCCAGACGGCTTCACTGGTGAATTCCATATAACTAAAAAAGAAATGCCAATACCAATTGTACACACACATTCATGGGAACCCCTTGCAACTGGTTATATAAGGCCTGATTCCAAAACCAGACAAGAAACACCTCATGGCAAGAGAAATATACACCAATAGCCCTCATGACTGTAGATGTAAAATCCTTAAAAAAAAAAAAATCAGCAAATCAAAATCAAAAATTTATAAGACAATAGATCATGACCAAGTGAGGTTCATTAAATAAAAATAGGAAAACCATATGATATTTTCAATAGATGTGGAAAAAGCACTTGGCATAATTCATAATCCTTTCATAAGGACTCTCAGCAGTGAATGAAAGGAAACTTGATCAACCTGATGGGAGGAATTGATGAAATGCCTACTTTGACCAGAGGCCAACTTCTAACAGAATCCATTTGGGTCTTATTCCCCACTGAATCAATCAGAAAACCTAGACCATTTCATTATCAAGTACAAACTGGCACCTGCCACAGGTGCTTGCCATCTTCCTCTACAAGGATTAAATCATGTGCCGTTGCAGCTGCTGACCTTCAATACCTGCTGAAATAAGTTCTGTGTGAAGATCAGAAATGATATGCCCTGTTCTCAAGGAAAAGTTGGCAGGACAGTTCTTCGACAGGTGTCTTCAGGAGCCGATTTTATGAGCCCAATTCTTGCATCTCCTACATGATGACATCTGCTCCTCATGATTAGCAGAAACCTTCTGCAAAAAAATATGTGCTTGATTGCATGTACTCCCTTTTCACTAAAATTACATATATACTGAACTCCCCTGCTACCTCTTTGGAGCAGTTTCTCAGAGCTATCTAAGATGCAGTCTCCCATACTATAGTTCTCATTTTGCCCCAAACAAAACTTAACTTGCGACTCTTATATTGTGTTTGTTGTTTTTTTTTTAAGTCAGCACATTATATATGTGTCAGTCGTGTCTGACTCTTTGCGACCCCATAGACTGTAGCCTACCAGGGTCCTCTGTCTATGGGATTTCCAGGCAAGAATACTGGGGTGTGTTGCCATTTCCTTCTCCAGGGGATCTTCCCAACCCAGGGATCGAACCCAGGTCTCCCGCATTGTGGGCAGACACTTTACCATCTGAGCCACCATTATATAAGCCCACATTATATATAGTAAATATTAAAGTACTAGATAAATAGATGGACAGATGAACGAATGAATAAATTTTGAGCCAAGATTTCAAGTTTCTGGTATATTTTAATTTTGGCAGTATATGCATTAGGCTAGAACTATTAGAAATTACCACATGAACAAGAGTCTCTTACATCAATTTCACCCTCTTAATGTTTCAGTTAGATGAAAATTGTGGTTTAAAGTGTTCTGGATAAAGTTTATTTGGAGGAAATAATCCAGATCTTCAAGGGCTGTTAATAGCAAACGTCTGTGGCTCATTCTTTAGGATCATTCATCGTAAAATCATCTATTTAAAGAAACATGCCTCCAAGTATGCATAATTTAATTTTTTTAAAACTGGCACATGTATCATTAACGTAAGCATTTTAAACGTGAAGCTTCTGAAATTGTAGGCAAAATCACATGTGCACTGGCATATAAACATTATTCTGAAGTGAGTACATACAACTATCATTGGTTCCTTTAATGGGTTTGTAGCCCCAAAGTGGTCAGGAGACCAGCTGCTCTTGGTCAAATAGGGAGCATGAGTAAAGGTCAGTGCACAGCTGGGTTCCAGCCTGAGGAACAGGCCAAAACAAGAGCAGGGGCTTCCTGAGCACCAGAAGCTTCTAAGGAGTGAAAAGGTGGGGGCTGGGTGCTGTTTCCCCCTTTCCCGGTCAGTTATCCTGAGAGGCATCCCATAATCATCCTAGGAGGGGCCTGGTCTTCACCCAACAGTGACTGAATGACAGTTTGTGAGCAAGGATCACAGATGCCACCTAACTTCTACTCACGGAATATTCGAATTTAGGAAAACAGGTAAGGCAGGGATGACAAAATCTTTCATCATGAACCTAAGATTGGGAAAAAATTGTGAATCAATTAGACCCTTTCTCCAACTGTGTCAACAGTTGCAGTTCCCTGAATATCTTTCCACGCTATGCTTCAGGAGCCACTGTTCATCAATGCATTTGTAGACATGAGACGTCTTTGGTCTCCCTAAATAAGATATAAAAAGCCCAAAACTACAGCTCCTGGCCCTCCATATTTGTTTACTTTTCACCCTAAAACCTATTGGTTCTCCCCAGCACAACACAGAGAATACTTTATAACTCTATTTTAATTTTTAAACCTTTTTTAAAAATTTAACTTGACTATGGAGCCAGGGAATTTTCTAGAATCTGTAATTTACCCCAGATAGGTTAGCAGAGAATTTCAACTTAACCAACTCCTAATCTGACATAATTTTAAGGAGTAAAGTTTTCCAGAGTTATACTGAGCATCAGTCACAACACACGTTAGTCTCTCTTGTCGGGGCAGAGGGAGGCTTCCTAATGCTCAAGCAAGGCCCCTTCTACCTGCTCATGTCGTCTGCCCCATGTTCAAACAGCCATTGAGGTTCAAACACAGTTTCCACCAAGTGTGGAAAGGAGTCACCAACATCTCATGAAGTTAAGTCCCACGAGGGGCAATTGCTTTGGAAATTTTTCAGGCTCTCTCCACTCAAGATTTTTAAAATGTGCTGAGAATCTTTATCACTCTGCCCTCCTCCACCTAAAACAGAAATTCTATCTTCCAACAAGCACTCTTGTACTTCTGACACGAGCTACCTGTATTTCCTAGCTGCCATTGTCTGGGTAGGGCCTCTAGTATGAGTAACTATATAATATGAACAAATGCACATATATTTATAAATTATACAAATAACACATATTTAGGATATATTCATTACTCTGGCCTCCTTGTGATTCCAATCCCCAAATATATTTTTGAGGAGGATGGCAGTGCTTTTATTTCTTGGTCAATGAACACATCACCAGGATAGGTAGGACTGATTATTTTCTCCCAAAGAGATTTACTTCACCATCACACGTCACTAAACTCAGGGCAGGAAGAGAATACAGCACAAAACCTTTGTTCTCAAGCGATTATACCAGTGCTTCTGGTTTTGAAAGCTAGAGCAGTAAGTAGGAGATAAAAAATATCTATTCTGGTTTGGGCAAAAATACAAATAGACTCAGGTGAGGTTGGCACTTCCCACCCACTGCAGCCCCAGGGGACCAGCAGGAGGTGTAGAAGGGAGCACAGCCTCAGAATCCCTGGCAAACCTCAAGAAAATACCAGGAAAAAGAATAAATACAACTCCAATAAGCAGCAGGATTACTGACTTCATACTTCCTGATTAGGAATGAATGAACTTTGACAGCAAAATTAAACCATGATAATGACCTCTCACAATTTAAAACTATTAGGTAGTATCGGATATTATTAATAGAACACACTGAGGTCCACTCTAAATCATTCTCTCTTGCATCTTCCTTGGTTTCAGGAAAAACCTTATTGATACTCAGCTAACTGGTGTGCTCCTGAGTTTTAACGCTGGGGTGCCATCTGAGATTATGAAGCCTTTTCAAAATAATCTGAAAAGGAAATTAAACACTACACCCTTCTCCAAATCAGTCTCCACCAAGTTAGGTGAACTTGTAGGGTGTGCGCTAGTTCAAGGAGCCCGGGTTCAGGAAAATCATAAATGGACAGGATCCCCTGAGCTCTGGATAAAATTCTTATTTGAGGAGGAGGTGATCAGTGTGCCCCTCCGGAAAACGGCCAGGCTTCTTCCAACTACTTCTGGTTCCAGTCCCTGAAATGCACAGAATGGGGAGGCTGAGAGAACGCCTGGGGGCTGTGCCTTTCAATTAGGACCACCTTGGACATAATCAGCGGGCAACCTGGGACGTATCATATAAACCTTCAGGCACGCATCCTTCCTGAAGGACCCATCTGTGGGTCAGCTTGTCCTGGGGAAACCCTGGGACGAGTCCGGGTCTGGAACCCAGGCGCGTCACCGGACTGAGTTTAGGCGACCCCCTGGGGATGGCGCTCGAGTGCCACCCCCCTCGCCCCCACCCCTGGAAAGGACGGCGCAGGTATTCTCTGGGGGTGCTCGCGTGGCCCCTCCAGCCCGCGGACAGGGGGGCGTGCTCGCGGGGGAGCTCAGGGGCCCCCTCGCCCAGCCCGGGAACCAGACAGGGTAAGCGACCCCCGCGGGTGGCACTCGCGTGGCCCCTCAGCCCCAGGACAGGACGGGACTTGAGATTTTCCAACCCCCCACCCCGCTCTAGTGTGGCGCTCAGGTGCCCCAGCCCCACTTCTCGCCCCGGGAAAGGTCGTGGCAGGTAACCGCCGGGATTGGCCAGGGGG
>NW_011494884.1:3521629-3523952 GCF_000754665.1 Bison bison bison
GGGGTCAGCGCGGCGCAGGAGCCCCACGCAGTAGAAGCAGCAGCAGCAGCAGAGCAGCCAGAGGCGCCGCAGCTCCATCCCGCGCTTCCTCTTCGGTTTCGAGCTCCTCCCTGCAGGCGGGTCCGGGGCGGGGCGCGGGGCTGAGACGGCGACGCCCCCTCGGTCCTGGCGGCTCTGAGCCCGGATGTCGTAGGCTGCAAACTGTAGGGTTCACGCTATTTTCAGTACGAGCACCTGCCCAGGACCGCGTGCCCTGGGGTAGTTTCACTTCTGCTAGAGAAGAGCCTCTTCACACGGAAGTGTGACAGTGCAGACAGCTGTGTGACCTGCACTTGCTGCGTCAAGTGGAAGTTTTATCTTTTTTCTTTTGCATCTCAGATGGAAGGATGCAGGCGACAGTGGAATCCAAAGGACCTTAATTCTGTTTCTCTTTGTGATGGGCCCTGACTTTAGGAACCCAATTCCAAAATGCTTGTAAATTTACACAGACATTCTTCCAGCAGGTGTTTATAATTGCGTATCAGAACACACAGTTGTGAAAATAATACACCACGTTTTGATGATTTAGCCAGTTCAAACTTTGGAAATCAGTTTCTGAAGGTAGCACTTCTTACATTTGGGTTGAAATTTAAATAAAGTATTTCAAACGCTTTGTAAGATGCCCAGCGCGTTTTAAGCGCTTGGTTTATCAGTTATTTTGTTTTTAAGGTAGCTTTCCCCCTCTTATTATCATTACACTGCTTTCCCCCTGTTCAGCTTAGTTCATAGTAACCCATCCTTCATGTTTTCTTCTCTCTTTTATTTATCTCTTCAAGTCATTTCACTTCATATCAACTTAATCCTAGAGAATGGACCATAGACACAACAGAAGTAATGTTCAAATCAGTTAACATCCCAATCTGGCAGCATTTCAGGTTAAGGATTTTCTGGTGAAGGTGGAAGGTCCCCTTTAAGGATGAAGGTGGCTCTTTTGCTCTTTTTTTTTTTTTGCCCATTTCTATGCCTTCAAACCTTAAAAACCTAATTGTAGGAATGAGATCCCTAGGCATCGAAACTAACTCCTGACTTATGCTCTCCTGAATGTACACCATGCCTAGCCTTACCTGTTGATTCTTCTAGATAAAAAGAGGTAAGAATGAAGAATTCATCAGCTAAAGAGTGGCTCCCTTTCTACCCAGAACAGCCCCCTTGGCTGGTGGATCACACAGGCAAGATAACATCTGAAGAGTCAGCCAGCCTGCAGCTATGGAGGACCACGTAGAATCCACCCTCCTGCTTCCCTGACTCACTGAGACTCTGCTCCTATTCCGTTTTTCCCTTGAAAACGTACCATCACTGCTCAAAATCTTTGGAGTTCGTCTCAAGACATGAATCTACCTTCTCCCCAAATTGCCGGCTTTTCTGATTAAAGCACCTTTCCTTTCTGTTCACATTTGCCTCTTGGCTTTTAAGCTGCGAGCAGCTGCGACCTGAGTTCAGTAGTAACAAGGAGACCAGGCCACTTGTAACATGCATTGTCATTGGTGTCCTGATGGCTTTTGGAAGGGCACAGATTTGTTTCTCAAATTTAAAGTGCACATTGAATGCAAATTGTAATGCAGGAGTTTGGGAGTGGGTCCCGATTCTGCTTTTCTAACCATTTCCTGGGCCTGCTGCTGGTGGCATCAGGGTTCCCGTTTGGAACAGCAAGCAGTCTACCAAACTTGCTGCTGTTTCTCTGCTCCCCTAACTCAGGAGGGACATGGGGAGAAGGCTGGGGTATCTTCCCCAGGGAAAATTCATACTTTCCTGGTCATTCTATCTCTGTTCATTTCCTTGCGCAGTGAATAGAACTAAAACAGAGCAGGGCCCTTTGGTTCTTGTTCCTCATGACCTCTGTCTGCCTTTGTCTGTGAAGAAACTTTAGCCAAAGAAGAAGTTTAATCAGAGAAGTGGGAAAATGCAGACCCAAAGGAAAACAGCCTGACAGGACAAAGCAATAATAATTCAGTCAGTAAGCAAAGTCAAGGACGTTTTGTTCCTTCTCAAGGGCTTTAGATAATATTCTAAGCCATGGCCTGTGAGCTGCTTATAGATATTGAAACCCCCACCAGGTGAGAGAAGTTAACTGCGTGATGACCAGACTGTAGCCATGACAGTAGCTGCCACAGTTCTGAGAACTGGCCTGAAGAAATGGAAACAAACTGACCCTGAACCTAAAGATTAACTGTACCTAAAACAAACAAGATGACACTGGTCAGACCTCCAATGACCAACTTCAAGGTGATGGGTCAGAGCTAACTGTGCTGTTTCTGCATTTACCCCCCTCCCTCCATCTATAAAA
>NW_011494884.1:3524052-3524873 GCF_000754665.1 Bison bison bison
TGGGGAACACATGTATACCTTTGGCGGATTCATTTCGATATTTGGCAAAACTAATACAATATTGTAAAGTTTAAAAATAAAATTAAAAAGAAAAAAAGATAATGTATATTAATAAAGATAATGTATTAAAAGTAAAGACATGAAAAATTTTTTCTATTCATATATGACGAGATGATTGCTCTCGGAATGTAGGTGGTTAAGATTTAATTTAAACGGTGAATTTACAGGTCAGTGTTCATATCATCCCTGGCAGTTCTGCATCTAGACCTTCCTTGTAAGACACTCAAGCTAATATATATACAGCGAGTCCCCTATATAGGAACCTTCAAGTGGCAAACGTTCAAAGACATGAACATGGGTTCACATGTTCAATCACAGAGACTAGTTCACATGTCTAGTGTACATTGTTGCCTGCATGCATCCTCTACCAGTGGTTGTGCTTTTGTGTCCCTCACTACAGTACTGTATAGAGTACAGTAGGGCTGTATCTTTATTTAAAGTTCAGGATGTCCAGAAGCAAGTGTGAAAGCAATGGTGACGTAGCTGGCACTGCTAAGAAGAGACCCAGGACACAGGAAATGGCAGGGGAATCTTCTTTATCTGAGGAGGCACTGTTAGCTTTTGAGGCACAAGGACCTGAATGTAGAATGGTGCACAAAGGTTGCAGCAGCCATTCAGAATTCAGTCCAGTGCTACTGTGTCATCTATGACGAGAAAAGAAGAGCTACTACCCAGACATTACTGGGTCATTTTTTTCAAGAGGGTGAGAGAGTCAGTTCCTAGGCAGGTTGATAAGAAGTCCGGGGTTCCGGAGGGGGAGG
>NW_011494884.1:3524973-3526282 GCF_000754665.1 Bison bison bison
CTGTCAGTATATATGTGTGGGGGGGCAGGGTGGGGGGTGGGGTGGCCTTTGGACAGGCATGTGCCCTCCCCAAAGGTTGCCAGAATCCAAAAGCAAAGTTTCCTTTTCACCAACCTAGCCTCCTTAATCGGAGAAGGCAATGGCACCCCACTCCAGTACTCTTGCCTGGAAAATCCCATGGACAGAGGAACCTGGAGGGCTGCAGTCCATGGGGTCGCTGAGGTTCAGACACAACTGAGCAACTTCACTTTCACTTTGCATTTTCATACATTGGAGAAGGAAATGGCAACCCACTCCACTGTTCTTGCCTGGACAATCCCAGGGACAGCGGAGCCTGGTGCTCTGCCGTCTATGGGGTTGCACAGAGTTGGACATGACTGAAGTGACTTAGCAGCTTAGCAGCAGTAGCAGCCTCCTTAATGGCTTTTGAACAGTGAGCAACTGGACCACTTTTGGTTACAGTAGTGAGTAATATTGTCTTCTCTGGCTTAAGGCCAGCTACATGATTTGCAGGGTCCCGTGTAAACAGAATGTTAGTAAGGACTTTAGGATGGCAACAGTAGAACATTAAAACAAGGATGAATCTCTCTCATACAGGGTCCTATGTGGCTACCCAGGCCACACAGGCAGCTTACTGGGTCTTTCTGCTATAATCTTTTCTAAACGACTTTTAGGAGTCTTCTGAATTGATGTCATGGTCAGCCCTCCTAGACTTTTTAGACTCACTCTCTGATTTACATCTTTAGTTTTTACCTAGTATAGTGAGTCATGCTATTCTCTGATGGAAAATTGTTAATAAAGATAATGTATATACACAATGGAGTATTACTCAGCCATTAAAAAGAATACATTTGAATCAGTTCTAATGAGGTGGGTGAAACTGGAGCCTATTATACAGAGTGAAGTAAGCCAGAAAGAAAAACATTAATACAGTATGCTAACGCATATATATGGAATCTAGAAAGATGGTAACAATAACCCTGTGTACGAGACAGCAAAAGAGAAACTGATGTATAGAACAGTCTTATGGACTCTGTGGGAAAGGGAGAGGGTGGAAAGATTTGGGAGAATGGCATTGAAACATGTATAATATCATGTATGAAAAGAGTCACCAGTCCAGGTTTGATGCATGATACTGGATGCTTGGGGCTGGTGCACTGGGACGACCCAGAGGGATGGTGTGGGGAGGGAGGAGGGAGGAGAGTTCAGGATGGGGAACACATGTATACCTTTGGCGGATTCATTTCGATATTTGGCAAAACTAATACAATATTGTAAAGTTTAAAAATAAAATTAAAAAGAAAAAAAG
>NW_011494884.1:3526382-3528387 GCF_000754665.1 Bison bison bison
AGGGGGAGGGGGAGGAGAAGAAAGGGGTCTGGGGCTCTTAAGGAGGAGATAGGGTCTGGAATTCTCAAGGAGGAAAGGACAAACATTTTTTCCCCTATATTCCTTAATAAGGATTATAAAACAATAATGTATCCTGCTTGAGGGCATGTTTCTCCTTCCTGAAAACCTGACTAACCCTGTTATCTTAAAATGTATATTGTGGGAGTGCGTCTAGTAAGATCTTTACAAACTTGAGACATTCTTTTGATTTATTGTGATCAATTAAAAAAGTGTATAACTCTCTTGCTAGCACTAGCAAGGGGGGGCACTCTCCATCTCTCTTCTGATGTCTGTGTCAGAAGCTTTCTCTGTTCCTTTTTGTACTTTAATAAAACTGCTACACAGAAGCTCTTGAGTGATCAAGGCTGGTCCCTAGTCCTGAAGCTAAATCTTCTGCTTGGGAGATCAAGAATCTGACACTGCTGACTGTAAGCTATCAAGGGTAGATAGAATTGAATCCATCAAGGAACCAGACCTGTGGCATCAACATCAGGAGTGAGTGACTTTGCAGCTTGCCCTCTGTTGCTGATAACTCTTGACTCTGCCATCTCCCACCTCCTCTCCCTCCTCCGGTCAGTAACTCTTCTTGCCTGTTCACTCAGTGCCAGCCCCTGTATGCCAGCTGTTGTACTGTGTGTGTGTGTGTGTGTGTGTGTGTGTTAGTCCCTCAGTCACGTCCGACTCTTTGCGACCCATGGACCCACCAGGCTCCTTTGTCCATGAAACTCTCCAGGCGAGAATACTGGAGTGGTTTGCCGTTCCCTTCTCCAGGGGATCTTTCCAACCCAGGGATTGAATCCAGGTCTCCTGCATTGCAGGCAGATTTCTTACCATCCGAGCTACCTGGGAAGCTCTGTTGTACTGTACTACTGTACTTTTCAAGATACTGTAATGTAGGATTAAAAATGTTTTCTTTATTTTTTGTGTCTGTTTTTAATGTATTATTTGTGTGAAAAGTTTTATAAACCTTGTTTACAGTAAAGTACTATATAGCCAATTGTATTAGCAGTGGCAACAGGACTGGAAAAGGTCAGTTTTCATTCCAATCCCAAAGAAAGGCAATGCCAAAGAATGCTCAAACTACCACACAATTGCACTCATCTCACATGCCAGTAAAGTAATGCTTAAAATTCTCCAAGCCAGGCTTCAGCAATATGTGAACTGTGAACTTCCTGATGTTCAAGCTGGTTTTAGAAAAGGCAGAGGAACCAGAGATCAAATTGCCAACATCCACTGGATCATGGAAAAAGCAGGAGAATTCCAGAAAGACATCTATTTCTGCTTTAATGACTATGCCAAAGCCTTTGACTGTGTGGATCACAATAAACTGTGGAAAATTCTTCAAGAGATGGGAATACCAGACCACCTGATCTGCCTCTTGAGAAATTTGTATGCAGGTCAGGAAGCAACAATTAGAACTGGACATGAAACAACAGACTGGTTCCAAATAGGAAAAGGAGTATGTCAAGGCTGTATATTGTCACCCTGTTTATTTAACTTCTATGCAGAGTACATCATGAGAAACGCTGGACTGGAAGAAGCACAAGCTGGAATCAAGATTGCGGGGACAAATATCAGTCACCTCAGATATTCAGATGACACCACCCTTATGGCAGAAAGTGAAGAGGAACTAAAAAGCCTCTTGATGAAGGTGAAAGTGGAGAGTGAAAAAGTTGGCTTAAAGCTCAACATTCAGAAAACGAAGATCATGGCATCCGGTCCCATCACTTCATGGGAAATAGATGGGGAAACAATGTCAGACTTTATTTTTCTGGGCTCCAAAATCACTGCAGATGGTGACTGCAGCCATGAAATTAAAAGACGCTTCCTCCTTGGAAGGAAAGTTATGACCAACCTAGATAGCATATTGAAAAGCAGAGACATTACTTTGCCAACAAAGGTTCATCTAGTCAAGGCTATGGTTTTTCCTGTGGTCATGTATGGATGTGAGAGTTGGACTGTGAAG
>NW_011494884.1:3528487-3536094 GCF_000754665.1 Bison bison bison
GTCATGTATGGATGTGAGAGTTGGACTGTGAAGAAGGCTGAGCGCCGAAGAATTGATGCTTTTGAACTGTGGTGTTGGAGAAGACTCTTGAGAGTCCCTTGGACTGCAAGGCGATCCAACCAGTCCATTCTGAAGGAGATCAGCCCTGGGATTTCTTTGGAAGGAATGATGCTAAAGCTGAAACTCCAGTACTTTGGCCACCTCATGTGAAGAGTTGACTCATTGGAAAAGACTCTGATGCTGGGAGGGATTGGGGGCAAGAGGAGAAGGGGACGACAGAGGATGAGATGGCTGGATGGCATCACTGACTTGATGGACATGAGTCTGAGTGAACTCTGGGAGTTGGTGATGGACAGGGAGGCCTGGCATGCTTCGATTCATGGGGTTGCAAAGAGTCGGACATGAATGAGTGACTGATCTGATCTGATCTGATTAGTTGGGTACCTAGGCTAACTTTGTTGGACTTATGAACAAATTGAACAAACATGTTCTTGGAAGGGAACTTGTTCATATTTAGGGGAGTTACTGTGTGTGTGTATGTGTACATATCTGCAACGTCTTGCCAAAAAAAAAACAAAAACCCTCAAACGAACTTTTGGTCAACCCAATATAAACAGAAGTTTGCATTCAGATCATAGCTACTGTTTATTGACAACCTACTGAGTCAGAACATTTAAATAAAATAGCCACCTTACCCCAGGAATATTGTTATAGGGAGGGGGGGGAACATTTAAACTAAATCTACTTCCTAAGCTCACATCAACAAATACATGTTGAGCACCTGTTAAGTACCAGACATCGTTCTGGTTGATGAGGATCTGTTAGTAAATAAATGATGAAAGTGATAAAATTCCCTGCCCTCATGGAGTTGGTGTCAAGTTAGGAAAGATACACATAAAAACCAGTAAAATGTGTTACAAGGCAATGAAATGGGATACAGAGAGTCAGAAGTGTGAGCAGGTGGGGCTGCAATTTTCAGTAATATGTTTGGGATGAACCTCCCTGAGGAAAAGACTAAGGAGTGACAGTGAGATGCTCTTGATTCTGGGGAAAGAGAAGCAGATGGAAGGAATGGTCAGTGCCCATCCTTGAGGTGGGACTGTGACTGCACTTTCCCAAAACATCAAAGACAGCATAAGAGGAGAGGAGAGAAAGTGGGAGAGAGTAGAGGATGAGGGGGGCAAGAAACTCTCAGACTGTATGTCTCTGAAGGTTAAAGGGGAATCAAAGTTATTTATCAAATGGTTTTTGGGAAAGTGATTGAAAAAGCTTTTATCTTGAAAATGGAAGTTTGCATGTTCAGTTCAGTTCAGATGCTCAGTTGTGTCCAACTCTTTGTGACCCCATGGACTGTGTGTGCCAGGCTTCCCTGTTCATCACCAACTCCCAAGCTTGCTCAGACTCATGTCCATTGAGTCAGTGATGCCACCCAACTATCTTATCCTCTGTTGTCTCCTTCTCCTCCTGCGTTCAATCTTTCCCAGCATCAGGGTCTTTTCCAGTGAGTCAGTTCTTTGTATCAGGTGGCCAAAGTATTGGAGTTTCAGCTTTAGCATCAGTCCTCCCAATGAATATTTAGGACTGATTTCCTTTAGAAATGACTTCTTGGATCTCCTTGCAGTCCAAGGGACTCTCAAGAGTGTTCTCCAACACTACAGTTCAAAAGCATCAATTGTTCATCCCTCAGCTTTCTTTATAGTCCAACTCTCACATCCATACATGACTGCTGGAAAAACCATAGCTTTGACTAGACGGACCTTAGTTGGTAAAGTAATGTCTCTGCTTTTTAATATGCTATCTAGGTTTGCCATAGCTTTGCTTCCAAGGAGCAAGTGTCTTTTAGTTTCACAGCTGAGTTCACCATCTGCAGTAATTTTGGAGCCCAAGAAAATAAAGTCTCCCACTGTTTTCATTGTTTCCACAAGTATTTGCCATGAAGTGATGGGAGTGGATGCCATGATCTTAGTTTTTTGAATGTTGAATTTTAAGCCAACTTTTCACTCTCCTCTTTCACTTTTATCAAGAGGCTCTTTAGTTCTTTTTTTTTCTATCATAAGGGTGGTGTTATCTGCATATCTGAAGTTATTCATATTTATCCCAGCAATCTTGATTCCAACTTGTGCTTCATTCAGCCCAGCATCTCGCATGATATACTCTGCATATAAGTTAAGCAGGGTGACAGTATACAGCCCTGACGTACTCCTTTCCCAATTTGGAATCAGTCTGTTGCTCCATGTCTGGTTCTGACTGTTGCTTCTTGACCTGCATACAGATTTCTCAGGGGGCAGGTAAGGGGGTCTGGTATTCCCATCTCTTTAAGAATTTTCCACAGTTTGTTGTGATCCACACAGGCAAAGGATTGCTAGTTTTTAGAATCAGTTCAGTTCAGTCACTCAGTCGTGTCTGACTCTTTGGGACCCCATGAATCGCAGCACTCCAGGCCTCCCTGTCCATCACCAACTCCCGGAGTTTACTCAAACTCATGTCCATCTAGTCAGTGGTGCCATCCAGCCATCTCATCCTCTGTCGTCCCCTTCTCCTCCTGCCCCCAATCCCTCCAAGCATCAGAATCTTTTCCAATGAGAACTCTTCGCATGAGGTGGCCAAAGTATTGGAGTTTCAGCTTCAACATCAGTCCTTCCAATGAACACCCAGGACTGATCTCCTTTAGAATGGACTGGTTGGATCTCCTTGCAGTCCAAGGGACTCTCAAGAGTCTTCTTCAACACCACAGTTCAAAAGCATCAGACGCTCAGCCTTCTTCACAGTCCAACTCTCACATCCATACTTCATCTATGTGGGAGGTAATTTTTCTCATTAACTTTGCAGAATAACAAATAGCACTTCCTTCACTTCTGTGTTAGTTGTTGCTACACAACAGTGACCCCAAACTTAGTAGCTGAAAGTGCTAACCTTTATGATCTCATACAGTCTCTGTGGAGCAAGCAGCTAAGCGGGACCTAGCTGGGTGGTTTGGGCTCAGGCTCTCTCATGCGGTTGCAGATGTCAGTGAGGAAGCCTGCCATATGACTAAGCAAAGGATGTTGTCACCTTCAAGCCTTCACATTACAGCCACCCTGACAGTGAGCCCTAAGGAAACACAGGATGGACAGAGGGTGCCTACCATCCAGCAGTTAGTCCTGCAGCCAACCTGCATTGAAGCACCCCAAGGTGACTCAGGCTGAGAAAACACAGGACACTGGCCCCAGACTACTGAGGTGTACATCAGAGGAAAGATTCAGTGAACCCAGACTCTTGCATCCTCCCAAACATAGAAAAGCTCTGAATTCCTTAACTTGACATATCTGGTTTTCTTTGATAACAGTAATCTTTTGAAGTTCCTACTACCTGGTGTTTGTTGTAAAAGCTCCTATATACCCTGGCTTCTCCCTTGCCTCTTTGAAGAGGTCCCTCAGAGTGATCTGAGAGGGCTGTCCCAGGCTGACATCATCAGGATGTCTGCCAAATAAAACATAATTCTCAACTTTTTGGTTGTGCCTTTTTTCCCCAGTGGACACAGATAAGCTGTTGCGAGCAGTTGAGGTTGTCTGAAAGCTTCACAGGGCTGGGGTTGAGATTTCAAGCTCACATCACTGTTGGTAGGAGTTCTCAGGCTTTTGGACAAAAGCCTCAGGTCCCCACCACCTGGGCCCTCCCAAGGGCTCCATGGGGTCTGCAAGCTGTTTTCCTCCAGAGTGAGGATTGGAGGTGTGGGGAGAACAGGCAAGGGAGTGACTGAGATGAGGCAGCAATGTCTCCTGGGACCTGACCTTGAAGTTGCACAGCGTGCTGCTGCCCAGGGTTACATAGACCAAGCCTGGTCTGGGGCGGGGGGTGGGGAGGGGAGAGGATACAGGCTGTGAACACCAAGAGCTGGACCCACTGGTGTGTCTGGAAAACCAACTGCCAAGGCCTCATCTGGATACAAGCGGTCCTACTGCCCACGTGGTCATCTGTGTGTATATGACAATAATCCAGCTCTTTGCTTCACAAATGCTTCTCAAGTTCTGTGATAGTCAAATCAGTATTTATTATTTCTACTATCTTGTCATAAACCTTTTGGGATTTCTTTCTTTAGCTTATAATCATTTTACTTTATTTTAAAATGATTTTGATATGCAGCACAATTTACAATAACTGAGACATCGAGGAAACCAAATGTCCGTTGACAGAGGAATGGATAAAGAAGCTGTGGTAACACATATACAATGGAATATTACTCAGCCATAACAAAGAAGGAAATAACACCATTTGGAACAACATGGATGGGCCTGGAGATTACTTATCTAAGTGAAGTAAGATATGCTATGCTAAGTCACTTCAGTCGTGTCCGACTCTGTGCAACCCCATAGATGGCAGCCCACCAGGCTCCCCTGTCCCTGGGATTCTCCAGGCAAGAATACTGGAGTGGGCTGCCATTTCCTTCTCCAATGCATGAAAGTGAAAAGTGAAAGTGAAGTCGCTCAGTCATGTCCGACTCTTAGCGACCCCATGGACTGCAGCCTATCAGGCTCCTCCGTCCATGGGATTTTCCAAGCAAGAGTACTGGAGTGGGGTGCCATTAAATATCATAGGATATTACTTATGTGTGGAATCTAAAATATAACACAGATGAACGTATCCACGAAAGAGAAGCAGGCTCATAGACACAGAGAACAGGCTTGTGGTTGCCAAGGGGGAGGAGTGTTGGGGGGGAGATGGATTGAGAGATTGGGATTAGCATATGCAAGCTATTATGCATAGGATGGACAAACAACAAGGTCCTCTGTGTAGCACAGGGAACTATAGAAGGAAAAATATGGGAAAAAAATCCATAACTGAATCTAAATCAGCTAAGTTTCAATTAAAAAATAAAAATAAATAAAATGACTTTGCTATGGAGTTGTTTCGTTTGCTTTTACTTTTTCTTAATAAACACCCATGTTTTTGATTTTCTAAGCATTGTTCTAGTACTTTACAAGTATTACCTTTATTGAATCCTTATGAAAATCCTTGTAGGAGATGGTTTTATCCTTATTTCTGCTGTGTATATGGGAAACTGAGACACAGAAAAGTTGAGGTACTTGCCTGAAGTTGTGCATCTGAAAACTGGTCCATGTGAATCAGCGGAGTCTGGCTCTCATCTCTGCTATGCAGCCTTTCCAGTTCTTCATCCTCATTTTTGAACGCTTTATTAAATTCTGAACATTCTTAAGAGATGCATTACAGTACTCATTGAATGAGTACTGTGATGTGTGAGATTTTGTAAACTTTAATCAGCTAAAGTTTGTCAAGCATAAACTGAGGAAGCTCCTGGTTTTAAACGGGGAAATGTTTCAATGGATATTAATTTTATAAGAGATTAGTACTTAAGTGATGTTTTTCATGATATGGGGAATTGTGTAACATCTAACCTCATGATTTCAGTATTTCAGATAATGAATATACTGATGAGAAGGATACTTACCCACTACCTCTGATCCTTACAACATCTCTGCAAGGTAGGAATTCCCATCCTCCCTCCACAGATGAAAAAACTGACTTGCATAGTGAGAAAGAAAATTATTTAAGATCCTAGGTAGTCAGTAGTGATGAGATGTAAACTAAGCTCTTACTTCAGAGCCCATATTGCCCTCAGTTATTCCAAGGAACATTTGTGGTTGTTTCTTCTCCTTAGTTTTATTTTGTGTTGACTTTTCTTTATTATTAATATTTTTGTAGTCTACTACAAGTTTTCTATGTTTTGATATGATTACAGGACAACATGACACTCGATAGTGTATTCGAGTCCTTGTATCACCTCTGGGTTGAAGAGCTGCTTTTCTCCTATTTAACTTTTCTTTTCCCAGTTAAGGAGGGGATTCTATTCCTCCAGGCAACTAATTAGCTAATGTCTGGATTGAAATATTTTATTTTCTTCGGTCTTGAATTTTGCACCGAAAGATTTATTAATGCCACAAAATCCTCCCCCACCATGCATCCCCTTATGTTGTTGTTGCTAACTGGGTTCATACAGTCATTAAAGTTGTATTGACGTCCTGCGTTAGCTACGTTTCATAGAAGTGAAGTCGTTCAGTCGTGTCTGACTCTTTGCGACCCCATGGCCTGTAGCCCACTAGGCTCCTCCATCCATGGAATTTTCTAGGCAAGAGTACTGGAGTGGGTTGCCATTTCCTTCTCCAGGGTATCTTCCCAACCCAGGGATTGAATCCCGGTCTCCCGCACTGCAGGCAGATGCTTTACTATCTGAGCCACCAGGGAATCGGAACTACATAAATCCTGAATGAGAAAATACATTATGAAAATCTCTAGGTACCAGACTTTCAAATTTCCTTTCAGGCCAGAGAAGAGAGATGCTCTCTGAACAGTTACTGCTGATGGGTAGGATCTGTAGGCTTCAGAAGTAGTTCATTCCATTTTCTCATCCACAGGGAAACTGCAACTGGGGGCTGCCAAAAATGTGGTAAAACAAAGGACAAGGTGGTAACTCCACCCACCAGCTTATAACCAGGAGGGAAAATGTCATTAGTGAAAAGCCCTAGTGTATATCTCCTTTCTCCAAACAATTAACGAAATAAAATATCCTGAGAAACAACTGAAACCACAAATGGTTTCCATAGAAACTTCAATCCATTTCTGTGTGGCTGACATTTGAGTAAATGTGAGCAGAGAAAAGCTTTAGCTTTGCTGCACTGCATGTGCTATGGTGACAGCTAATGGGTTTATCTTAAAACCATTATTAACTGCTCATAGCAAAATAGTACCAGTTCTCTTCTCACAGACTTAAGGTGATTCCGTGTGTGCTGTGCTGTGCTGAGTCAATTCAGTCAGGTCCGACTCTCTGCAACCCTATGGACTGTAGCCTGCCAGGCTCCTCTGTCCATGGGATTCTCCAGGGAAGAGTACCAGAGTGGGTTGCCATGCCTTCCTCCAGGGGATCTTCCCGACCCAGGGATCAAACCCGCATCTCTTAAATCTTCTGCATTGCGGGCAGGTTCTTTACCACTACTGCCACCTAGGAAGCTCTGGATGATTCCATAGTCTTAAGAATTTTAGAAAAACCTAGGACTCATAGGTATCAACAATACATTTCACATTACAGAAGTACTTTGCAAGAGCCTAAAACTCCCTTTCTCTTTCATGTAACCATTTTAAATATCAGAAATGTGTCCTTTTCATAATCTAAGAAAAGTAATTCTAGTATCCTTTATTCTCCGCATGTCATTAGTACTAATGTACTTTATGTTTTAATACTTCTCCATTCCCTGGAGTTAGATGGAGCCTGAAACAATTACATACCTTTTGACTTTTATTGCCTGTGCAAAAATTACAGTGCTGCAAAGATAAGATGTGAGAAAAAAGGAAGACTTACAGGGAGGGACAAACATTAAAAAAATAAAAAATACTGTCCTCAGGTGGAATTTGCATAAATGAGGGTGGCTCTTACTGACCATAAATCTAGCCTTACACTCAACAATCACAGAAAAATCTATAGTCCAGGAAGTATACGAAAAAGAGAACTACTCCCAGCCGAACTACCGAAGCAGTTAACTGCAGAATGACACAGTTTCATGGCTTTGAAAGATTCAGTTCAGTTCAGTACTCAGTCGTGTGCGACTCTTTGCGAC
>NW_011494884.1:3536209-3549401 GCF_000754665.1 Bison bison bison
CCCTTCTCCTCCTGCCCCCAATCCCTCACAGCATCAGAGGCTTTTCCAATGAGTCAACTCTTTGCATGAGGTGGCCAAAATATTGGAGTTTCAGCTTCAACATCAGTCCTTCCAATGAACACCCAGGACTGATTTCCTTTGGAATGGACTGGTTGGATCTCCTTGCAGTCCAAGAGACTCTCAAGAGTCTTCTCCAACACCACAGTTCAAAAGCATCAATTCTTCAGCACTCAGCTTTCTTCACAGTCCAACTCTCACATCCATACATGACCACTGGAAAAACTAAGCCTTGACTAGATGGAACTTTGTTGGCAAAGTAATGTCTCTGCTTTTCAATATGCCATCTAGGTTGGTCATAACTTTCCTTTCAAGGAGAAAGTGTCTTTTAATTTCATGGCTGCAGTCACCATCTGCAGTGATTTTGGAGCCCAGAAAAATAAAGTCTGACACTGTTTCCACTGTTTCCCCATCTATTTCCCATGAAGTGATGGCACCGGATGCCATGATCTTAGTTTTCTGAATGTTGAGCTTTAAGCCAACTTTTTCACTCTCCTCTTTCACTTACATCAAGAGGCTTTTTAGTTCCTCTTCACTTTCTGCCATAAGGGTGGTGTCATCTGCATATCTGAGGTGATTGATATTTGTCCTGGCAATCTTGATTCCAGCTTGTGCTTCTTCCAGCCCAGCGTTTCTCATGATGTATTCTGCATATAAGTTAAATAAGCAGGGTGACAATATACAGCCTTGCCGTACTCCTTTTCCTATTTGGAACCAGTCAGTTGTTCCATGTCCAGTTCTAACTGTTGCTTCCTGACCTGCATATAGGTTTCTCAAGAGGCAGGTCAGGTGGTCTGATATTCCCATCTCTTTCAGAATTTTCCACAGTTTATTGTGATCCACACAGCCAAAGGCTTTGGCATAGTCAAGAAAGCAGAAATACATGTTTTTCTGAAACTTTCTTGCTTTTTCCATGATTCAGCAGATGTTGGCAATGTGATCTCTGGTTCCTCTGCCTTTTCTAAAACCAACTTGAACATCTGGAAATTCACGGTTCATGTATTGGTGCAACCTGGCTTGCAGAATTTTGAGCATTACTTTACTAGCGTGTGAGATGAGTGCAATTGTGCGGTAGTTTGAGCATTCTTTGAAATTGCCTTTCTTTGGGATTGGAATGAAAACTGACCTTTTCCAGTCCTGTGGCCACTGCTGAATTTTCCAAGTTTCTTGGCATATTGAGTGCAGCACTTTCACAGCATCATCTTTCAGGATTTGAAATAGCTTAACTGGAATTCCATCACCTCCACTAGCTTTGTTCGTAGTGATGCTTTCTAAGGCCCGCGTGACTTCACATTCCAGGATGTCTGGCTCTAGGTCAGTGATCACACCATTGTGATTATCTGGGTCATGAAGATCTTTTTTGTACAGTTCTTTTGTGTATTCTTGCCACCTCTCCTTATTATCGTCTGTTTCTGTTAGGTCCATACCATTTTTGTCCTTTTTCGAGCCCATCTTTGCATGAAATGTTCCCTTGGTATCTCTAATTTTCTTGAAGACGTCTCTAGGCTTTCCCATTCTGTTGTTTTCCTCTATTTCTTTGCATTGATTGCTGAGGAAGGCTTTCTTATCTCTCCTTGCTATTCTTTGGAACTCTGCATTCAGATGTTTATATCTTTCCTTTTCTCCTTTGCTTTTCTCTTCTCTTCTTTTCACAGCTATTTGTAAGGCCTCCCCAGACAGCCATTTTGCTTTTTTACATTTCTTTTCCATGGGGATGGTCTTGATCCCTGTCTCCTGTACAATATCACGAACCTCTGTCCATAGTTCATCAGACACTCAATCAGATCTAGTCCCTTAAATCTATTTCTCACTTCCACTGTATAATCATAAGGGATTTGATTTAGGTCATACCTGAATGGTCTAATGGTTTTCCCTACTTTCTTCAATTTAAGTCTGAATTTGGCCATAAGTTCATGATCTGAGCCACAGTCAGCTCCCAGTCTTTTTTTTGCTGTCTAGAGCTTCTCCATTTTTTACTGTAAAGAATACAATCAATCTGATTTATAATCAATCTGATTATAATCAGTTGATTATAATCAGTATAATCAGTCTGGTGATGTCCATGTATAGAGTCTTCTCTTGTGTTGGAAGAGGGTGTTTGCTATGACCAGTGCGTTTTCTTGGCAAAACTCTATTAACCTTTGCCCTGCCTCATTCCGTATTCCAAGGCCAAATTTGCCAGTTACCCCAGGTGTTTCTTGAGTTCCTACTTTTGCATTCCAGTCCCTTATAATGAAAAGGCCATCTTTTTGGGTGTTAGTTCTAAAAGGTCTTGTAGGTCTTCATAGAACCATTCAACTTCATCTTCTTCAGCGTTACTGGTTGGGGCATAGGCTTGGATTACTGTGATATTGAATGGTTTGCCTTGGAAATGAACAGAGATCATACTCAGCTTAAATGACTTTTTAATTGATCACTGTCTTTTTCAAATTAATAAATTGTATTTTTAGAGTTGTTTTAGGTTTGGAGCAAAATGAACGAAAAGGACAATGAATTTCCATATTTTTCTTGTCCCTCACCCCACACATATGATCTCCCCCACCGTCAACATCCCCACTGGATAGTATGTTTGTTATAATCAATGATCTATATTAGCTCATCACTCTTCTCCATTGGTGCTCACTCTTGATATTGGATAGTCTATGGGCTTTGATGAATGTGTAATGACTTTATCCACCATTATAGAATCATACAGAATTGTTTTACTGCCCTAAACATCCTCTGTGCTCCTGTTCATCTTTCCCAACCCCTGACCCTTGGCTACTGTCAATCATTTTATATTCTCCATAATTTTGCCTTTTCCAGCATGTCATATAGTTGGCATCATAACATAATTCAGCCTTTTCAAATGAACTTAACTTTCTCTTAGTAATATGTATTTGTTTCCTCCAGGTTTTTCAAGGCTTAATAACTCATTTCTTTATAGTGCTAAATAATATTATTTAGTTTGGATAAATCACAGCTTATTTATCCAGTCACCTAGGATATCATGGTTGCTTCCAAGTTTTGGCAATTATGACCAATGCTGATATAAACATTTTTGTGCAAGGTATGTTTTAACTCCTTTGGGTAAATACCAAGGAACATGATCTGGATTGTATGGTAAGAGTATATTTACTTCTGTAAGTAACGGTCAAGCTATCTTTCAAAGTGTCTGTACCATTTTGCAATACTACAATTAGTATACATGAGTTCCTGTTGCTCCACAGCCTTGACAGCATTTGGTGATGTCAGTGTTTTGGATTTCACTCATTCTAATAGGTGTGTAGGGGTATCTCCCTGATGTTTTCATTTGTACTTTGTTAATAACTTCTGATATTGAATACTTTTATGTGTTACTTGCCATCTATGTATCTTCTTTGGTGAGGTGTCTGTTAAGATCTTTGGCCCGTTTTCTGTATGGGTAGTTTATATATATATAATATATATATATATTCTTATTGTTGAGTTTTAAGAGTTCTTTGTATATTTTGAATAGCAATTCTTTATCAGCTGTGTTTTTTTCAACTATTTTCTTCCAGTTTGTGTCTTATCTTCTCACTCACTTGACATGGTCTTTCATAGACAAAACTTTCACATTTTAATGAAGTCTAGCTTATGATTTATTTCTTTCATAGGTTGTGAATTTGGTATTGTGCTTTGAAAGTCATCACCATACCCAAGGTAGTCTAGGTTTTCTCCTATGTTATCTTTTAGGATTTTTATAGTTTGCTTTTTGTATTCAGGTCTCTATCTACTTTGTGAAAGGTGTAAGTCTGTGACTAGGTTTGTATTTTATATGTGAAAGTATAGCTGTTCCAGAACCATTAGTTGTTGAGATAGTCCATGTATTGCCTTCACTTATTTGTCAGAGACCAGTTGATTATAATTAATGTGTCAGAGACCAGTTGGTTATAATATATTTATATGGATCTACTTCTGAGGTTTCTATTTTATTCCTTTAAGCTATCTGTCTGTTCTTTCACTGGTACCATGATGTCTTGATTACTGTAACTTCATACAAAGTCTTAAAGTCAGTTAGTGTCTGTTCTCTGATTTAGCTGTTCTGTATCCTTTGCCTCTTTGTATACACTTTACAATCAGTTTGTCAATATCTACAAAATAACTTGCCGGGACTTTGGGATTCTGTTCAATTCACAGATTAAACCCGGAAGAACTGACATCTTGACAATATTGAGTCTTTCTATCCATGAACATGAGATATTTTCCCATTTATTTAGTTCTTCTTTGGAATCTTTCATCAGACTTTTGTAGTTTTTCTCATACAGATCTTGTAATATTTTTGAATTTTTTTAAAGTATTTAATTTCATGGGTCCTAATATAAATGATATGTTTTTAATTTCATGTCCCACTTGCTCATTGCTGTTATCATAAAAGAGATTGACTTAACCATATTAACATTACATCTTTCAATATTGCTGTGATCACTTACTAGTCCCAGGAGTTTTTTAGTTATTTTTTTCAGATTTTCTACATTGATTAATCTGTCATCTGTGAACAAAGACAGTTTATGTCTTCCCTCTCAATCTGCATAGCCTTAATTTTCTTGTCTTATTGCATTAGATAGGACTTCAACTATGATGTTGAAAAGCACTGCTGAGAAAGAGTATCCTTACCTTGTTCCTGATGATTACCATTTTTAATACTATATTTGTTAATTACGGTCTTCAAGATAATTCTTGAGCTGAGACCCTAGGTAATACCAGAGTGCATGTGACAAAAAGTGGATAAAACACAGCCTTGTGTGTGTGTTATGTCATGTCCGATTTTTTGCGACACCATGGACTATAGCCTGCCAGGCTCCTTTGACCATGGAATTCTCCAGGCAAGAATACTGGAGTGAGGTGCCATTTCCTTCTCCAGGGGATCTTCCCAACCCAGGGATAGAACCCTGGTCTCCTGCATAGCAGGCAGATTCTTTACTATCTTAGCTACCAGGGAAGCCCAAAACACAACCTTGGATTTGGGTAAACATGAACCCTTCTACTTGTTTGCTTATTGTCTGTGTGACCTTAAGGAATTACTTATCTTTCTTGGGCCTCGATTACATTCTATATAAGTTACATATAATTCCTAGTTCTGGTGTTGCTATGAGGATTAGAGATAATGGATCAAGAGTTCTTAAGCCATAGCTGTTGATTCATAGTAGTAGCTATGGTTATTGGCTATAAAATTTCGCTTTGGGATAAGAAGCAGAACCAACATCTGTAGACTTTACTCTCTTTATTGTTAAGTCTTTATGCAAAAATCATTCCATAGATGGTATCTTTTCTGCATCTTAGTAACCTTTTCTGATCTCAACAGTGGACTAGTAGTCATACATAATAAAAGCTAGCTATTATTATTATCAGGGGTGTATGGTAACTTCCTAATGACTAACTTGTTTAGGTTTTATAAATACCATAATAATTCCTTCTTAGATAGTCTCACTGACCCAAGAAGTTTGGACATTTTTTGTTTAAGTTATTATTTCTTCCTTTAGAGATGTTTAAGGAAATGGGGTTCTTGGAGTTTGAAACAAAACAGAGGAAACATGAATAGCAGAACCAGCAGCACTATTTTTGCATGGAATTTGGGGAGAGAGATTGGCATGTGAAATTCAGTCACTGGCTTTCTCTGTCCATATGACACTTTAAAAAGATCTGATAGCACATGCTCTATCATTGACTTATTATGGGCAAAGGTAAGACTGTTAACCTCACATCTCAGGTGGATGGTTGAGAAATAACTGAAAAAGTTAAATAAAGCCTAAGCAAACACAAATCCTCCTGCCACATGACTATAGAATTATGAAACAAAGTAGACCAAAGATGAAGATGATCTGAACTCAAGACTTTTTAGAGTCACTGGGATCAAACCCTAGAATCTAATCTCTTTAATTTGCAGATGAGAAATTTTCTAATGAGATGAAACACTCCTAAATTTCACATGGTCAGCCCCCGGAGAGCCAGAGATTAACACGGTATTTTGGCTGCTATTGCTTCTCTGAGTAGAAACATCCTCTCATTTTTAAACTAAAAATAGCTCTCTTTTTTTGCAACTTGAAATGCAGTCACTGCTCATCTGCCTTGTGCAGTCAACCAACAAAAATATAAACCTGAAATAAATCCTCTTTCATTCCTAAGCTCTTAACAGATCTTTTTTAACTTATCAGGGATAGAGTTTGAACTGTTTAGAAGATCAGTACTCACTGGTTGATTTAAGATAATTTATTTTTTTGATTCACATCCCAATAGGTTGGTAGTGAATATTAGTTATTAAATAAAGTAGTATTATTCTGTTAGCAATAAGATACTTAATTCAGAAAGAAGTTAAATTTTTTTGAGCTCCTATTTTCATACTGCTGCTGCTGCTAAGTCACTTCAGTCGTGTCCAACTCTCTGCGACCCCATAGACGGCAGCCCACCAGGCTCCCCCGTCCCTGGGATTCTCCAGGCAAGAACACTGGAGTGGGTTGCCATTTCCTTCTCCAATGCAGGGAAGTGAAAAGTGAAAGTGAAGTCGCTCAGTCGTGTCTGACCCTCAGCGATCCCATGGACTGCAGCCTTCCAGCCTCCTCCATCCATGGGATTTTCCAGGCAAGAGTACTGGAGTGAGGTGCCATTGTGCATTTGTATAGTTTTCATATATATATGAACTATATATATATATATAAACTATATATATAGTTTTCTTTTTTTTTAATTTTATTTTTAAACTTTACATAATTGTATTAGTTTTGCCAAATATCAAAATGAATCCATCACAGGTATACATGTGCTTCCCATCCTGAACCCTCCTCTCTCCTCCCTCCCCATACCATCCCTCTAGGTCGTCCCAGTGCACTAGCCCCAAGCATCCAGCATCGTGCATTGAACCTGGACTGGCATCTCGTTTCATACATGATATTTTACATGTTTCAATGCCATTCTCCCAAATCTTCCCACCCTCTCCCTCTCCCACAGAGTCCATAAGACTGTTCCATACATCAGTGTTTCTTTTGCTGTCTCGTACACAGGGTTATTGTTATCATCTTTCTAAATTCCATATATATGTGTTAGTATACTGTATTGGTGTTTTTCCTTCTGGCTTACTTCACTCTGTATAATAGGCTCCAGTTTCATCCACCTCATTAGAACTGATTCAAATGAATTCTTTTTAATGGCTGAGTAATACTCCATTGTATATATGTACCACAGCTTTCTTATCCATTCATCTGCTGATGGACATCTAGGTTGCTTCCATGTCCTGGCTATTATAAACAGTGCTGCGATGAACATTGGGGTACACGTGTCTCTTTCCCTTCTGGTTTCCTCAGTGTGTATGCCCAGCAGTGGGATTGCTGGATCATAAGGCAGTTCTATTTCCAGTTTTTTAAGGAATCTCCACACTGTTCTCCATAGTGGCTGTACTAGTTTGCATTCCCACCAACAGTGTAAGAGGGTTCCCTTTTCTCCACACCCTCTCCAACATTTATTATTTGTAGACTTTTGGATCGCAGCCATTCTGACTGGTGTGAAATGGTACCTCATAGTGGTCTTGATTTGCATTTCTCTGATAATGAGTGATGTTGAGCATCTTTTCATGTGTTTGTTAGCCATCTGTATGTCTTCTTTGGAGAAATGTCTATTTAGTTCTTTGGCCCATTTTTTGATTGGGTCATTTATTTTTCTGGAGTTGAGCTGTAGGAGTTGCTTGTATATTTTTGAGATGAGTTGTCTGTCAGTTGCTCCATTTGCTATTATTTTCTCCCATTCTGAAGGCTGTCTTTTCACCTTGCTGATAGTTTCCTTTGATGTGCAGAAGCTTTTAAGTTTAATTAGGTCCCATTTGTTTATTTTTGCTTTTATTTCCGATATTCTGGGAGGTGGGTCATAGAGGATCCTGCTGTGATGTATGTCAGAGAGTGTTTTGCCTATGTTCTCCTCTAGGAGTTTTATAGTTTCTGGTCTTATGTTTAGATCTTTAATCCATTTTGAGTATTATATATAAAATATAATATATATTATATTATCTCACCTCATTTTCAAGAATTCTTTGTCCCTTTCCTTATTCGTGTCTCCTGATAATGGAATATTAGAAAATGCACTTTTGTTAATATAAAAGAATTGAACAAGGTAAGAATATGATCCCTAAAGAGTTTGGGCTCTGAGTCAGAAAAATCAGCTTATACTGGCCTTTACATTTATTTATTGACATCTTGGCACTTTCCCCATATGTGTTTTAGTGTCCACACATGAAAAATAATATAGCAAAACAGCCTATGCTTGAAAAATTAAGTGAGATGAGGTATGTAGAATTTTACCTTGCCTAGCTCTTAGCTTATGCTCATTCATGTTAACTCATGTTAGAATATGTATTATTATTACTACAGGAAAATTTTGCATCCGTGAGTGGGTAAAACCTTGACACTTTTAGTAGACAGATGATCCAAATTGATTTTGTTATTATTTATGAACTTTAATTTTAAAGTATAGGATTTCACTTGACATTAATTAAAACAAAAATTGTACTTACTAGTTTCCTTAAATGTGTGTCATTTCAAGTCTGACCACATGAGGGCAGCATGGTACTTTTAAAAACAGAGACGTGCCTGGCTGGAGTTGGGGGGGAAATATCTAGTATTAAATCTATAGAAATCATAGGTACAAAATTAAAACGGGAAGACTCCGCAATGACTCTCTAATCCAAACTTTCTTTTTAAAAAGAAGGAGTTGCGGTCCAAAGAGGCCAATTAGCAAGTAACCTGTCACATAGCTGGCATCTACGGCTGCGAAGCAGAGAACCAGCCCGCAGCGCTAAGGAAGCAATAGTAATTGCGTTATTGGAGCATGTAAGTACTAAGGACGTTTTATTATGCACTGATATTGTGTGCGGCGGTATTGTAGAGGGAATTGAGTGTTTCTGATAACGAATTGGCCTCCAGAATCTTCCTTTCTGAAGAAATAGAAAAATAGAAAGATAGAGTCTCATTTTCTCAAGATGTAAGTGCGTCCTTCAAGGCAGAAGACTGAACTGGGCGACTTCTCAAGGTTTTCATTAATATTTTGCTCACAGCCCTATGCTTGTGTGCGACCTTTAAACTGAAATACTGACTCCAGGATCCAGTGGCCAGCAAAGGAGTGCACACCTACCTGGGATATCTAGTATGTATCTGGTATACCTAGTGTATCTGCCGCCTTTCTTTAACCCAGTTTTCTCCACACACCACTTCCCAGCCACATACAAACACATACACATACACATCCAGGAACATGCAGAAACACACACCCCAGTGGCATTGCCACAGCCTGGGGACTTGTTGGGGAGAGTTACTTTAACTTTGCACCCATGGTCTTCATCACACACACCCCTTTCCCGAACTCCACCAATAAGCATCAGGTGATCTGGTTCAGGTGGATATGCTTGTCATGAACCCTGCTGTCCCCACTTCCCTTACCTCCTTCATGTCTTTTAAATTTTTGCAGTTCTTCCCTGCTCTACTGCCATGGTCATCACTCATTTGTGTTAGTCAGCCTTGAAAAGTGGACATCATGATGTTTAATTTTATGTGTCACCCTGACTGGGTCACAGGGATCCAAGACATTGGGTGAGACATAATCTGGGTGTTTCCATGAGGGTGTTTTTGGGTGATATTAACATTTAAATCACTAGCCTGTGTA
This sequence comes from Bison bison bison, assembly GCF_000754665.1. Classification (NCBI taxonomy): domain Eukaryota; kingdom Metazoa; phylum Chordata; class Mammalia; order Artiodactyla; family Bovidae; genus Bison; species Bison bison. The sequence goes on from NW_011494884.1 coordinate 3,545,909, forward strand.
AAGAAGGTTACCCTCCTGGATGTGGGTGGGCTGTGGGCAAGCAGGTGAAAGCTGAATAAAAAGATGAGAACAAAATGGCTAATCTGGAGAATCAATCCTGATTGACTCGTTTCAAACCAGGACATTGGCAGTCTTCCGCTTCAGACTCAAACTGAAACCCTGGCTCTCCCTGGACCTGAAGGCAACTGACCTTCAGACCAGAACATTACCATCAGCTTTCCTGGTTTGCAGGTCTTCAGACTCCATCCTGTAGAAGATGCTGGGTCTCCAGTTGACTCACCCTGCAGGTCTTGACATTTGCTTGCCTCCATAATCATGTGATAATCATCCTCCATAATTCCTTGTAATAAATCAATCAAGGAATCAATAAGTTCTTATATTCTTTTTTTTTTTTTTTTTTCTGGAGAATCCTGACTGCTGCAGATAATCTGGTTCTCTTCCATCTGTTTTCAACGGAAACCAGAGTATCATTTGTACAATTTACTACTTATAACTATCCATTAACTTGACAAATTACCAATTAAATGTGAAATCCCAACCTTATGCTAGCACTAACCTTGACTCCTTAGTGATCATCATAGTTTTTGACACTTAGTGGGTATTTAACAAGTATGTGTTGACTCAATGAATATGTAAATTCTATTAGTTATCTTTTGAAAGAATTTTTGTTTCTATCAGAGCTCTAGCATTTTTCCTTCCATCTATAAGTGAGCATATTGCAGTTATTAACTTCGTATAAAGGAAGCACTTATTTCTCTATTGCTAGGATACTACTTTGTCCAGCCACAAAGCTATACATATTATAGTTTTAGGCTGAAGGATGAAACTGATGCCAAGTATGATTAACATAAAGAAGCTTAATATAACAGTGTTAGTTGTCAGTCAATGTTAGATCATTAGATTTTTAATTTAGTTTATTAAAGCCTATGATAGCACCTTGACAGTATAGATACCTACATTTTATAGGTAAGAGAAATGAGGGCCTTAAAAGCGGTTCATTTGGCCAAGTCTATATAGTTAGAAATGAGAGAGTAGAAATAAGGTCCCCAAATACCCAGTCTTTGCCATCTCATCATTGGCAAATTTCTTCTCTGTTGACCTGTACCCAGAAACTCCTGAAATCCACCCCCTGGAAACCACCGTCATCTATGTTAAATTTCTTTGATGACCTGCCCACCATGATGATCCCACCAGGTATTATGCTTCTCCTTGCTCCCTGGACATCAGCATGCTGTCTTCCTCACTGTGTCTCTTGGTCATTGCAGGTATATTCACACATGAGGGTCTTGCCTATCTTCCTCTGAGCCTGGAGCTCTCTCCTCCCCTCCTCCTCCTCCCCAGGAACGTGGGTTCCCATGTTGCTGGGAACCCACACCACTCAGCCCTTTATTCCTTTAGATTCAGCTCAGATGTCTCCCCCAACCACCATAATTCAAGCAGCACACATTCTGGGAGTCATTTCCTGCCCCATTTCTCTGCTTATTTTCTTCATAAAAGTTAAAATGTCAAAAATACATTTCATTTTTAATTTGTTTGATCTTATCTGTACCCCAGGCAGATAATTTCTGCAAACTACAGACAAATCTCTATCATGCTAGAAGCCTACAAAATAATCTTATGTTTTGTAGAGCATACATTTCAGATAATCCTTGTGTGATCTCTGAAATGACTGGCCTTGAGTCCATGAAACAATCTGCGGTTCATGACGAGAAGACTTCTATATCAGATACTTATTTGAAAATAGGGTTCAAGACTAAATAATAAAGTCTTCCGGCAATGCAGGAGACCCTGGTTCAATACCCGGATCAGGAAGATCCCCTGGAGAAGGGAATGGCAACCCACTCCAGTTTTGTTGCCTGGAGAATCCCATGGACAGGGGACCCTGGTGGGCTATAGTCCATTGGGTCGCAAAGAGTCAGACATAACTAACACTTTCTCACTCTCTCTTTCAAATGTAAAATGCTGTCTATGTCAGGAATTGCATTATTTAAATGCATTTGTAAAATCTGGATGGAATTTCTAAGCTTTGAAATTGGAAGGGCTACATGTATGTGATACTGGTGTTTGTTTTGAATAAAAGATATATGTGTCTTTAATTATCAAAGATAATGTTATAACTTACTTAGTATCATCAAAGATAATGTCTCACTTACTTAGTATCATCTGAGTAGGATTATCTGAAGCCTTCATATGAATGGGGTTACCAAAAATCAAATATAGGAATAGATGTCGTGTAGAAAGTGACTGAAAGTCTTAATGACAGAGGCAGGGATAAAAGCAGAAACTGTTCTATTCTACCATAGTTCATGATTTCTCTGATATCTAGGAAGCCCAACAGCTTACATTTAGCCTTTACTTTGAATGAAATATATAAAATTGAACTGCAATGTTGTTATTAATAATCTAAATTCATAGTATATTTTGATTGATTTGTAACTTTCAATGGTTTTGAGAATAAACATTCTCAACAATACATTGAATGGGGACTTCCTTGATGGTCTAGTGTTAAGAATCTGCTTTGCAGTGTGGGGGACGTGGGTTCCATCCCTGGTGGGAATCCCTCATGCCTCGGGGCACCTAAGCCGGCTCAACAATAGAAGTCTGCAAGCTGAAACAAAGACCCAGCATAGTAAAAATAACAATAAGTAATAAAATTTAAAGAAATAAAAGACAAGATTATTTAAAAAGTAAGACATTGGATGATTCCTGGGTGGAATACCCAGAGTCAGGAGTCAAGGTTGTTAGGTTCTAAGTGCCAAATGCTGATGGGGAGAGGTTGGCAGTGGGAAAACAAGACCCAGTTTGAGTGAAAGTGAAGGATTTGATGAGTGAATATCCTAGGCAGAGACTGGAGCTAAACCCAGAAGAAATGCCATTTGGGAAATAGCTGCCGAAACTCTAACCCACATGCAGGGGAACAGGGTGTGCTGTGTCCCTGAGTCAGGAGGGTGTCAGTGTCAGGGACTGGCGGTGATGACCATGCAGGTGTGACCTTGAGATGTCCTTTTCAAGCAGCTGCCTCACTCTATCCTGACTTCTTCCCCACTGTGGTGTTTGCAAGTTATCCCAGACAGTGAGCATTAATTATTATCCATCTTTTTACTTCTGAGGTGGATTATATCATGCCTCCTTAGTCCTTCATTTCTCCCTTGCTGTGCTATCACTCTCCTGGGCATGGAATATACTTTCTCAACCACTGACTTCGGGCTTGGCCACGTGACAACTACTTTGGCACAAATGAAATATGGGGCAGAGATTACTGTAGATTTCCAAACTGGTGCCTTCCTGGCAAGTTTCAGTGGATACTTTAGGAACACCTACCTTTGCCTCAAGAGGAGTGTATCTTAAGGAGCTATTCCTTCTCTCTTTCTTTCACTCTGAAGAGAAGACCTAGGCCAATCTGAAGCTTATGATCCTGTCTAGCTCAGAAGGTGAGACAAGCCCAGTTGAGATCAACCAAACAGCAGATCACCCACCAACATGTGACTGTGGA
>NW_011494884.1:3549501-3553668 GCF_000754665.1 Bison bison bison
ATGACTGTTTTCATAAGCTACAGAAATTTGGGTGCAGTTTGCCATGCAGCATGGTTACAGCAGAAACCTAATTCACCCATTCATAAAATATGCATGGTGTGTGCGTGCATGGTAAGTCACTTCAGTCACTTCTGACTCTTTGTGACACTATGGACCATAGCCCGCCAGGCTCCTTTGTCCATGGGATTCTCCAAGCAAGAATACTGGAGCAGGTTGCCATGCTCTCCTCCAGGGTATCTTCTCAACCCAGGGATCTAACCCACATCTTTTATGTCTCCTGCATTGGCAGGTGGGTTCTTTACCACTAATTCCCCCTGGGAAGCCCTAGTAAATTGTAGTTAGAAAAATAATGAATTTACTGTAGAAAAGATAAAATGATTAATTGAAACATGTTTATAGAAATTGAAAAATTGTATCCAATGTACTTGAGAAAAATGATCTCATCACTGTTTATTTATTTTTAAAATAGCCAGCTAGATCTCTTTAGAATGATGTTAATAATTTATTTACAACGTCTCAAAACAGTGCAGATTGTCTGGACTTCGACCTGCAGCATCTCTATCTTGAAGGAAGAAAGCAATCCCAGGGCAAGATTACATTTTAGGAAGGACAAACTCTATCTGTACATTGTAATTTTCCAAAGTGCATTTTCTGGGTGTGCATTTCCAAGGAACGCCATGTTACCAGCCTACTTGGACCATGTGCAAAGTAATGTATGGAACTGGGGAGACCTCTAGAGGGGAAAATTAATAGTGATTCCTCTGTAATATGACAGATGGCCCTGTATTACTGGGGACTCTAGTCTTCTCAAACTGTGTCTGGGGCAAAAAAGGAAAGAATTATAGCGATATTCTCATCTCTAAAGGCTTGTGTGCTCCAAACAAAAGCTATGTCTGATGCATTTGTTTAGATTTTTAACTTACTAGCATATTTATTCATCTGTAAGGATGCTCCTTTTTAGATTTTCTATTTAATTTTAAACACTGTAAAGGTAGACATGGTTGCTTTCTTTAAAATTATTCACAGGGCATTCTAGAAAAATTTTGTGAAAAGTGAATATTCAGTGGTTGCTGCTAATTGCCTGTGTTCTCCACTTTGCTACTGCAGACGTGGCCAAAGACTGTCTGAATGAATCCCACCTTTGTTCCAGTTAATAATCCTGCTTTTGGGAGAAGTGAAGCCTGCTATTTAAAACAAGTAATAAATATGTGTCACGCACTGAGGGAATGCTCTCGTTACTCCATGAATAAAAAGCTGTGATCCAAATGAAAGGCTAGGTTATTTTATTGTTTTGAAAGGTCAGAAAATTCAGAGTTTTGGAGACATTTTGGCTTCACATCTTATTCACACCATCTGTAACTGATAATCATACTTTTTAAAAGTAGAGAAACTGACCAAACCTAGAAAAAACTTTGTTGTTGTTCAGTCACTAAGTTGTATCTGACTCTTTGTGACCCCATGGACTGCAGCATGTCAGGCTCCTCTGTCCTCCACTGTCTCCCAGACTGCTCAAATTCCTGTCCATTGAATTGGTGATGCTCTCTAACCACTTCATCCTGTGCCTTCTCCATCCCTTTTTACTTTCAATCTTTAAATTTTAGTAGCATTAAAAATAAACCATTTAAATCAACATAGGTACATTTTCAAAGACGGCTGGGAACACAAACACTTTAAAAATTCACTCTAATGTCAACTTTGAAATATTGGTTCTGAGGTTTTGCAAAGTTATGACCTGGAGGGTTTACAGGGTCATATCAATTAAAGAGCCTGGGAGGCAACTCTAGTTTCATTTTTTTTCAAAATAATTTTTATGATATGTAATAGAATTTCTTGTAAGGAAAGAATGACCTTCAGCTCAAGGGTGTCATTTCTTAGATGCTCAGTATGACTATAGTTTTTCAACTACCAAATTGATTTTCTAGCAATCAAATTGAACTAGCAAATGGACCATGCATTTGAAAAATCTAAATGGTATTAACATATCATTTCAAAGAAGGACCAAACTTCTGTAAATTATGAAAAGATGTTTATTTTCTGTGATAACTGGGATTACTTTTAAACACCACTTTTATTTTCTGTATCATAAATTCTATAACATTAATATGTACCTATGCTGAGGTCTTTCCAAGTTTGTGGTAACACAATTACCAGATCTACTGTTCATTATATCTTTATCTTTAATGAGGGCAATACAATCTCATTAAAACATTGCAGTAAGATTTTGTAAATACTAAATTGAAGCAAAAATAATGTAACAAAAATGCCTACCAGAAATCACCTTTCTTCTGTCAACTGCATTGGAGGTGATGACGATTGTGAGTAATCTCAGTGAACTAAATATTTGGCAGTTCAGTCTCTTTTCATCGATGATTAGAACTTTCCAAGGGAAACTTAACAGTTACAGAGAATGGACAGGAAAAGCACACAGAGCTTTAATATCATCCCACAGAGGACAAAAGAGCCAGGATCCTTGTTCAGAGGATGAGGGGGATGGTCAGACACAAGGGTGCTCATTGGTACCTCTAATGCAGTTTGGCTCCCGTAAGTGATGGATGCTGAGCAGAAGACCTGTGGGTGGCATGGCAGCTACCAAGGTCATAGGAAGGGGAACTTGTCTCAGTGGCTGTCAGGACCAGGGGCTCTGGGAGTGATTGAGGTCTAGCTCTGCATAAGGCTGACCCTGTAGTCAGTTATTGATTCACCTACAGGTGGTCGTTAGATCACCCAGGGATGGACCCAGGTATGTGCACCCAAGAAACATCAAGGAGTCCATGGAAGAGCCAAGGTGGCATGGACGCTGGGGAGGCTGCACAGACCTGAGAATCCATTCATCATGCTTCCTCAAGGGCCTGAGGGTCCCTGCGCTCAGAGAAACACTGCTTCAGGGGGAACCTGAAGGAGAGCTGAGGAGCTGAGCCAACAGGCTGAATTCCATCCCCACTCCCTTTCCAATCCCACATCTTGTGCGGAAGCTTGTGAGGAAGGCAAGAAAGCTATGCAGTTGGAGTTGGAGTAACTTTGTGACATTACAGGGGGAAAGCAAGCTGTGGCTGGGCCAAACGTGTGTGTTTCCTGCCATTTATTCCATGTCACTATTTCTCGGACTTTTCTTTGACATTTTTATATATTTGTGGTGATACTATCATCCAATATTGACCCACATCTTCAGTTCAGTTCAGTTCAGTTGCTCAGTCGTGTCCAACTCTGCGACCCCATGAACCGCAGCACGCCAGGCCTCCCTGTCCATCATCGACTCCCGGAGTCCACCCAAACTCATGTCCATTGAGTCAGTGATGCCATCTCACCATCTCATCCTCTGCCATCCCCTTCTCCTCCTGCCTTTAATCTTTCCCAACATTAGGGTCTTTTCAAATGAGTCAGCTCTTCGCATCAGGTGGCCAAAATACTGGAGTTTCAGCTTCAACATCAGTCCTTCCAATGAACACCCAGGACTGATTTCCTTTAGGATGGCACATCTTCACTTCGCCCTAAAAGTGGTGGCCTGGATCCATAGTGGAGACTGACAGACCCAACCCCCCCACCACCCAACAGTTTGGAGAGAGCAACCAGCAGTTTCAGATGAACACACCTGCAGAATCAGCCCCATGAATGTGAGAAGCACAGTCCCTTCAAGATTGAGAGGAGAAGCCTGAGGAGGGAAGGAAAAGCCATCAGCCTCCTGGGAGGTATAGTGTTGGTGACGGTCCTGAGCCCCCCCAGCCCAGCCCCAGCCCCCGGCCTCAGTGACCACGGTGGGGCTAGTGGGGGGTGTGTGGGATAAAGGCTGGTTTGTGGAAATGGACATCAAAGGCAGCCTGGAGTCTGCGTGCAGGTGGATGCTCCTTTGGGCATCTCACCTGCTACTCAGCCAGAGGCCCATGTGGGTAGGGGCAAAGGTGATCTGGGGGAGAAGAGGCTTCCCTGCCATGTCATCAGGGCAAGAACTTATGTTTTCATGGGTCAGATGGAGGTCTCCTGGGGCTGAGCTGCACTCTCTTTCTTTTATTATTATTATTTTTACTTTACAATATTTATTGGTTTTGCCATACATCAACATGCATCTGCCACGGGTGTACACATGTTCCCCATCCTGAACCTCCCTCCCACCTCCCTCCCCATACCATCCCTCTGGGTCATCCCAGTGCACCAGCCCCAAGCTTCCTGTAT
>NW_011494884.1:3553768-3554231 GCF_000754665.1 Bison bison bison
GCATCGAACCTGGACTGGCGATTCATTTCTTGTATATTATACATGTTTTAATGCCATTCTCCCAAATCATCCCCCCATCCCTCTGCCACAGAGTCCAAAAGACTGTTCTATACATCTGTGTCTCTTTTGCTGTCACGCATATATATGGAATTTAGAAGGATGGTAACGACAACCCTGTATGCACTCTCTTTCTTTTGTAATTTAATTTTTATTTTATAGTGGAGTAGAGTTGGTTTATTCTGTTGTGTTAGTTTCAGGTGTACAGCAAAGTGAATCAGTTATAAATAAATACGTATCAGGCCATATTAAAGGGAGGGAGCACAGCCCCACCCATCAACAGATAATTAAAAATGTATTGAGCCTGGCTCTGCCCACCAGAGTAAAACTCACTTTTCCCCACAGCCAGTCCCTTTACTCAGGAACCTTGCACAAGCCTCTGAAGGCAGACAGAATGGAAATCACA
>NW_011494884.1:3554331-3560256 GCF_000754665.1 Bison bison bison
TATGGTCCACTGTAAAAGGGAATGGCAAACCACTTCAGCATTCTTGCCTTGAGAACCCCATGAACAGTATGAAAAGGCAAAAAGATATGACAATGAAAGATACCCCCCACCCCAGGTCTGTACGTGTCCAATATGTTCCTAGAGAAGAGCAGAGAAATAGCTCCAGAAAGGAGAAAAGGAACAATATACCCATGTGAACGCAGAGTTCCAAAAATAGCAAGGAGAGATAAGAAAGCTTTCCTCAGTGATCAGTCCAAAGAAATAGAGGAAAACAGTAGAATAGGAAAGACTAGAAATCTCTTCAAGAAAATTAGAGATACCAAGGGAAAATTTTTTTCAAAGATGGGCACAATAAAGGACAGAAATGGTATGGACCTAACAGAAGCAGAAGATATTAAGAAGAGGTGGCAAGAATACACAGAACTTACAAAATAGGTCTTAATGACCTGGATAACCACAATGATGCGATCACTCACCTAGAGCCAGATAGCCTGGAGTGTGAAGTCAAGTGGCTTTAGGAAGTATTACTAAGAACAAAGTTAGTGGAGGTGATGGAATTTCATCTGAGCTATTTCAAATCCTAAAAGATGATGGTATTAAAGTGCTGCATTCAATATGCCAGCAAATTTGGAAAACTCAGCAGTCATCACAGGACTTGAAAAGGTCAGTTTTCATTCAATTCAAAGGCAATGCCAAAGAATATTCAAAGTACTGCTCAATTGTGCTCTTCTTGCATGCTAGCAAGGTAATGCTCAAAATCCTTTAAGCTAGGCTTCAGTAATACATGAACCAAGAACTTCAAGATGTAAAAGCTGGATTTAAAGAAGGCAGAGATCAAATTGCCAACATCCATTCGATCATAGAAAAAGCAAGGGAATTCCAGAAAAATCTCTACTTCTGCTTCATTGACTGCTCTAAAGCCTTTGGCTATGTGGATTACAACAGACTGGAAAATTCTCAAAGAAATGGGAAAATCAGACCACATTATCTGCTTCCTGAGAAACCTGGAAGGTCAAGGAAACCTATGCAGGTCAAGAAACAACAGTTAGAACTGGACATGGGACAACAGACTGGTTCAAAATTGTGAAAGAAGTATGTCAAGGCTGTATATTGTCACCCTACTTGTTTAACTTATATGCAGAGTACATCATGAGAAGTACCAGGATGGATGAATCACAAGCTGGAATCAAGACTGCCGGGAGAAATATCACCACCTCATATATGCAGATGATAGCACTCTAATGGCATAAAGTGAAGAGGAACTAAAGAGCCTCTTGAAAGAGGAAGGTGAAAAAGCTGGTTTAAAACTCAACATTCAAAAAACTAAGATCATGGCATCTGGTCCCATCACATCATGGCAAATAGATGGGGGAAAAAAATGGAAACTGTGACAGACTATTTTTTTGTGGTCCCAAATCACTGTGGATAGTGACCACAACCATGAAATTAAAAGACACTTGCTCCTTGGAAGAAAAGCTGTGACAATCCTAGACAGTGTATTAAAAAGCAGAGACATCACTTTGTGGACAAAGGTCTATGGTTCCCAGTAGTCATTTATGGATGTGAGAGTTGCACCATGAAGAAAGCTGAGTGCCATGGTGTTGGATAAGACTCTTGAGAGTCCCTTGAACAGTAAGGAGATCCAATCAGTCAATCCCAAAGGAAATCAACCCTGAATATGCATTGGAAAGATTGATGCTGAAGCTGAAACTCCAATACTTTGGCCACCTGATGCAAAGAGCCAACTCATTGGAAAAGATCCTTATGCTGGGAAAGATTGAGGGTAGGAGGAGAAGGGGGCAACAGAGGATAAGATAGTTGGATGGCATTACCGACTCGATGGACATGAGTTTGAGAAAACTCTGGGAGATAGTGAAGGACAGGAAAGCCTGGCATGCTGCAGTCCATGGGGTCGCAAAGAGTTGGACACAACTGAACAACTGAACTGAACTGATGCTCTTTTTCAGATCCTTTTCCCATTTAGGTTATTACAGAGTATTGAATAGAATTCCCTGTAGTATACAGCAGGTCCTTGTTTATTTATTTATTATATAATACTGTGTATGTGTTAATCCAAAACTCCTAATTTATCGTCCCCTTTCCCTGCCTCGGTTATCTTAAGTTTGTTTTCTGAGTCTGTGAGTCTGTCTGTTTTGTAGATAAGTTCATTTGTGTCATATTTTAGCTCCCGTCTATAAATTATATGTGATATGTCTTTATCTGACTTATTTTACTTGTGAAAGTAAGTACTTTATTTACTTTTTTTAAAATTTTATTTTATTTTTTAACTTTACAATATTGTATTGGTTTTGCCATATATCAAAATGAATCTGCCACAGGTATACATGTGTTCCCCATCCTGAACCCTACATTACTTACTATGATGATCTCTAGGTCCATCCATTTTGGTGCAAATGGCATTATTTTATTCTCTTATTGACTGAGTAGTATTCCATTGCATATATGTACCACACCTTTATCCATTCATCTGTCAATGGATATTTAGGTTGCTTCCATGACTTGGGTGTTATAAATAGTGTTGCAATGAGCATTGGGTGTGTGTGTGTGTGTGTGTGTGTGTGTGTGTATCTTTGTGAATTATGATTTTTCTCTGAATATATGCCCAGCAGTAGGATTGCTGGTCACATAGTAGCTCTGTCTTTCTGGAAAGTTCACTCTGTAGGGGATCCAAGTAGTAGTGGGCTTGTTGGGTCATTAGGGGCTGGAGTTGGCTTGTCCTGGACACTGAACCAGAGCCAAGTTTATCATTTCAGGAGTTGTGCACTAGGGGGGCTCAAAGGACTTCATAGGTGTGTTCAAGGAGGGGCTGGCCCTGGGGTGTCCCCCTGAGAGAGGGCAATGCTGGCCAGGCATCAACGGCTAAAGGAGCAATGATGACCCTCCAGGGGGTCCTGGTTCAGCAAATTAACCTCTGCCCTGTCACTCCCTACCCCCCATCATCTGGTCAGGGGCTTCAGGCTGACAAGGGCATCAGAGATGGGGGAGCTAACCATGTCTCTTTCCTTGGACAACTTCACAGCAGCAGAAGGAGAAGTGTTGAATTAGATCTGAGACTGGAATTTTAACGTGGACTGGACCACATTCTAATAAGGAAAAATATTCAGAAAGGTGTGAAGTCGGCTGAGATGACATTCAGGGACAGGAAAGGGCATTCACATGAGGACAGTTGAGAGGAGTGACTGGAAAAATACAGCCATTTCATGTTCATAGCCCCAGTGATCTGCTTTTCAATAAATGAGCAGTTATGAATTCAGATAACAGAAATGGAGACTATTTTATGAGGAAAGCAGGGAGAGTAACTTTTACTAAGCACTTTTTAACAGTCAGGTGGTTTGCTGATATCTCTTATCTTATTTATTCTTGCAGTGAGTTGCCCTCAATTCTCGCCCTTTAACCAGTGAAACTGAAACTGAGAGACATTAAATAACTTACCCAAGGGCACAGCTAATTAATGATGGACCTAGGGTTAAATTTAGGAAAATATGAGGCTAAAACCAGCTGTCCACAGCCACCAATTGAGATGGACAGTTAAACATGCTACATAATAACACTTCCTTCTTGTCTGCTTTCCTTTTCATGTTTTATCCAGGATGAAAATCCTTCTTCGAGGGACAGTTGATGCTAATTGGATTTGTCAAATGTATGTGTCAGTTCGAATATGAATTCCTGATGGTAAGTGTAGCATCTTGCCTTAGTTGTGAATTTCCTGTTTGGGTGGTGTGGTTGATGCTGGGTCAATTCTTAGGCAGGTTGATTAGAAGTCCGGGGTCCCCCAGGAGGAGAAAGGGGTCTGGGGCTCTCAAGGAGGAGAAAGGGGTCTGGAATTCTCAAGGAGGAGGAAAGGACAAATATCTTTTTTTCCCCTCTACATTCCTTAGTCTTAGTCACATAAAACGTTTTTTCTGTCTGAAACCTTTTAAGTTACAAATGGTTGTCCAGGCTCCTATGAGTGTCACAGCCTTCTCCAACTATTACTTGGGGCCTCTGGATCAGAGATCCTCAATATCAGGGTTAGGAGAATATGTTGCCTCAACAATTTGGGGATGACACCCCTCAACAGCAGGAAGTAGTTATGGAACAAAAACAACGCCCCTTTCCCCTGGCAACATAATTCTCCTAAAAGAAAATGGGGAAATGCGAGAGTCAATTCCTAGGCAGGTTGATAAGAAGTCCAGGGTCCCCAGGAGGAGAAAGGGGTCTGACCCTCTCAAGGAGGAGGAAAGGACAAGCATCTTTTTTTTTTTCTACATTCCTTAGTCTTAGTTACATAAAATGTTTTTTCTTTAAGCCTGGAATTGATGATTACACAACAAATAACTCAGTTTAAAGTCTGTACTAAGGATTATATAACAAGAATGTATCCTGCTTGAGGACAGTTTCTCCTACTTGAAAACCTTCTGACTAATCCTGTTATCTTAGGATGTATATTATGGGAATGGGTCAGGTAAGATCTTTCTATTGTTTGTTCTAATCCTGTCATCTTAAATTATAAATTGTGGGAGTGGGTCTAGTAAGATCTTTACAACCTTGAGACATTCTTTTGATATATTATTAATAATCAACTAAAAAAGTATATAACTCCCTTGCTAACACTAGCAAAGGGGGCACTCTCTGTCCCCCTTCTGATGTCTATATCAGAAGCTTTCTCTGTCCCTTTTTGTACTTTAATAAAACTCTGCTACACAAAAACTCATGAGTGATCAAGCCTGGTCCCTGGTCTCGAAGCTAAATCTTCTTCTTTGGAGATCACGAATTGGACACCGTTCAACATAAGCTATCAATGCCATGGAGGTAAGGTTCACAGACAGATGTTAATGCAACACTACAAACATGCCCATCCTCACCATCTGCTGGAAGTGATGGGTCTGTCAGCATTTCATAGCACGTTCCCCCTGGGACTGGGGGCAAACCTTGCTTCTGGACATGTGTTCACTGGGAATGACTAGCTTCTTTTCTGTTCGTGTCTGATTTAGATTCCTAAATTCAAGTTTCAATTTCCATTTTGAAGAGTGGACAGTGGGGAAAGAAGATGCAGGATGAGGGACTGGGTGAGAAAATGGTTCTCTTAAAATGTCTGATGCTGAAGATGTTGGAAGAACAACTCTGGAGCTAAGAGTGACTGAATGATTGACTCAGATATTCCCGACTAAGGATGCCAAGATCCCAACATCACAGATTAATTTTTCTGATGCTCCTCTCTTCCCGTCAGTTCAGTTCAGTTCAGTTGCTCAGTCGTGTCCGACATCCCATGTAATTGCAACACACCAGGCTTCCCTGTCCATCACCAGCTCCCAGACTTTACCTAAACTCATGGGCATCGAGTCGGTGATGCCATCCAGCCATCTCATCCTTTGTCGTCCCCTTCTCCTCCTGACCCCAATCCCTCCCAGCATCAGGGTCTTTCCCAATGAGTCAACTCTTTGCATGAGGTGGCCAAAGTATTGGAGTTTCAGCCTCAGCATCAGTCCTTCCAATGAACACCAAGGACTTGTCTCCTTTAGGATGGACAGGTTGGATCTCTTTGCAGTCCAAGGGACTATCAAAAGTCTTCTCCAACACCACAGTTCAATAGCATCAATTCTTCGGCGTTCAGCTTTCTTCACAGTCCAACTCTTATACACATACATGACCACTGGAAAAACCATAGCCTTGACTAGATGGACCTTTGTTGCCGAAGTAATATCTCTGCTTTTGAATATGCTATCTAGGTTGGTCATAACTTTCCTTCCAAGGAGGAAGCGTCTTTTAATTTCATGGCTGCAATCACCATCTGCAGTGATTTTGGAGCCCCCCAAAATAAAGTCTGACACTGTTTCCACTGTTTCCCCATCTATTTCCCATGAAGTGATGGGACTGGATGCCATGATCTTCATTTTCTGAATGTTGAGCTTTAAGCCAACTTTT
>NW_011494884.1:3560483-3602641 GCF_000754665.1 Bison bison bison
CAGCATGTGAGATGAGTGCAATTGTGGTAGTTTGAGCATTCTTTGGCATTGCCTTTCTTTGGGATTGGAATGAAAACTGACTTTTTCCAGTCCTGTGGCCACTGCTGGGTTTTCCAAGTTTGCTGGCATATTAAGTGCAGCACTTTCACAGCATCATCTTTCAGGATTTGAAATAGCTCAACTGGAATTCCATCACCTCCACTAGCTTTGTTTGTAGTGATGCTTCCTAAGGCCCACTTGACTTCACATTCCAGGATGGCTGGCTCTAGGTGAGTGACCACAACATTGTGATTATCTTGGTCGTGAAGATCTTCTATGTACAGTTCTTCTGTGTATTCTTGTCACCTTTTCTTAATATCTTCTGCTTCTGTTAGGTCCATACCATTTCTGTCCTTTATCGAGCCCATCTTTGCATGAAATGTTCCCTTGGTATGTCTAATTTTCTTGAAGAGATCTCTAGTCTTTCCCATTCTGTTGTTTTCCTCTATTTCTTTGCATTGATCACTGAGGAAGGCTTTCTTATCTCTTCTTGCTATTCTTTAGAACTCTGCATTCAGATGCTTATATCTTTCCTTTTCTTCCTTGCTTTTTGCTTCTCTTCTTTTCACAGCCATTTGTAAGGCCTCCCCAGACAGCCATTTTGCTTTTTTGCATTTCTTTTCCATGGGGATGGTCTTGATCCCTGTCTCCTGTACAATGTCACGAACCTCATTCCATAGTTCATCAGGCACTCTATCTATCAGATCTAGTCCGTTAAATCTATTTCTCACTTCCACTGTATAATCATAAGGGGTTTGATTTAGGTTGTACCTGAATGGTCTAGTGGTTTTCCCTACTTTCTTCAATTTCACTCTGAATTTGGCAATAAGGAGTTCATGATCCTGAGCCACAGTCAACTCCTGGTCTTGTTTTTGCTGACTGTATAGAGCTTCTCCATCCTTGGCTGCAAAGAATATAATCAATCCGATTTCGGTTTTGACCATCTGGTGATGTCCATGTGTAGAGTCTTCTCTTGTGTTGTTGGAAGAGGGTGTTTGCTATGACCAGAGCATTCTCTTGGCAAAACTCTATTAGCCTTTGCTCTTCTTCATTCCGTATTCCAAAATTTGCCTGTTACTCCAGGTGTTTCTTGACTTCCTACTTTTGCATTCCAGTCCCCTATAATGAAAAGGACATCTTTTTTGGGTGTTAGTTCTAAAAGGTCTTGTAGGTCTTCATAGAACCATTCAACTTCAGCTTCTTCAGCGTTACTGGTTGGGGCATAAGTTTGAATCACAGTGATATTGAATGGTTTGCCTTGGAAATGAACAGAGATCATTCTGTCATTTTTGAGGCTGCATCCAAGTACTGCATTTCAGATTCTTTTGTTGACCATGATGGCTACTCCATTTCTTCTAAGGGATTCTTGTCCACAGTAGTAGATATAATGGTCATCTGAGTTAATTTCACCCATTCCAGTCCATTTTAGTTTGCTGATTCCTAGAATGTCGACATTCACTCTTGCCATCTCCTGTTTGACCACTTCCAATTTGCCTTGATTCATGGGCCTAACATTCCAGGTTCCTATGCAGTATTGCTCTTTACAGCATTGGACCTTGCTTCTATCACCAGTCACATCCACAACTGGATATTGTTTTTGCTTTGGCTCCATCCCTTCATTCTTTCTGGAGTTATTTGTCTACTGGTCTCCTGTAGCATGTTGGGCACCTACCGTCCTGGGGAGTTCCTCTTTCAGTATCCTATTATTTTGCCTTTTTATACTGTTCATGGGGTTCTCAAGGCAAGAATACTGAAGTGGTTTGCCATTCCCTTCTCCAGTGGACCACTTTCTGTCAGACCTCTCCACCATGACCCGTGCATCTTGGGTGGCCCCACATGGCATGGCTTAGTTTCATTGAATTAGACAACGCTGTGGTCTGTGTGATCAGATTGGCTAGTAAGAGAAACCAACTGAGATGGTAGGTGTTGTGAGAGGGTATCAGAGGGCAGACACAGTGAAACCATAATCGCAGAAAACTAGCCAATCTGATTACATCACCACAGCCTTGTCTAACTCTCTTCCCTTAGCTTCCATGAATTACTCAAAATTATTCCAATTTCGAGTTTTCATACTTGACTCTGTGCTCAGTATTTGATTGACTCTTATGTTCATGTTTCCTAGTTTATTTAAAATTGTTAGTTTAATCATTAGAGATAGGACTGAATTACACCAAATGCTTCCTTTTATCCTGTATATTAATATCTTAAACAGGGACATTTCCTTTTAACATCTGCAGATATACAGTAGTTTCAGACCTTAAGACCTCATGTGCTTTTAATCTTGACATTAGATCCATTTGGAGGTTATATTTTTCAGTTGCATATCTGTATAAATTTAAATAACCTGGCATCCATTCCACCCATCAATAGCTAGTCTCATAGCAGTAGGCAAAGCTTTAGTCTCCCATGAACACACAGTTACTCTAAATTGAAGAGGAAAAATAATTCATAAATAAAGATCTATGCAAACTTAACTAATAATTTAAAAGATAAATTTCAGGTTACAATTAGGAATACTTCTAACATTGCATGTCTTATGTTTTGATCTCTAACTTCATAACTGTGCTCATGGCTGACTAACTTCAGACCAACTTCAGATTAACTTCAGGCCAACTGAGTAGTTTATTGGGGCAGGTGACCAATTTAATCTTATCCATCCTTGTTAAGTTTTTGAGACTTGTTAGAACAAGTATCAACACTTTAATTTTTGTTTCCCATTCTATTTTTACAAAACATAACAGCAGATACTTTATAAAATCCAATGAACACCACCAACAAAAACAAAGTCAAAGAACTGCACAAACCCTGCTTTACTGACAAAAGTGGTGATGTTCTGAAATTAAATTGCTGGTCAGAGGACCATCCAGCATGAGACAGCTCCAAATATTTAACTGTCAGGTGCTGTACAAATGTTTGAGTTTAGAAAACAGAAGGAGACTTAAGGTTCCCAGTGAATGATATATACAGGTATAATTTGTGTAAAATTTGAATTTTAGGAAATTTCAGTCTAAGTTTTTTACATTTGCATTTACCAAAGTCCAAGTTTTGCTGTATGTCAAGGAAAGAAAAAAAAAAAAATAGAAAAGAAAAAAAAAAACCAAAAACCCATATAGATTATCTTGAATGCCCCTGCTATCAACTTTAAAGGCTGCTGTGTTACCATTCCTGACCTAATGTCTGTAGAAGGCGAGGTTCAGAAGGTCATGGGCCGTGGCCAACATTGGCGAGGATGAACTAAGAGGGAATGAAAGGTATCAGTTGGTTGATGCAGGCAGTTGGTTTGATGGAAGCTGCTTAAGAGTATCTATTCCCGATTTACCTAACCGAGTGACCACGTGAATCCAGTGATTATTATCTTTAGTAGTAGTAGTGTTAGTTACTCAGTCGTGTCCGACTCTTTGCGACCCCATGGACTGTGGCCCACCAGGCTCCTCTGTCCATGGGATTCTCCAGGCAAGAATACTGGAGTGGATTGCCATTCCCTTCTCCAGAGGATCTTTTTGACCCAGGGATCGAACCCCAGTCTTCTTCATTGCAGGCAGATTCTTTACTGCCTGAGCTACAGGGAAGATCACTTTATCTTTAGCACCTGTTTACTCTTTTGAGTTGAAAGCATAGAAGTGATGGCCTGGATTCACTGTAAAAAATGATGAATGATGCCAAGTTCTTTTAGTATTCCCATGAGCCCTCTCTTCTAAAGCACCGTTTCCATCCCACTGAGTGGGTGTTTGGAAAGCTACCTTAGTAAAAACTCTGAACTGTAATTTTCTTTTTAGCTGAATGAGAACATCTGAAAGTCCATCTCCCATTTTCTTTCATTGACATTAACTCAGTTTGACAGTCTGCACCCAAGAGAACTATACATCACAACATGAACGAGAGTTAGCCAGACGTTTAAATGCTTTTCCAGCCCTGAACTCACAAGGCCATTTTTAACAGTTATTTTGTTTGTAGACTGCTGTTCAAGGTAAGTTCCCAAGTAAAGTTACTGCCATTGTTCCACACGGAGTTCACCTCTATTTGACAACCTATTTTTTTCTTATTTATTTTATTGTAAAACACTTGAGAAGCCCCAGAAGCTAAGTTCTCTTTCTTTCCCATTCAATATTCATCCACTTGTGAACTTATGACAAACTGGTGGCCAATCACAGTCATGAAAAACAGATGATACATGACAAATCAATATAAATTGTGCACATAGCTCAGTTCACTGCTCCCAGTATAACCCACCAAGTTCTAAAATGATCTCTCTGTTGCTGAACCCAGCGGTCACATTTTGGAGCTTGGTGCCACCCTGCTTCTGTCTGCTGCCTCCTCTCTTCCTCTATCTTTCCCTTCATCTGGATGGGTTCCTCAGGCTACGTGACAAGCCCTCTCCTCTTCTCTCTCTGTAGAGCCCTCTTGAGAGATCTCACCTCATCCCTGATTTTTTTACTGTCAATCCAGAGCCTGAGAAATAGATCCTGGGCACCTCCATTGTGATGTTCCACCTGGACAAGCTTTTCTCCACCCAATCTGTTCCAACTTCCTGTTCCTTACAGCCACCCAGACAAGCAACCCAAGAGCTTGCCCATGCTCCTCCCTCCCGCTCCTCTCACAGCTAATGAAGCAAAAAAACAAAAAAAATAAATTGTGCACATAAAGCTGAGCACATTTATATCTAGGAAGTAGAACACACACTTAAGCCTTCAAACAATTTTGTCTTAAATCAGTCTAAATTGAGGGATCCCATTTTCCCATGATTTTTTTCTGGTTCTTTTGAAATTGCCCCTAAATTGAATCTATCATTTTTGTGTACCATGATGAAGACCTAGAACTGAGCATGCTCAGTTGCTCAGTCATGTCCAATTCTGTGACCCCATGAACTGTAGCCCACCAGGTTCCTCTGTCCATGATACTTTCCAGGAAAGAATACTGAGGTGAGGTGCCATTTCCTATTCCAACTTTGTGTTTTATGTTACTTTAATTTGTTGGAGCAAATGAAACTTAGAACCCACATTTTACATTCTTATTTTGTCTTTCTTTCCTTCTTGCATCATGACATTCTATGTGGTTCCAATTTCAGCAATTATCTCTAACATGATAAAAATATCTTTGGTCTCTTCATTTTTCAGTGCTTGACATTTTGATGTATGTTGAGCTGGCTGATTTCCCAAGGCAATGGGGACTTTGGCATAACATTAGCTTTACTTTTATATCTTTTTTTTTTTTAATATTTATTCGGCTGTGCCATGTCTTAGTTGCAACACTAGGGATCTTTGATATTCCTTGTGACATGTGGGATCTTTTAGTATTCTTGCCTGGAAAATTCCATGGACAGAGGAAGTTGTGGTGGGCTACAGTCCATGGGGTCGCAAAGAGTCAGACATGACTGAGTGATTGAGCACATGCACACATGCAGAGTCTAGTTGCATCACATGCAATCTAGTTCCCCGTCCAAGGATTGAATCCAGGTCCCCTGCATTGGGAACATGGAGTTTTAGCCACTGGACCACCAGGGAAGTCCTTAAATAACATTAGTTTTTATTCTTAGTCATTGTTTCTAAGAAAGGCCCCTAAATTCATTCTTTAAAAATACCTCTTTGTATCTTAATGTGCAAGACACTGGTTCCTACAGTGGAAGAATTTACCTCCTGGTGTGGAAGGAAAGTCATGGACACAACACAACACAGTCTATGAGGTTCTGTGTCATCCGGAGGTAAAGGAAAAATATTGGTGGTCTGGAGGAAGGAACAGTTGTCACAGGAGCCGTCTAACCTCAGAGAATGTGACATCCTTGAACCATAGTCAAGAACTCGATGTGCAGAAATAAGGTTGAAGGCAGAAGAGGGCAGGACATGATGGATATTTCAATGGCTTGGTGTTTCTCTTAAAAAGTTAAGCTCCTTTCTTTAGCAGGCAAAATGGACATTGGTGATTTTCCTCTTTGGCTGAGCTTCAGAATCTAACCCTGAGCTTCACTTAGAGATTCAGATGAACTCATCTGAAGGTCACCTGATGAAGAGCCAGAGTTGGGACTTACTAAGGAGAGTACTGAGGCCCCTGCCTCCATCTCAGATCGCATCCCCCACCACATTCTTCCCTGTTCACTCAGCCTCCACTCCGGGGGCTCCCACCTTGCCTTTTGTTTCCCAGGAGCATCTTTCCTATTAGGATAACCTGCTCTCACCTCTACCCAGGCTACTATTTCAGAGATGACACAAGCTCATGTTTACCAAGCACTCATGCAGTCCCAGGTGCCCTATAGTACAAGGATCATGAAAGGTACTCATTCATTTAATCCTCCTTGTGGTCATATGAGACGTCCTCTTTATGTAGTTGAGGGACCAGGCACAGGCGGTGATGTTTGTACAAGTGTGCAGCTTCCCTGGCATTCAGTGTCCTTGAACCTCAGAGTCCTGATGCTAAACTCCATCAAGCCACCTCCTTTTTCCTTCATGTTGTTGAAGCCTTTTTCTTAGTTTGGACCCTGGCTAGGAAGACAGGAATATTCAAGCATACTGAACCTTTTCTCAGAAGCTTTGTTAGACTACCCTTTCTAAAATATCCCCCACCTCATCCCACCACTCTGAGGGCTGGCCCTTCCCTTGCTATTATAATATTCATTTACATTTTCTCAGCCAAGTCTTTCCTCCACTCTCATGTAAACTCCACAAATCTGACTGCTTCCTCACCTCTGTACCTCTAACTCCAGAAAAATGACACACAGGTTTTCAACACATATGTTGTCAGAGCAAAGACTGGATTTCTGGTTTAAGGTGGATCCAAATGGGGATAGATTTGTTCCAGGCATGGTCTTCTCTGATGTGTGTCTGGCACAATGATGTCATGATTTGAAATTCCAAAGGGAAGACTGAGGCTAAGGACTTTCCGACTTCATGTGCTTGGTGCCTGCTTGAACATGCTGGGAACGTGGCTTCTATGGTGGATACCTACAGCAGACACCCTGCTGTGGGCACCGTACCATCCTTTCCAAGTCCCTGTGGGCAGAGTTGTCCTGCAATTCCTTCTCCAGGAGACTTGGGTGAGTCCAGCTCCGCATCCCTGCAGGATGAATCCTGAGGGCTGGAGCCCATCACAGTGCTGCTGGTCCACTTGCCAATGACCACCTGATGGGGCAGGTGGGACAGTTCTGGCAAGTGAGACCTCAGCAAAGGTCTGCAGGGGCTCTTGGCAAAGGGCTTCTGGCTCTTAAAGTGAACACAAGGGAGTGGGCACCTCATCTACCCTTTGACACTCTCCCATGTGGAAGGAATTCCTGAAGACCCCCGTCCGACTTGCAAGCATAAGATTAGATAGCCTGACAGCGAAGAAGATAGTCTTCTGAATGGGATGCTGGTGTCTATCCCCAGCTTGGTCACGTGCTGGCGACCTGGTCTTGTGCAAGGCGCCCAGTCTCCCATGACTCCTTCCCCTTCTCCGTGAAGTGGAAAACATTGGATATTCTGAGAATAATTGAGTCAATATGTACTTCAAGTCCCCTCATGTGAAAATAAGAATAATAAGAGGTCTACCGGGCAGGACTACTATGAGGATGACATGAATTGAAACACGTGTAAGGCACTGATGCTGAGGCCGGTGTACAGACAGTGTTCATGAGTGTAGTGTGAAACAAAAGAGCAGATGGCAGAGTCAGGCAGCCCCAGAGGCAGTGTAACTGAAGCCCCGATTGCACTGAATTTGGAGCTGCCTTAGCTTCAAAGTGCTTTTATATAGGATTTTTAAAAGTAATGTCATAACCTGAGCCTTTAGAATCAGGGTTTTCTGTATCATCCAGTGAAAACCATCTTAACTGATAGGTATCACCCGTAAGTGTACAAATAGTGGAGCTGATGGCCAGTCACACCTGAGATAGTGAATCATAAGCTTCTTTTTCTTAGTTTGGACCTTGGCCAGAAAGACAGGAATATTCATGCATGCTGAACAATCTGCTTTCACAAGGGTAAGAATCAACGTTTTAATTCAATCCTCAACATTTAAATTTAAATGCTCTCTACCTCAAGGACCAATGGAGCTGATAGCAACTATAGGGCCCAGTTCTGAATGCAGATACTGTGAAGCATCCTAGCATCATGCAGAGTTTTAAAAATCTTCCTCTCAGGCTAAAATGACAAGAAAACTTGACATTTTGCTTTCTTCTCTATCTAGCTCCCATGGCTAAAATTCTCAAGTCCAGAACATGCACTGTTCAATTATCTGACAACTCCTGAATCTCACTGGAGGAAAAAGAGTTTGATCGATGGGTCCAGCTGTGACCATTGTGTAGCATGAATTTTCTGATGGCTTTAAAATGTTGGCTCTGCAGCTGTCATCTGGAACTTGAGAATGTACTAGCATTAAAACGCCAAGTAAGAGAAGTGGCATTCTTCAGGGCAACATCAATATACAATTTGTTACATATTCTAGTGATGCTGTCACCAGTGTGAATGTTTCTGTTTTTCTTAAATTCTTGTATTAGTGTAATTGAGCCGTTCTGAAGGGAGTTATCTCAGGCCACTTATTTTCCCAGTAAAGGACTGTTTGCTGAAGTTTTATTTTCTTCCTGCCTATACAATGATGCTGATGATGGCTGAGATGGTGGAAAGTGATTGCTGGTTCCTGCATTTCCACAATTTGTACAGTTTATTAGGGAAACCACTAAAGGAAGGGTTAGTCTGTGTCTTCTCACCAAGACTGCCATAGGGGGATCAGGAGAGTTGAAGGAAGGACCAGAGCAGGAAAACTTCTCTAAGTCAGAGAAGCATGGAGACAATGAAGCAGCAGACTCCGGGCTTGTCTCCGAGCCATCTCTGATTGTTTAGGGCTCTCAGGTGGAGTTATTCCCATCTTCCTTTGAAACCACCTACCTGGTCCCTCTAGAAGTAGGGGAGAAGATGAAATTTCTACAGAAACTTTAATAAAATGAAAGACCTGGGGTTTTCAAATGGCCAAATGAAGAATGACAAGTTTTTATATAGCATCATTTAAAATGATGCTACTTATATGCTTTCTTTGTTGTGCTCCAATGACCTGCATCTTCCCTACGTCTGTAGGAGTAAAAGCAATCTAAATGTAACTGGGGTATTTTGATGTTCGATTTTGATAGATCATTTATGTGCTTTCAAGGTCACCTTTTCCATCAACAAGCAAAAATAAAGCAAAAATTATTATTTAGTTGGAAATATCTGCTATGACATTACAGAAGGTGAACAAATTTCTTTCAACCTACTTCTCTCTGAAATTTATAAACATTAGCAACATGAGCCATTATATAGAAGCCTATCTTTCTCTTCCTTTTTCTTTGAGTATTTCTGCTCTAAACCCACTCAGGTGTGCTTAGCATAGGAACAATTTGTGACCTTTGTCACCATCAGTTCCCAGCTGATGCTTGCTGCTGTTTTGGGTAATATCAGGAAAAAGAAGAATTAGCTGTAGATATGTGGAAAGCTTGGTAACATTATAGTGAGCATTTAGACATTTTTGTTTGGAAATATTCCACATAAAGCAGAAACTCCTGTATAATTTTCAGAGTTACTTACTCACATGAGGTATATTGACCTTTGTTTTTCTTTGGCTGAACAAAATTTCCCAAGAGTGGCTTCCTTCTGTTCAACCCATCACTTCCCCACAACAATAACCAATAATGATTTAAATTCTTTTGGTTCAGGGACAATTTTTGTTGTTGTTGTTGTTATTTTTCATGTCTGAAAGTCAAAGATTTAATTAAATATATTCATATTCTTTACTGTCTAGTAGGAAAGCTATTAATATCTTACTGCAGTGTAGCCGGGACTGGTCCTATGAGAAATCTTGGTCAAAGGGAAGGTGGAATGAAATGGCACAGCTGTGAAGATTCAAGGGGACATGAGGTTACATTTGCCTGATTGCTCTGAGCTTGGAATCATAGTGATGACTGTAAGAATTATTGGAAGGAGGAATGAAATAGATTTTCCTATTGTTTCCTCTTTATTTCAGAGTGTATAATGAGAGGATAATAAAAATTTACAAACCTAGGTACAAAGTGACAGAGTTCAGCAGTATTGTTAGATAATTTCTGTTTTTTATAAACCTTCTTGCTATTCTTCACCATTATAGTGTTAAGAACTTTTGGTAACAAACTAAGAAAAAAGACATTATATATGAGCATGAGTCTACTTCACTCAGATAATGATTTGCATTTAATGTATGAGAATGCTTGTTTTTACATTTTTACCTAAAATACTGATTTTTTTTGTTGCTTGCCATTGAATAAATTTTTCATTATTTATATGATACAGAAAACTCTTCCTACTTTTATGCATTTAAGTGGCCAGTTTGTTCTGCATTTATTTGTACCTGTTTATAGCATCTTTTAAAATGTCCTGTGCCTTGTATAAAAAACTATCTTCTCTTCCAGTTGATTAAACACAGAAAAAAAGCAAAAACAAAAAACAGATTGAAAGCATTAAAACATTGAGATATCAAAGGTAGGCTAAGATAGAGGCAACATTTATCTAATAGGGTTTCAAAAGAAAAAACAAATAAAAGTAGAGAAGAAGCAAAATTAGTATAAGTAATAGATTATATCTTGGACTGATAAAAAATAATTCCTCAGATTATAGAAGGTAGTTAAGTCCTGATATTTAATTAGGTGCTGAGATTTATTATAGAAAAACTGCAGAACAACAAAGATGAAGGTAAATAAATTAAAGTGAGCAGTGATAAATCATACATTATAAACAATTGCAGGAATTATAATTTGACTGTAAATTTCATATTAGTGAAGATCGAGGAATAAAAAAATATGACCTTGAATATACTGAGAGAACATAACTATCAACCTAAATTTTCCTTCAATAGTGAGGGTAAAATGAAGATATTTAAAATAAGGGTTAATTTTTGTCAGTCTTAAAATTTTGCTGAAATGAAAGGATGAAGTTTTTAGAAAAGAAGAAAGCTATAGTAAAAAATTAAAATGATGCTGGTAAATGCATACTTTACATATATGGAAAATATAAAAACAATTTAATGATGATAAATTAAAAAATTGAGATTTTAAATACACAGAGGGACTACTATGCCAGACAAATTTTATAATGTAAGATGGATCAAAGCTCTCTGATAGTAGTAATACAGAAATATTAATGTACGTCTTTATTAAGTCAAATGTACACATAAAAACTTAAGAGTAATCAATAGAAGAATAGGTTCTTAAATATAGCTAGAGAGAAGATGAGTAGACTGAAAAGTATCAAAGTGAAGTTGCTTAGTCATGTCCGACTCTTTGCAACCCCATGCACTGTATAGCCTACCCGGCTCCTCTGTCCATGGGATGCTCCAGGCAAGAGTACTGGAGTGGGTTGCCATTTCCTTCTCCAGGGGATCTTCCCGATCCAGGGATCGAACCCTGGTCTCCCGCATTCCAGGCAGATGCTTTAACCTCTGAGCCACCAGGGAAGCCTAGACTGAAAGATGTATTTAAAGATATTATTTAGAATGAAGTACAAAGATTAAGCATATGTAAAAATGAGAGTGTAAGAGAAGAAGAGTGTTCAGAAAGTTGAATACACCACTGATCGAAATTCTGAAAGAGAAGAACAATGAAGAGAGAAAACTTTGGAAGTTATACTGAGAGTAAATTGTTGTTGTTGTTTAGTCACTCAGTCGTGTCCGGCTGTTTCTGATCCCTTAGTCAGCAGCACACCAGACTTCCCTGTCCTTCACCATCTTCCGGAGCTTGCTCAAACTCATATCCATTGAGTCAGTAATGCCATCCAACCATCTCGTCCTCTGTCATCCCCTTCTTCTCCTGCCTTCAATCTTTCCCAGCATCTGGGTCTTTTCTAACGAGTCAGTTCTTGCATCAGGTGGTCAAATATTGGAGCTTCAGCTTCAGCATCAGTCCTTCCAGTGAATATTCAGGATTGATTTCCTTTAGAGGTGACAAAAGATTGCCATCAGCAGATTCAAGAGGTCAAATAAATGAAAGCATATTCATCTTCTGTGAGACTGTATTATTACTCTCAAACATTTCCTGATCCTTCCTATGGAGGAAAATGCTTTTCACCCAATTAATATTGAGCTTGGCAGTGCAACTTGCTTTAGTTAATGAAGTGGAAGTATCAGTGTTTAAGGATCTCATCTAAGCTGAAGTGTTGAGAGTTAGTGTGTGTTTTGTCCAGCTGTTCTTCCCTTTCATTCTTTTCCTGCCGTGATTCCAGGAAATGCCCTGCTGCTGCTGCTGCTGCTAAGTCGCTTCAGTCGTGTCCGACTCTGTGCAACCCCATAGATGGCAGCCCGCCAGGCTCCGCCATCCCTGGGATTCTCCAGGCAAGAACACCGGAGTGGGTTGCCATTTCCTTCTCCAATGCATGAAAGTGAATGGTGAAAGTGAAGTTGCTCAATCGTGTCCAACTCTTATCGACCCCATGGACTGCAGCCTGGAGTGGGGTGCCGTTGCCTTCTCCGAGGAAATGCCCTAAATAAAGGCTTATCTACCAGTCTAGATCCCAGACAAATGAAGACATGGAGCAAAGCCATGGTCAACCCCCAATGGGCATGTAGCATAGATGAGACATAAATATTTGTTGTTATAATCTATTGTTATATCTACATTTTGAAGATTATAATCTTGTTATATTGTTAAATTGTTATAATCTACATTTAAACATGCTGTTTAAACTAACTGGGCAGCTCTCAATGTGAAATGACTCTGCTCCCTGGGGATATGTGCAGTTTCTGGGGGCACTTTTGGTGGACACAGCTGGGGAGGGGGCTGTGGTCTAACAGGTGGCACTGACTGAGTAAAGCCCAGGTATCTGCTAATCCTCCTACAAGATACGGAACAGCCTCCACCATAGAGAGCTATCCAGCCTCCAGTGTGACTGGTGCCAGGGTGAGGCTCCCTGACCCCATCTCCCCTCCTGGTTATAGGCACCCAAACACAGTGCAGCTAATAGCAGATCACTACAGACACATGGATCTTACAAGGAACCACAGACAACTGGCTGATTACAATCCAAGAACTAACAGTTGGATGGTCAGCTGATTGTTCCATAGAAACCAGAGGACAATGGCTACTGCTTCAAAATTCTGAAAGAGATAACCATAGACATAGACGTGTATAATCTACAAAACTGTATCTTAGACATGACAGCAAACTAATGGCATTTTCATGTAAACGAAAACTAGGACATTTACCACAAGTAAACCTTAAGTAAAGAGTATATTCCAGCCTGTCCTGACTAAAAGCAACTGTAGTTGAGAGGTCTGAGAGGGAAAAAGCAATAGTGAGCAAGCAAAAGGGTAATCTGAGGGCATATTTCAGTAAACATGGAGTATACAACATAATACCTCACAGAGTCAAAGAAAAATGAAGATAAAAGCTAAAATCCATGATAGCCATAATGTACAAATTAGACATTGTTTTCAAACTTCTTCTATCATTTGAAGTTGAGTATGGTTCAGTATAGACATATAAACTGCTAAGGTTTCTGAAACCTTAATACAAAACCAAAATTGGCAGTATTGACAGGGGAAAAAAAAATTGCACAATGTGAGAGTTGTGAGTTAAATTTTATTTGGGAAAATGAGGACTGTAGTCCAGGAGACTGCTTCTAAGACGGCTCTGAGAAACTGCTCCAAAGAGGCAGGGTGGAGGTGGGGAGGAAGGTCAGTATATGTGTGGTTTTGGAGAATGGGTACATGTAGTTAAGCACATATTTTGGTGGATGCTTGTTGCTAGTCACAAGGAGCAGATATCTCTGTTAATTATTTTAGTGCTTTTCTAGATAGGAGAGGAGAAGGAAATGGCAACTCACTTCAGTATTCTTGCCTGGAGAATCTCAGGGACAAGGGAGCCTGGTGGGGTGCCATCCAAGGGGTTGCACAGAGTTGGACATGACTGAAGCGACTTAGCATGCATGCATGCTAGATAGGAGATACAAGAGTTGGGCTCATGAAGTCTTTTCTCCTGAAAATATCTGTCTGAAGATCTGTTCTGCCAGTTTTCCCCAGAGCACAGAGCACCTCGTTTCTGATCTCTGCCCTGAACTCCTTTCAGGGGGTGTTGAATATTAGCAGCTACAGTGGCTACTAACCTAATCCTTGTGAAGGCAGATGGCCAGTGACAAATTTTGGTTGCCAGCAGATATAAGGAAACCAACAAATTTACAGTTATTTGGGGTTTTCCCCATCATGTGTGAGTTCATTCCATGCCCACACCCAAAGTACTTGCTAAATGAGTCTGTAAAGCAGGTCTTGGAGATACTAAAATGCAGGTTTGGCTTTTTTTTTTTTTTCCAGTTTGATAGTATAAGTTTTTTCAATCCATGAGCAATATTTGACTAATACCTAGATGGAAAACTGTCAGTTAAATGAACATACATATATGAAACCCCTTCAAGGATCACAGCCTTGTCTTGGTGAAAAGGCTTCTGAAACTCAATGAAGCCATGAACCATGCCAAGCAGGGCCACCCAAGATGGATAGGTCATAGTGGAGAGTTCTGACAAAACATGATCCACTGGAGAAGGAAATGGCAAACCACTCCAGTATTCTCGCCATGAGAACTCAATGGGAAGTATGAAAAGGCAAAAAGATATGATACTGGAAGATGAGTTCACTGGGTCAAAATGCGTCCAATATACTACTGGGCAAGAGCAGAGGGCAATTACTAATAACTCCAGAAAGAATGAAGAGGCCGGGTCAAAGCAGAAATGATGCTCAGTTGTGGTGGCGCTAGGGGTAAAGAACCTGCCTGCCAATGCAGGAGACATAAGAGACACGGGTTTGATCCCTGTGTCTGGAAGATCCCCTGGAGGAGGGCTTGGTTACCCACTCCAGTATACTTGTCTGGAGAATCCTAAGGACAGAGGAGCCTGGTGAGCTACAGTCCATAGGGTCACAAAGAGTTGGACACAACTGAAGTGACTTAGCATGCATGCGCAGGTGGTGAAAGTAAAGTCTGATGTTGTAAAAAAAAAATATTGCCTAGGAACCTGGAATGTTTTAAAAAGGAAAAGGAACCAGAGATCAAATTGCCAGCATTCACTGGATCATAGAGAAAGCAAGGGAACTCCAAAACCACTTTACTGTCTTCTGAGAAACCTTCATGCAGGTCAAAAAGCAACAGTTAGAACTGGGCATGGAACAACTGACTGATTCCAAATTGGGAAAGGAGTACATCAAGGCTATATATTGTCACCTTGCTTATTTAACTTCTATGCAGGGTACATCATGAAAAATTCTGGGCTGGATGAATCACAAGTTGGAATCAGGATTGTCGGGAGAAATATTACCACCTCAGATATGCAGATGATACCACTCTAATGGCAGAAACTGAAGAGGAACTAAAGAGTCTCTTCATGAAGGTGAAAGAGGAGAGTGAAAAAGCTGGCTTAACACTCAAGAAACTAAGATATGGCATCTGGTCCCAATACTTCTTGGCAAATAGAAGGGGAAAACATGGAAACAGTGACAGATTTTATTTTCTTGGGCTCCAAAACCACTGCAGATGGTGACTGCAGCCATGAAGGTAAAGATGCTTGCTCCTTGGAAGGAAAGCTATGACAAACCTAGACAGCACGTTGAAAAGTAGAGACATTACTTTGCCAACAAAGATCCACCTAGTCAAAGCTGTTGTTTTTCTAATAATCATGTAAGGACATGAGAGCTGGACCATAAAGAAAGCTGAGCACCAACGAATTTTGATACTTTCGAATTGTGATCCTGGAGAAGATTCTAAAGAGTCCCTT
This sequence comes from Bison bison bison, assembly GCF_000754665.1. Classification (NCBI taxonomy): domain Eukaryota; kingdom Metazoa; phylum Chordata; class Mammalia; order Artiodactyla; family Bovidae; genus Bison; species Bison bison. Next base: position 3,576,236 of record NW_011494884.1, read on the forward strand.
AGATTTCAAAGAGATCCAACTAGTCAATCCTAAAGGAAATCAATCCTGAATATTCATTGGAAGGACTGATGCTTAAGCTGAAGCTCCAGTTCTTTGGCCACTTGATGTGAAGAGCTGACTCATTGGAAAAGATCCTGATGATGGGAAAGATTGAAGGCAAAAGGAGAAGGGAATGGCAGAGGATGAGATGGTTAGATAGCATCACTGACTCAATGGACATGAATTTAAGCAATCTCTGGGAGTTAGTGAAGGACAAGGAAGCCTGCAGTCCATGGGATCGCAAGGAGTCGGATAGGATTTAGTGACTGAACAACAACATACATGAAAATGTAACAAACAGAATTTAATGTTTGCATATTATTTCTGAGTCAGACTCTGACTACCATGTGGACCAATATTGCCAGGATTGCATCTAAGATTCATAGCTTTATTGTATTCATTGATAATGTGAATCATAAAATAAAGATAACATTTTATTTCTATGACCCAAATAATTCTATGACCCAAATATTTATATGATGCAAATAATGTAACATTAATTATTTAAAATCACTGGGAGCATTATCAGATATGACAATTACATGTGAAACAAATGGAAATTTAAAAAATACTTTTTTTCATTCATTCACTATACACCACCATATATTACTCTACACTTTAGCCAGAGATGAGCAACAGGCAGATAGAGTTAAAGATTAACCTTATAATTGTGATGCATAGTTTCTAATTTTAATACTGAGGCCTTTGGGAAAAAGATAAAGAAAACATTAAAATTATAAAGATACTATTAAATATGCAGTTCTGGCAGGACACAAATTGGTCTCACAGAACATTTTAGTACAGGGATTAATGAGAATTTGTTGGATTGGTTTCATCTGTGAAATTAATAGCCTCCATATATTTCTTTTACTCATTTATTTTCCTTTTGCAGAGGTATTGCATGTTATTGAGTTGGCACATTAGATAAGTAGATATTTTTCTCAGACACATAGCCTAACTGGATGGACATACTGACCATTATTTTCATGTTTTACTGCAATGTGAGAAAATAAACAAATTAAAAAAATGTATTTTTCTTCCATAAATTGAAAAAAATTAAAGTATAAAAAATTTCATTTAATCAATTCTGAGCCCACTAATCACTTTCTGTAATATTCCCCACATTTTTCTGAGTTTCATTTTGAATGGTGATCTGCATGTAACAGCTCACTCAGTATCATAAATTACTATTTCATACTTAATTTTCATGCTTACTTTGGGAAAATCAGCTAGAGCTTTTAATTTCTCCAAGTCCTCAAGGTGACTCCTAGATTGCTTCTACAGCTCCATTTGCAAATATATGAACTTTCTTCTGAGAATTGAACTATGAAGACTTTCTTTATACAGTTGTCAAGGGAGTAAATGAATTAGGACTAGCAGAAAAAGAAAATATAATCATAATAACAACTAAAATTTTTTTCGGGAGTTTTCCATGAGCTATACAAGTAATTTACATGTCAAATTCATCTAATTCTTGAAAAATCCAATATATAAGATTGCTATTAAACTCATTTTATAAACTGGGAAACACATAATAAAAATTTTTGCCTCAGTCCATAGAGATCTGGCCTTTGTCCCCAGTTACCAGGAAGTATCCTCTAGACTCTTGGAGTTACCTGGAGGATGAGGTATCCTAGTTATTCATGGTGGATCTTCAGGCCCACACTGCATGGTTTGTGCTAATGAGATGATTCTGTTTGTTAGTCACTCAGTCTCCCCATGGACTGCAGCCCATCAGGCTCCTCGGTCCATGGGATTTTCCAGGCAAGGATACTGGAGTGGTTTGCCATTGATTGCATTATGCTAATGAGGAAGACTTACCATTTGATTAGAGGATTAGGGCTTTTGGCCAGGTGACCATCAGTTCAGCCTCCAGGAAGCGGGAAGCTGGAGATTGAGTTCAGCTACATGGCAATGACTCAATCGCCCAAGCTTACATAAAGAAACACAGGTATAAACTCTGAATATTGAGGTCTGCTGAGCCCCCGGGGTTGGCGACAGTCTGGGTTGGTGACAATCTGTACACATTCCTGAGAACCAGGAAGCCTCACATTTGGAACACCCTCGCACCCCTCCCCCCATTCTACTCTGCACCTCTTGCCTTGGCTGATTCTCATTTGTATCCTTTGGCTATAATTAAACAGTAATAGTAATTGCATCACCCACTCAATGGAAATAGTTTGAGTAAACTCTGGGAGATAGTGCAGGACAGGGAATCCTGGTGTGTTGCAGTCCCTGGGACCGCAAAGTGTCAAACATGACTTAGGGACTGAACAACAGCAACAGCAATTGTATACAAAGGAAATATAGACATACTGCTGCTGCTGCTGCTAAGTCGCTTCAGTCGTGTCTGACTCTGTGCGACCCCATAGACAGAAGCCCACCAGGCTCCCCTGTCCCTGGGATTCTCCAGGCAAGAACACTGGAGTGGGTTGCCATTTCCTTCTCCAATGTGTGAAAGTGAAAGTGAAGTTGCTCAATCTTGTCTGACTCTTAGCGATCCCATGGACTGCAGCCCACCAGGCTCCTCCATCCATGGGATTTTCCAGGCAAGAGCGCTGGAGTGGGGTGCCATTGCCTTCTCCAATAGACATACTAAGTATATCTAATTTTTATGAGTGCTGTGAGTTGTTGTAGGAAATTCTTCATCTTGAAGGAAGTTGTGAGCACCCTTAGGTTTAGTCAGCTGGTCCGAAGTGAGAGGGGTCCTGCAGACCCCCAACCTACCAGCTGGAGTATGAATCAAGGGGAGTTTTGTGAGGATTGTTCCTTTAGACTTCTCAGTTTGGCAATCTTATTGCAGAACCCAGGTGGACTTTGTGGTCTGGAACCTCTGTCTGTATCCTTGAGTCTGGCTGACTGTGGATAGAAAAAAAAGGTTTATGTATTTTAGCTCATTTGCTCAAAACTCTGGAGTAAATGTTTGTGCATTTGGTACCTAGATCTAGCAGTGTAGTCTGATCCTATTCAGTTCGCCTTAATCCGCTTCATAAAACTATTGAGTGAGAAGATATAGCAAGTTACCTACATATGAATGATTTCCTTTCCAAGAGTGTGTTTGTAAGTCCAATTTGTTTGTAAGTCCAACAAAGTTAGCTTAGGTACCCAACTGGCATAATCAGCTATTATAGAATTGTACTGTAATATGTTTATAATGCTTTTCACACAAATAATAAATAACAACAAATACAAAGAATAAAGAAAACATTTTTGAATCTTTCAGTACAGTGCCTTGAAAAGTACAACAGCTGGCATACAGGGCTCGCATGGAGTGAACAGGCAAGAACAGTTGCTGACTGGAAGAAGGAGAGGAGGTGGGAGATGGTAGAGCTGAAGGATGGTCAGCAACAGGAGATGGGAACAATTTCACTGCATGCCTGATGTTGTAATAAAATCAATGTAATAAATGATGTTAATGAGATTGAGAAAAACCACATGATTGTCTCAACTGATGCAAAAAGGGCATTTGACAAAATTCATGATAAAAACACTCAACAAACTAGGTACAGAAGGAAGCTATCTCAACATAATTAAGTTCACATATGAAAAACCCAAACCCAACATTATATTCAGTGGTGAAAGATGGAAAGCTTTTAAGATCAGGAACAAGATAATGTCTACTCAACATGGTACCTGAAGTCCTACCTACAGTGATTAAAATGGTAAAGGAAGAAAGGCATCCATATTGGGAGGGAAGAAAACAGTCTCTGTTCACAGGGGATAGTTCCAAAGCTACTGCTCTGGTCCAGGTGAGGGAGGAGAGTGGCTTGGATACTTTGAAAGTTGTGTCAGAGAAAGACTCTCTTTTGGATTGACTTTTGAGCTGAAACCAGAAGGATGAGGACAGATACATGAACAGCCAAGAATAGAGCTTTCCAGATACTTTTGCTCCAGATGGGAGTGCTGAGCCATGTAGAGAGGAGGTATGAGCCAGATCATTTCTTTCTGTTTTTTGTTTTTAAACATCCTTTCTTCTTCTTCCTTTTTTTGGCTGCACTGCACGGGGTATGGGATCTTAGTTTCTCTACCAGGGATCCAATCTCAGTCTCTGCATTGGAGCAGGCAGTCTTAACCACGACCACCAGGGAAGCCCCAGACCACGTCTGTCCTTGCAGCCCTCTGGGGATTCGAAATGAACTCAGAAGATATTTCAGATCGTGGCCTTGTGGTACACACAGCAAGACATTTGTAGAATAACAGGAACAGAATAGAGGATGGCCAAACAGAGGTACAAGAATCTTACTGCTGCATCAGAGGGAAAGAATAATCTAATTCAATTTGTCTATTGACATATATCTATTTGAAAAAAAAATAGTATTCATGCCTTGAAGGATGAGTATACTTTCAGTAAACAGGGACAGAGGGGAGCACAGTCCAGACTTTGAGACTGACAGAAATAAGTTCCAATGGAGAGTGTCCTAGTTTATTAAATTATATCCAATAAATACCCTCTTACCTTAAATAAGAGGATAAGGAAATGGAGAAGGAAATGGCAACCCACTTCAGTATTCTTGCCTGGAGGATCCCATGGACAGAGGAGCCTGGTGGGCTACAGTCCACGGGGTTGCAAAGAGTCAGACATGACTGAGCGACTTCACTTTCACCTTAAATAAATACTCCCCCCTCAAGGTGAAGTTAAGGCGTCTTAACTTTAGCCCTCAGTGCTATACTTGTGGGTGGTACAGGGTCACCTTAGGAAACTCTGGTGACAACAGCCATGTGCGTGCATGCGTGCTCAGTCGCTCAATTGTGTCTGACTCTTTGTGACCCCATGGACTGTAGCCCACTAGGCTCCTCTGTCCATGGGATTTTTGAGACAAAAATATTGGAGTGTGTTGCCATGCTTCCTCCAGGGGATTTTTCTGATCCTGGGATAGAACCCATGTCTCCTGTGGCTCCTGCATTGACAGGTGGATTCTTTACCACTGAACCACCTGGAAAGCACACAGCTATACTTTTCTTCTATTTTGAGAACTTGTTTGTACAAACAGCATAGGGGAAACTGATTAAAGTTTCCAAACAAGCAGATGTACCATCTCTGCTTTTTGGACCCTGTTAAATAGTGATAAGCACAACTGACTGGTGAAGATATTAACCATGTTTTATCAGCAGATATATAGCAATAATTATGGTTACTAAAACAGGATCTTGGAGAAGGCAATGGCACCCCACTCCAGTACTCTTGCCTGGAAAATCCCATGGACGGAGGAGCCTGGTAGGCTGCAGTCCATGGGGTCTCAAAGAGTCGGACATGGCTGAGTGACTTCACTTTCACTTTTTACTTTCATGCATTGGAGAAGGAAATGGAAACCCACTCCAGTGTTCTTGCCTGGAGAATCCCAGGGACGGGGGAGCCTGGTGGGCTGCCATCTACGGGGTCGCACAGAGTCGGACACGACTGAAGTGACTTAGCAGCAGCAGCAAAACAGGATCTCCAGCTAATACATGTGAATAATGCATCACCTCACACTTCACAATTACACTTTGAAATAGGTAATATTATTATGTCAATTTGCAGATGAGTCCACTGAGGCCCAGTGAGGTCTAAGCTATAGTCAAAAGACATTCACCTGTGAAATTCTAAGCTAGAGTCAGACAAAGTCCAGCTGACCCTTGAGGCCAAGTCTCTAGTTATTATACCCCACTGGCAATTCCGTGTTACTACTGACTTTTAAAGAATCTTGGCTTGGAATGCTGTGTAATGTCAATATTTTTAACCAGATATTTAGAGATCTAGTTGACCTCTTTTTTGGGGGTACATTTTATTTTCTGGACATTTCAAGTAGGATTGAAGTTGCTTCCAAATAAATACAGCATAAACACAACCAGAATTGTGTTTTCAAGGGCTAAGTTATTCTTTTGGTAAGTGCTTTTTATTTCAGTTCAGATTATTCTGTTAAGCAAATAAGATTAAGCTCTGTTGTATAGTTGTTTCAAAGCAAGTTTCACACCAACTTAAGAGAAGCCTTTGTAGAATGTTTGTTCCATTACTTTTGATTAGCTGATCAACAACATTCAATTTTGTTCTCTGTGAAAATGTGCAGCTTAATAGGTTTCATATGTTGTTGTTCAATTTATCTGCCTATTAGGAGAAGTCATTAAGTGGAAGAAACCAGCTTTTGGAAATAATGAGTTTTTCATTTACTGGTACAGGCATTTACTTTAAAAAGGCATCATTAATCACGTAGTTAAACCACTAATTAAAAATGTTTTACTTAAATTTGCTTTATTTTCCTGAACAACATGAAACACCAATTTATCATGTAGATGGCATGCAAAAATCAAAGACCTCTGTGGTCCCAGTTGTCATTAAAAGTTAATAATAGCTCAGCTTTGCCTTTCTTTTGTCACGTGCCCTTGTGCGTGTGCACATAGCTTTGGTCACTCAATCCTGTCCGACTCTTGGCGATCCCATGGACTGTAGCCTGCCAGTCTCCTCTGTCCATGGAATTCTCCAGGCAAGAATACTGAAGTGGGTTGCCATTCCCTTCTCCAGGGGATCTTCCCAGGCCCAGACCCAGGCCTGATCCCTGGGTCTCCCACATTGCGGGCAGATTCTTTACCATCTGAGCCTCCAAGGAAGCATGTATGTATATATGTGTGTGAGAAATATTCTACTCAATCACATGTGTGAGATAGTTTCTATTAACAAAGAAATCACCTTTCAAAATATATGTCAACTTTAAAGCAAGTCATCTGAATATACACAATGTATCAAAAGTAAACATTTGCCTTATAATTGCTGGAATTTTTGTTTTTATTTCTATTGGTGTCTTTTTGTTGGTTTAAATGAAAATAATTGATTTATAAACTCTCCATTAGATAAGGATCATGTTTTTAAGGAAACTAATGTGTTCTAGCTCTTCTTTTTAAATAAGATTTTGGAACATTACTAGAAGATAAGAAGCAGGATATTTGGGTGGAAAAACAATAGAATGGGAAACAAAGAGATTATTGTTTTGTTTATAACCTGCCTCCAACTTGCTATGCAGTGCAGATCACTACAGCTCCTGGGGCCTGAACTTTCCAAAACTTGCAAAATGACAAAGTTAAAGCTCATGGTTTTATTTTTGCTTCTAGATGTAATGTACCATGATGTTACACTATCATTTCATTTTTAGGTAAAGAAACACATTTTCTAAGAACATCAGTTCAGTTCAGTCACTCAGTCCTGTCCGGCTCTTTGCGACCCAATGAATTGCAGCATTCCAGGCCTTCCTGTCCATCACCATCTCCTGGAGTTCACTCAAACTCACATCCATCGAGTCGGTGATGTCATCCAGCCATCTCATTCTCTGTCATCCCCTTTTCCTCCTGCCCCCAATCCCTCCCAGCATCAGAGTCTTTTCCAATGAGTCAACTCTTCGCATGAGGTGGCCACAGTACTGGAGTTTCAGCTTTAGCATCACTCCTTCCAAGAACATAGATACACAAAATATTTCTTTTCCTCACATCCTTTGCCATTTTACAATGTTTTATATTATGTTACTTGATTTGAAGGTTCTAAACCACTGGATAAAGGTCTGATCTCAAATGAAGAAAATAAGAAAAATGATAAATGCTGGGATATCACCTGTTTTTCTTTTTCCCAAAAGATAAAAGGGAATTGTGCTGTGTTACTGTTTCGCATCATCTAAAGACAAAGACATTCCTGTCTCCGCAGTGTGGCACTGTGTGCTGAGGTTAATGAAACCTGGAAGCTTACTCGTACGGATGCACACTACAAAGCTTCCCAGGTGGCTCAGATCGTAAATAACCCGCCTGCCAATGCAGTTGATCCCCGGGTTGGGAAGATCCCCTGGAGAAGAGAATGGCTACCCACTCCACTATTCTTGCTTGGAGAATTCCACAGATAGAAGAGCCTAGCAGGCTACAGTCTATAGGGTCGCAAAGAGTCAGATACGCCTGAGCAATTTTCAAACACACTTTTCACACATGTGCCCTTCAGAGAAGAATCTTGTTTTGTTCTTTTTTTTTCTTTTTGGCATGTCAGAATTGAGAGCAATAGAGAAATATAACTGAAGGTGTAAAGAGATCATCCACATTGCTCTAATTTACTTGAAAATGTTAGCTATTTTTGGTTTAGGAGGTTGATAGCTTAACTATAATTGGTGTGAGTGCTGATAAAAGAAACCATGGCAACAAGTGACCTTGGGAAGTGGGAGGACCATTCTGCACAGCAAACCACCAGAATTATTTACTTACTGCTTTTCCTGTGCCTTTTTTCCTTCCTGAAAATATTAAATGTAGTGTAACAGCATGAGTTTTAGAGTCAGGGTTGGCTCTAGTTGCACACCTTGGGCAGCCTAATAAATCTTAGTGGATCTAATTGCCATCTGTTGTGAAATGGGGGTCAGTAGAGCCTACTTCACGGATGTGTTTCACAGTTGAGGGAAATGACATCATCCATTTGACAGCATCTATGGGGTTCCTGCTGTTTCCCACGCATGGAAGGAAAATGAAGAGTCAGAATGGAAGGGCTCCTATCCTAATGGATCTTATATTCCACACAAGTTATGAATAAATGTATATATGGTTCCTTGAAGTGATAATTAGCAGACATGCACAAGGATCTAATAGATCCTTGCTGCTGTTAAGTTGCTTTAGTCGTGTCCGACTCTGTGCGACCCCATAGATGGCAGCCCACCAGGCTCCCCCGTCCCTGGGATTCTCCAGGCAAGAACACTGGAGTGGGTTGCCATTTCCTTCTCCAATGCATGAAAGTGAAAAGTCAAAGTGAAGTCACTCAGTTGTTTACGACTCTTACCGACCCCATGGACTGCAGCCTACTAGGCTCCTCCGTCCATGGGATTTTCCAGGCAAGAGTACTGGAGTGGGGTGCCATGGCCTTCTCCATTAGATCCTTACTCTCATGTAAATACAGCTGTTCATCTAAAGCTTGACTACATTGTACAGCACATTCACTAAATGATTGTTTAGAGTCCTCTCGAATATACAGAACTTACCTCCCAAGGAAACCCACTAACTTGGGGGGAAAGCACTAATATATAGATGGTACGAACCAAAGTCATCACCATCCCCCAGTCCTCACTGAATGATACAGTCAGATGTTGGAGACCTGAAACCTTCCTCCAATGTCATCTGTTTTCTAGACAAGCACCTTTGACCATGACCCGTGAGCAAGTTCTGGAGCCTTTCAATTTTCTTTCACTGCTTGAGTTTTCCTATTTTCTTTTTAATATCAAAACGCCATATGGCTTATGGCCATTGAAGAATAAAATACACTCATGAATCTGAAGCTAATGTTATCTTTGTTCTGGACATTTCCCTGTCTGTATACTTTAGCTTAAGATCACATTAACTCTTTTGTCAGTCAGATAACACAGTTGTTATTATTCAGATTACTATCAGAACTTGTTAGACGTTTTACATTTTCACTTCAACTTTTAGCCTGTCCTTCCTTCCTTCCCTCCTTTCTTTCATTTCTTTGTTTCTTTCTTACTTCCTCCCTTTCTTTATTTCTTTTCTAGCTCTGTTCTCACTCCTTTTCTGGGACTGTGTATTTGATGTTCTGAAACCCAGTGCAGGAACAATATTTCTTTTCATGAGACTGATTTGGGAATTATGGAGATAATCATTTCATTGTCTCTGGCTTATGTTGTGTTGATACTTGGGTGTAATTTAGCATCCTTGGATGTGGTTGTTTAAGCAGTTGCATATTCCCTTATGTTTGAGAAGGAAATGGGGACCCACTCCAGTATACTTGCCTGGAGAATCCACATGGACAGAGGACCCTGGAGGGTTACAGTCTATGGGGTTGCAAAGAGTCAGACACAACTGAGCACTCACACACATACATTCCTTTATCACAACTTATATCAGTCTGGTTTAACACAAAAATCATAAAATCCATGCTCCCATCTTATCTGAGTGTGGATAGCTTGTGCATCTTAGACCAAAGCCCTTCACGTTCAGCCTCGGCTGTTGCCTCTGCCCGGTGACCTGGCCTGGAGGGCTGCTTCTGTGATCTTCTCTGGACTGGCCACCCCTCACCTCAGAATTCTTCTTTCGCTTCCCATTTGTGAGGACCTGAGACTTGTAGTTTTGGGAGTCTAAGATTTCACGTCTCCATCTCCATTTCACTTCATTTCCTTCTTCACTGCTGACTTACATTGTGTCTTGTTGTGTTTTCTAAGTTACAGCAGAAAAAGAGGAAGCTTTGTGCGCTTTATTTTTTTAAAATATAAATTTATTTATTTTAATTGGAGATTAGTTACTTTACAATATTGTATTGGTTTTGCCATACATCAACATAAATCTGCCTTTTGTTTATGAAAGAGACTTTTGGCTTGAGTTTCAAGCTTGCAGCGTCACCCATTGGACAGTTATTGGTAAATCGACTCATCCAGTGTAGCAGCGTTAAACTTGACAACAATTTTAGTGAAGTTTTCATGCATTAGAGAGACATTTAGAAAATCATTGTTTGCCCTGACTTTGCTTCCACTGAGAGAATATACAATCATACTTACTAATTAGAACAACTCTTTCTTTATTCTGGACAAAGAGACAAGGATCAGAAGCTCAACCAGCAGCAACACTCAGTGGGAGGCGTCATAATTCTATGTGCTTATTCATCTGAAAGTTGAGTGAACATGATTTAATGATGACACCTCCAAGCTCTTGATTTAAAATTATATACAATGTACATCTAATTCCTTGGAAATTCTTTTAAGAGAGTATTTTCTTTGATTTTTTAGTTTTTTTCTCAATACCTGTTAAAGCTAGTTTCTAATTTCAAGATAATTGTAGTGATTGCATGCTCAGTTGTGTCTCTTAGTGAACCCAGGGCTGTAGCCCACCAGACTCCTCTGTCCATGGAATTCTCCAGACAAGAATACTGGAGCAGGTTGCCATTTAATTCTCCAAGGAATCTTTCCGATCCAGGGATCAAACTCGAGTCTCCTGCATCTTCTGCATTGGCAGGTGGATTCTTTACCACTGAATCACCTGGGAAGCCTGAGATAATTGTAGACTCACATGAAGTTATAGGGCTTCCCAGTGTCTCTGATGGTAAAGAATCTGCCTGCAATGCAGGAGACCTAGGTTTGATCCCTAGGTTGGGAAAATTTCCTGGAGTAGGGGATGACAACCGACTCCAGTATTCTTGCCTGGAAAATTCCATAGGCAGAGGATCCTTGCGGGCTACAGTCCATGGGGTTGCAAAGAGTCAGAGATGATTGATCGACTAACTTTCATGTGGTTATAAGAAGTAACAGAGAGAGATCCCAGGCACCTTTATTGATCTTCTTCAATGGTAGTATTTTGTAAAGCAATCGCATTACATGTACATTAACACAACCAGGAAATTGGAATTGGTGCAGTGAAAATGCTGATCATTACCATCAGCACAGGGGTTCCTTCAGTGGCCCTTCTACATCACATCCACTTGCTGCCTGCTCACCTCACCTTTATTCTTAACCCCTGGAAACCACCAACTTGCTCTCCAGTTCTGCAATTTTGTCACTTCTGGAATATTACATGAATATAATCATACAATATGTAAACTTTCAAGATTGGATTTGATCATTCAGTTTATTTCTCTGAAGATTCATTGAGGTTGATGTGCATATCAATAGATGCTTTTCTTTCATACTGCTAGGTAATATTCCATGATATTTATATATCAGTTTTTTATATCTGTTCCATTATTTTTTATTATCTGTTCTCTCACTGAAGATGGTAATTTCCAATATGGGGTTATTGAATCAAGATACTATAAACATTTGTGTACATGTTTTTGTACATAAAATGTAAGTCTTCATTTCTTTGGGATAAAAAACCACAATTGGAATTGCTAGGTTGCATAGTGGCTGCATGTAAAAATTATTTCCATTTTTATAACTATAATTCTCAAGTAACACCTCAATGATAGAAATTACATAAGAAAGGCTTTTTGAAGTTGAATGTTCATAAATTAAATCACATTTTTAATATAATACCATGACTGTATGTTTTGAAAAATGGAGCATTAAGAAAAATGTCTACATTAGTAATAATTATTCCCTATTTAGCAGCTTTATTCCATAGCTCCATAAATGCTAGCTTCATTATGTATATTGGATTTTTAATGGACAACCTCCAATGAATTTCTATAGTGCTTGCTTATTTCACAAGGGTAGTAGTGGAGCTGCTCTTATGTGCTGCTCTGTCACTCCATAGCCATTCTGAGCACTGGTTATTATTCTGTCCCCAGGCATTATATTTTCATAATCCAGAACTGAAAATAGGTTTAGGTATTTAAGTTTTGATTAAAATGAACTTTGTCTTTCTTTTCCTCTGCATTGTTCATCATCAAAGGGTAGCAGCCTAATTCAACTAATGCATTTGGGATACAACAAAGACAAAACTCATCAGGGTCTTGGGTGGTTAAATTGTTTGAACATTATGACTTCTTTTTAAACTTTTTTCTTTTATTGAAGTATAGTTTAATACTATACAATGATTGATTTACAATGTTGCATTAGTTTCATTATGATTTCTTGATGAAGCATTTTTCTCCCTGAGGTCACAGGCATGATGTCATTCTTTACATTAAAACAAAACAAAACAAAACAAAAACACTTGACTTAGAGAAACTTTTTCTCCCTAAAGTTATCTATTACTTAGATATATGTTTGAAGAAAGTCTTCATTGTTCTGGTTTATTTAACTAAAGGGTTTATGTGTTTTTTAAACTTTAGTTTAAAGTAGACTTTTCAGTGTGTTTTGCTCAGTTTTTTCTTAAATAAACAGAAATACATTCATAGATTGTGCAAATTTATTCCAATTATGTAGTCTGGTTAAAACATAATTTAAAATGTAATACATTTTAGTGCTTTAACACATATTTGATTTATTAACTATTTACCTTATATATTTTTGGAAAGGACATGTTAGTTCCTCTATTGAAAGTTTATTATTATTTTTTATTTTTATTTTATTCTTTTAATATAAATTTATTTATTTTATTATAACCTATGAAATCACTGTAATTATTAACATTTCTAAAGAAAATTATATGGAATTAGCACCTGAATGAGAGAGACTTCCATCATCCAAGATGCTCACAGCATGTCATTTGTGAGGTTTACATCTGACTTTCGTGTGAGGTGGCTTCCTTCTCTTATGTGCATAATTGGAGCAAACATTTTCTAATCTATGAAAATATCTTTCTAATGTAATAGTTATCTTCTGTCTCAAGTTGTTTGATCCAAGAGGAATTATATGTACAGTAGAAACAAAATAATCATTTGCAAGATAATCTAGAGAATATTTATGTTATTTTGTTGAGAGTGAGTTTAACTTAGTAACTGTTAATCATTAGAGAGGTGAGAAATGATCACTGTACCTTGATCAGTCAAATAGATTTCCCTTCTGATTGGGTTTCTAAGAGTCTGTGTATGGGGAAGTCTCAAGGAAAAAAATGCATTTAAATCACCAGTTAAGGGCCTTTCCCCCAAATCCTCATCTGGTTCTCATATTGTGGGCTAGTGACTTGAACCATGTGTAAACATCAAGAGTGTTTCAACTTCAGACCAGGTGCAAAGCTGTCTGGAGCTTTGTCCCTTTCCCCCAGATCCATCCCAAGGAACCACCTTAATGAGAGGACATCTGGATGCTGGCTACCAAACCAGCTGCACCAAAGTGAAGGAGAAAGTGAGGAAAATACATGAGAGAAGAAAGAAACTGACCTCAAGCAGTTCTACTTATCACTTTCTTCCCTCACCTGTAAACTCTGGTCCCCTGGATGGTCTACGTGCAGGTCCCTGTGGACTCCACATCTTCTGTGACAACTGAGCATGTCTTCCTGTGTGTCCTCTGGGGTGGATGGGAGAGAATGAGGCACTGAACTTCCAGAGATGACAAGCCTGGAACCAGGGATATCAGAGATCACCTCACCTAACCTCCTGATGTTGTAAATGAGGATTAGGATTTGCAGAGCTGTACCTACTTTTCCAGGTCCACAATGCTGTCTTAATTCTAATTCACCATGCTGCTCAATTCAGACACTGTTTTTCCAAATTGTCTTACTCATTCCCCAACTGAGGCTCAGTTCTTTCAGGCAGTTTCAATGTCATAGTATCAAGTTCATTAAAGTTGTATTTTAAGTTCGTGAGAGAAGCTGTGGGGTTCCACCCTCACAAAAGAAAGAAGGAAATAAGATGAATGGTAAAGTCCTGTTCCATTAAAATCATCCATAAGAGCAGATGGCTGAGTTTTCACCTGCTGGTTTTGTTCCCTCAACAGGCCTCCATGGAGGCCATGAACATCCTCTCTCAATATTGCTAGAAGGATTGTTGACTTCTGAACTGTTCCTTCCTCAAAACATTCATCCTCTGCTGTTGTATGAGGTTCTTCTCTATCAAGTGTAGTGGTAAATACATTTGGTAAAATAGAAAACAGTCCCTACAAACAAAAACATAATCTATTTTACTGGTAACCATTATGAGATAAACCCCTTCATGGATCACTGCCTTGTTGTGAAGGGGCTTGTGTGAACTCAGTGAAGCTATGAACTCAATGAACTCTATGACACATAGAAGAGGAAAAGGTAGAAGTAGTGACAGATTTCCTCTTCTTGGGCTCCAAAATCACTGCAGATGGTGACTGCAACCATGAAATCAGAAGATGATTGCTTCTTGGCAGGAAAGCCATGACAAACTTATACAGTGTGTTGAAAAGCAGAGCCATTACTCTGCTGACAAAGTCCCTATAGTCAAGGTCTTCCCAATGGTCACATATGATTGTGTGACCTGTACCATAAAGAAGGCAGAGTGCCAAAGAATTCACATCTTCAAACTGTAGTGCTGTAGAAGACTCCTGAGAGTCTTGGACAGAGAGGAGACCAAACCCAGTCAATCTTAAGGGAAATAAACCCTGATTACTCACTGGAAGGACTGATGCTGAAGCTGAAGCTCCAGTAATTTGGTCACCTGATGTGAACAGCCGACTCATAGGAAAAGTCCCTGATGCTGGGAAAGATTGAGAGGAGGAGGAGAAGAGGGCATCAGAGGAAGATATGGCTGGATGGACTCACTGATACAATGGACATGAACTTGGGAAAACTCCAGCAGATGGTGAGGGATAGAGAGGCCTGGCGTACTGCAGTCCACATGCTCTTTGCTGGAGTCGCAAAGAGTCAGACACAGCTGGGTGACTGAACAGCATTACGGATAAAACTTGGGGACGAAAGAAAACAAAATCATGGTTCGGAATAAGTTGCTCAGTTTATAAAGTCAGCAGAATCCTTGAATCACAATCCAGTACTCCTTAATATCTAATGTGCCTGGGAATTCCCTGGAGTTCTTGTTAAAGTCTAGCTCTTAACCATTTTTTCAGGGTCTGAGACCTGGAAACTTGCATTTTAGATAAGAACTCTCCCACTCCCCTCACTCTCTCCAGCTGGTTCTTTTCTGACAAATCCTGAGGAGCATGGTCTTTTGACTGTGGAAGACCCCCTCCAAATGGGGGGAATTCTGGAAGTCATGTGATATGGCTCCTACCTCAGCCTCCAGGATGTTCACAACTAGAAAGGCTGATGGAATTCCTGGTCCCTCCCAGATCCTCCTCCTAATGACTCCTGTGGTCATTGTAATCTGTTATTATCGTCAAACCTCATTTTCTTCCATGAAGATTATTTTCCATTTTATTTGCCTTATCTACTGTTTCAATTTGTTTATGAAGAACTTCAAATAGGTGATCTTTAAATACCCCTTTGCCCCTACAGAGCTATAATTCCCAGGTTCTGTCTAGTCAATTTAGGAATGAATGACTCATAGTTGACAGTGATGAAACAGGTTTGACTTCAGTATCATATCAGAAATGTCCAGCCGCGGGAAGAGAGTAAGAAGCATACATAAATAAGGGTATTGCTTCAGAAGCAGAGAAATCTTTATTTCCCTCTATCTGTAGGCCACTGTAATTCCTAGGTCATTGGTTACTCATATCAGAATTTTATTTTCATGATGAGATAAAAAGTTTATACATAGAATTCTATCTATTAAAGTATTTTATATGATTTGTTTTTAAAATGGCAAATCTTTGTGAATAAGATAGAAGATTGACTAGATAATACAGATTTGTAAATAGGGAGAAAAGGCATAGAAGGCAAAATTTATTTTTCAAAATGTATTAGCATAATTTGGGCTTCCTAGTGCAAAGAACCTGCTTGCCAGTGCAGGAGATGTAAAGAGACGTGGGTTGGAGTTGGACCCCCGGATTGGGAAGATCGCCTGGGGGAGGGAATGGCTATCCACTCCAGTGTTATTGCCTGGAGAATCCCTTGAACAGAGGAGCCTGGCAGACTACAGTCTGCAGGGTCGCAAAGAGTTGGACACAACTGAAGAGACTTAGCACATGTGAACCCATTAGCATAATTTAAACTGGAACTTGAACTATGAGTGTGTGTCATTTGGAAGGACATTTTCAAGTGCCCTGATGGGATCCTGGGTAAGGTTACCATGGTTCCCTGGGGATGTGGAATATTCACGGATAAAGTGAGAGACGATTGTCCTGCAATAGTGCCTGTTCGCACATAGTGTGAGGGAAGTTCAGGCAGATTTCCCACAGCATTTATTTAAAATCTCTCACATATCTAGGGATTTCATCCCTCCCAGTTCTAGTCAGGACCCCACTGGAAAGCAATGCAAACGTTTCCATTCACAGGTGAACTTCCTAGCTTTGATTTCTTTGGGAAAAAGTAGCTGACTTTTGTCTTTCAAAGTTTTTTTTTTCCTACTGTGAAAATGTTCTGTATTGTATTTTTGTTAGATTAATCTTGTATGCTCTGTGCCACTTAATCATGGCAAATGGAAAACAAAAACATTCTATTAAATCTACATGACAAAATCTTGTTAGTCTTTCAAAAGTATGAAAAGAGCTGATTCATTTTCACCTTTTGAGTAGTTATTGCAATGCATTTTTCTGAATAGTGAATTTTCAAGGGAGAGTTATGTTACCCTGGCAGGGCTGATATGACAATTTAAAAAGCTGTGGACAGTATCTCACTCACAATATAGCATCATACCTATTAGGTTAGCTGTGAATTACGAATGGGGAAAAAAAAAAAAAACACAAAAACCCAAAATAGGACAACCACTGATGATCACGACCAAATAAGTGGCCAATGTTATGAAAATTTAGTGAAAATTTATATATTTAATGAAAGAAATGCTGGGTTCTCAATCATGGTAATATAATGAACTGATTGTGTGATAACTTTTGTAATATATTTATTGGTAATATCTAAGAGGTAATTTATAATATTCATTCTAGATATTCTATAAACTCTTAATATTAGCACGCATAGAATCATAACTGAATACACAGTTTTCTTATGGTATAAAAGAGCTGAATAAACATACAAAAAAAATACTAACATATCCCATAGCAATGTAATCCTGCTCAAGATGTTAAACAGAGAATAAAACTGATTATTTCCAGTTTCAAATGATGTTTTTCTTGAAGAAAGAGATGTGTAGAACCTTTTCCAATTTTCCGTAAATGAAAAGATATGGACTAGGAAAAGAGCATTTGTAAAAGTTATTCAAAACTGGTGCAAAAACCTAATTATTATCAGAATTTTGAGGTTTACATTCATTTTAAAAGTCAAAAGTAATAAGATTATATATAAAAATTATCTTTTTCTACTACTGATTTCATGTTCAGGACACACAATCACTTTACCTGTGTATTTAGTGACAGTAATCACTAAGGTAGTGTTGGCAATCAGCAGAAATCTTCCCCCAAATGCATAAAAAGCATAATTGCTATGCATGCAAACTTGTCTTATGGGCACAAGAGCCTTTCTGTTCTTATTCAGAGATGTTGTAATTATGAAAATGAGCTGAGGACACATAAAATTTAGTGATTTAACCCCCATGAACTGGGCTGCCACTAAGAATGGGTCCCCAGGGAACTGTCAGCTCATTAACAAGGGGGAATCACTTTTATGAACAAGAGATTATTCCTTTAGATTCTCAGCGTAGAGAATGTTTCCTTTTTTCCTTTGCAGCTGGTTGCCATTAATATTTCTTAAAATGAACAACACTCTGCTTTTCAAGCCCCTTCCTCTATTGTACATTAAGAAGATAAAGATGATTAAAAGACCAAGATGGAAGGACTCCGGCTAAATATACTTTCCTACCCTTCTTCTCTCATTCAATAAAACAACTGTGGAGGAGCAGTCTGGCCTGAATCACTGTGGTTGGGTTGAGACATATCTCTATTTTGTTCTTGCATTTTAAACATGAAATCCTGAACAGAAGGAACATCCAGTCTGAGATGTGAAGAATTGGCATACAGTGTCAGTATCACTGATCAGTATTGAATTGGCCACTCACCTGTTTGTAGACTCTGCTTTCTATTCTTGCAGGACTGTTGGAAAAGAGGGGTGATTTTCTGTCGTCTGTGTTTACTTGAGTGTGGATATACGGAAAAAATAGGTTTTGAGCAGCTTCAGTTTTAAGCCTGATTTTGACACTTTGTGTGTGTGTGTGTGTGTGAGAACATCTGTTATGTTTCAGCTGGAGTTTGGTAGAGAATGAAAAGGCTGTATATTTCAGACTGCTTCATATACATCATTTTATGACCATTTACACTTATTAGTTTAGGAATTATCTGCCTTTAACAGACAATGGAATTGAACCTCAGAGATATAGTGTTCAAGGTCATTGAGCAGGTACATAGTGAAGAGGGTATTAAATCCAGGGGGTGACTGGAGTCCATTGTAAAGCAGCAACTGGGTCCCCTGCTTTTACCATTTGAAGCTGATACGGACATACTCTGAGAAAGAGACTAATGGCCTCGTTTGCATAGGATCAGGGAGATTCCCAGGATGCAGTGCTCTTGGTGCTGAGATTGGTATAGTCCAGGGAAAAGCATCACCATCTAGGCCATATCCCTAGACTTAGAATTTGAAATCAAAGTATTCCCTTGGCTTTGAGAAACACACAGAAAATTATTCACCCAGTTAAAAAAATCTTAATATTTCACCTGGCTTCTCTGATGGCACCTTGACTACTATCTGCCAACCAAATCTACTTGTAAGCTTTTTCCTCTTTCTAAAGAAAGCCATTAATATGAGTATTTCTTCTCCATCTCTCTCACCTGTTTCCTTTCTTTATATCTGTGGAAACTTTCAATCTTTCTTGTCTCTATCTGCCAGGATAAATGGATATATGTAATATTAATACTTAAATATAAATGAATTCCTTTATATACTGATGATAATTCTGGTTCACTACCATTAATTATGAATTTATTTTGATCTGCTGTAATGATAACTTTTTATAATATTATATCATCTAAAATATCTAAGACAAAAAACATTTTTTAGTACTTTATATCTTTGATTTAGTCATAGTATGTGGTCTTCAAACAGTGATTGTAACTGGCATTTACAGAAAATGAAAAAAAAAAAAAAAACACAACCAAAATACTATTTCAGATAGCTAAGACCTTCCCTCTTGTTTGGAATGTGAACTAGAATCTTCCCAAAGTTCTGCTTGAGTTCCTTCCCCATCTCATTCAAAGGCAATGGAATATTTATGGACATAAAACTATTCTTTATGTTGCCCAGAATCTTAGAAACCTCAGTGTGAACCTACAGCTCCACAATGGCCATTTTCTAAAATTGCTTCATTAACCTCAGAATCCCCAGATGACATTTAAAAGAATTTTATATATCAGAAGTAATAAAGACTTTTGCCTTGGTGAAATTAGTCTTTTTGTAACAGGAATGGTCTGTAGGAAAGCATACTGTGTGAAAAGTTTTCTGATGTTCCTGCTACTGTTTATTATGATGAGCTTTTGATTTAATTTTCAGTCGCACAGTGCAAGTATCTGGGACATGCTTGCATTCATTTGGCCAGCACTAAATCAATATTTGCTACATCCAATCTATCAGGTTGTCATTTACATTCAACAATAACAAGAGAACAATATGTTTTTTTAACAACATGAAAGCAATGCTTTTTACTCCAGGTGTTTGTGGAGCCAATAAAAGTGTAAATACTCAGGCTATAAAACAAAATGCCATCAAATCATTCTTCATTACAGACCACTCTAATTAGTGATTAAAAGAGTTTCCTCTCCTCCAAAACGTGTCATAGTTTTCCCCCAAACATTTACTTATGTAACTCATAATGTTGAATAAAAACGTGTCTGATGTTTTTCTGACAAGATTGGGTCATTTAAGGGCCACGCAAGGAAGCAAGCTGGGGGCTGGAACTCGGGCAGAGAAAGAAGTCTGTGTCCTCCTCTGAGTCCGCCTCTTCCCTGAGACTGAATGGCCTCAGAGACACAGCCTGTGGGTCCCTGTCAGCACCTCAATATTGAGAGGAGCAACCGGGATGTCCTCCAAGATCCCCTCCTGGGAAAACCCAACCCTCTCCACGGAGAACTCTTGTTAAGAGAAAAGCACAGTTAGAGAAATGGATTGTTCAAGGAAAGTTTTGTTCATTTTCAATGTTGTGTTAGTTTCTGGCATACAGCAAATTATTCAGTTATATGTATATATATATTCTTTTATACATTCATTGTCATATTCTTTTCCATATAGGTTATTACAGGGTACCGAATATAGTTCCCTGTGCTATACAATAAGACCTTGTGTTTATCTAAAAAAATGAACCTGTCTTTGTCCACATGATGTAATGAAGCACAAGTAATGGTAAATCTGAGTGAACTGTCTTTATATGTATAAGATAAAGTATATATTAAATAAATATTTATAATTACATAAATATAAAATAGATATATACATATATTTAATTAAAATATTAACTACATATACTATATTACATATACCTATATTTTAATTAATTCCTAAGAGCAATATGGCCTTGTTTAATGCAGCTGGACTTCTGAGCAATTTCAAGGTTGACTTGAATAGAAAATGCAACCAAAGGTGCTATAGAGATCCAGACTGTAGCTTCTCTGACCCACATCCCTGGGGCACTCAGGGTCATGACTTATATTCTCTGTGGTAAAGGTTATACTGAGACAGGAGATAGATGGGCTCCAGGTTAGACATTTACAACCTGTTTGCACTTCTTGAGGCATGAAGAAGTGGACTTCAGACTGGATACTTAAACTGTTAGTATTTTCCGATTTAAGAGATAGGTGGACTCCAGTTAAGGTATTTACAATCAGCCTTCTGTTTGCCCTCTAAAATGGAATTCACAACAGAAACATGGTAAATAGCCAGTGTTTGTCTCTTGTAAACACCTTAAGGTAATATCATGGCAATGGTCAAGGTAATAGGCATGGCAAGGACAAAGAGGCAAAACCCTGTTTGAGTAAAGGATTAACGGATCTCTCTCTCCCTTCTTCTGGGAACAAGGGAGACACTAAACATGCACAAAAAGGCTCCTTGTGGGTCAAAAGTCAAGGGATAATTCCAGGCCATAATGAGTCTTGTTCCTCCCAGAAGCCTTCACTTCAAGATCCATCTTTGCTGAAGGGTGTGTGTGTACCCAGGGGAGAGTCCTAGGTTAGGTCAGGTGTGGGAAAAAAACCTCAGATAATTAGCATGAAGGAAGACAAAGACCAGGAAGAACTGACCTATAAAATGACTTAACCATCTCTTCTTTACAACACTCCTACACTCAATACGCTTGCACCCTTTCTCTCTGGGTGTGCATCTCTGCCTTGTTTTTGTCTTAACTAAATAAACTGTTTCTCTGTGTGCTCTCCCACTTGTTTTATACTATGTCTCTAATAATATACTTTATGCTTGCCTTTATAGCTTCTGCCTCCATGATAAATGAATTTTTCACTACAGCAGTCAATTCGAAAGGAAATCAACCCTGAGCATTCATTGGAAGGACTGGTGTTGAAGCTTCAATACTTTGGCCACTAGATGCGAAGAGCTGACTCACTGGAAAAGACCCTGAGCTGGGGAAGATTGAAAGCAGGAGGAGAAGGGGACAGCAGAGGATGAGATGGTTGGATGGCATCATTGATTCAATGGACATGAGTTTGAGCAAACTCTGGGAGATGGTGAAGGACAGGGAAGCCTGGCATGCTGCAGTTTATGGGGTCTCAGGGTTGGAAACGACTTAGTGGCTGAACAACAATAAAAATCCAAGGAAAAATAGCTTCTAGCCTCTAACTCTTGCTGGTCTGGTGGCTAGGATTCCTGGTTTCATCCAGTCTACCCAGGTTCGATTTCTGGGCAGAAATTAAGATCTCACTTCATGCCACCACTCACTGCTGTCTCACTGAGATCAGTACCACTGAACTTTCCAAAGGACACTGAGGAGTGACTAGTCATTCAGCAGCAGGGGTGATGGGCAGAATCTTTCCTTCCTTCTTGGCCTGGAAGGATGCATTGCCATCTCTCGGCTCAGACTGAAGGAAGGGATACCCATGGCTACCATTGTATCATTTCAGTTCTTTTATTACAAATATGCCTAAAACCACTTTGTCACTGAGTTTCTG
Source organism: Bison bison bison (assembly GCF_000754665.1). Classification (NCBI taxonomy): domain Eukaryota; kingdom Metazoa; phylum Chordata; class Mammalia; order Artiodactyla; family Bovidae; genus Bison; species Bison bison. The sequence goes on from NW_011494884.1 coordinate 3,598,717, forward strand.
CCTTGTGGGGACACCATGTTGTCTTGCTACTTCTCTGCACTTTTTGACAGTGTGGGTCTTGATCAGTAGCATTATCTGACCCATCACAGTTTTGTGCTGTGTGGTACCCAGCCTGTGTCACCGATGGGGAATCTCCTGCTCCTGGTGATCCAAATGCGGGGTCTTGATCTCCAGCCCCACAGTCCCCAGCAGCTTCAGGGCCTCCTGTGTCCTCCTGGCTCATGTCCTCTTGTTTTCCCTTTGTCTTCACTTGTGAGACACTGTGGATCTGACATTACAGTGAGATGTTAGAGCTGACTTTCCATTTTCTCCCAAACACCAGATCACACAAACGTTCTCAAGGTTCAAGGTGGCCAAGAGGGGTCATCACATACTGTGGAAGGAAGATATAGCCTTCCACAGTTTTGATAATTCCATTTGTTCATGTCCCAGCACTTTCCCTGGTGGTTGATAGGAGACCCTTCTAAGATCCTTTGAGAAATGTGGACCACTCCTCATCACTGAACTGGAAGCCCTGGGATTTTGGTGGGTAAAATTTTCTCCATTGTGAGTTAACTGCTCTTTTTTGTAAGACTGAACTTTGACATGTTGTGCTGTGCTTAGTCGTTCAGTCATGTCTGACTCTCTGTGACCCCCATGGACTGTAGGCCGTCAGACTCCTCTGTCCATGGAGATTCTCCAGGCAAGAATACTGGAGTGGGTTTCCATGCCCTCCTCCAGGGGATATTCCCTACCCAGGGATCGAACCCAGGTCTCCTGAATTGCAGGTGGATTCTTTACCATCTGAGCCACCAGGGAAGCCTGAACTTTGACATATGACATGCCAAAGTAGTGCCATTATACAGTAATGCTGCTGGTCTTGGTGGACCCAGGGAGTGTCAACTTAAAAAAATGGTCAAAACCTAAAAATTGAGAGTTATGTTTTATTTGAAAGGAATTTTAGGACTTTAAGCCTGGTGGACAGCTTCTCAAGTAACCCTGAGAGAACTGTTCCAGGAGGCAGGGGAAGGAGTAGGTTACTTAGAAGTTTTCCAACAAGGGATAGGTAGACTGAACATCAAAAGATTATTGTTAATTAAGGAAAACCAGATATTTGAAGTTAAGGAGTTTAGTGCTTTTCTTTGTATGGGAAGATGCAAGAGTCCGGGCTTACTGAAATCATTCCTTTTTTTTTTTTCTTTTTTTAATTTTATTTTTATTTATTTAATTTTTAAAATTTCAATTTATTTATTTTAATTGGAAGCTAATTACTTTTCAGTATTGTAGTGGTTTTTGCCATACATTGACATGAATCAGCCATGGGCTTACATGTGTTCCCCATCCTGAACCCCCCTCCCACCTCCTTCCCCATCCCATCCCTCTGAAATCATTCCTTTTATATGCATAAAATGAAATAAAGTCATAGGATCAACAGAGGAAGAGAATTTAGAGAACAAGGGTGATTTGATGATTCCATACCTTTTTGAGGAGAAGAGTGATGACGGATGAATGGATGAGGAAGTGGTAGCCATGGAGACAAGTTGCTGGTCCCAACTCCACTTCACACCCTCCAGCGGGGAAAGTCTTCCCCAACAGCTAGCAAACACCTTGCAGAGGTTTTTCCTTAAAAAACTAAAAGGATTAATTAGGCAACAACAAACCCTTGTTAGGCAAGCCACCAGAACAATAGAGACAAATGTGGGCTTTTGATGGAACACTTTTCCAGACTAGCCCACCCCCTGCTTATCCCAGAGTTGAGGCTGCTCCCAGAAGCATGGGGTTCCTAGAGATCTGCGGTCTGGGGGGCTCTGGACAAGGACACTCACAGAGATTCCAGGTATGGCAACCCAGAAGGCTATCCTGAAATGTGAGCTGAAAGCCAATGTGAGGCAAACAAAGAAGAAACTAGTCATGTGGAAGAGAAGAAATAGGTTAAAATAAATGATTGCACAATTTATTGTGGGGCAGGGAGGAAAGCACCGGATAGATTTAAGAACAGAAAGGAATGAATCAAATTCATTCAAAAGAATGAGAAAACAAATAAAGAATGAAAATAACAAAGAGCTCTTAGATTAAAAATTATAGATAATTTTTAGGTTAAAAATTATAGATAACAAAAATTGGTTTTACTATTTGAATACAAACCTAGAGTATCAGTCACAAAGACATTCAAGTAAGTTGTTTTCTGCATCTTTTGGTTTGTTTTCTTTTTGCAAAATAGACCAAAACTTTATTGTAAATACTGTCCCTATTTCCTGAATTCACATTTCTAAATAATCTACTATTTAAAATAATCTCTGCCCTGGGCAACTCACTTGGCTTTATTGAGAAATGGTGCTTTGTAGACAATATTGTTATCTGGAAAATCTATTCAATGACATTAGTCATTCAGTTCAGTAGAGTTCAGTCACTAAGTCGTGTCAGACTCTTTGCGACCCCATGAATCGCAGCACGCCAGGCCTCCCTAACCATCACCAATTCCCGGAGTTCACCCAGACTCATGTCCATCGAGTCTGTGATGCCATCCAGCCATCTCATCCTCTGGCGTCCCCTTCTCCTCCTGCCCCCAATCCCTCCCAGCATCAGTCTTTTCCAAGGAGTCAAGACTTCGCATGAGGGGGCCAAAGTATTGGAGTTTCAGCTTTAGCATCATTCCTTCCAAAGAAATCCCAGGGCTGATCTCCTTCAGAATGGACAGGTTGGATCTCCTTGCAGTCCAAGGGACTCTCAAGAGTCTTCTCCAATGCCACAGTTCAAAAGCATCAATTCCTCGGTGTTCAGTCTTCTTCACAGTCCAACTCTCACATCCACACATGACCACAGGAAAAACCATAGCCTTGACTGGACGAACCTTTGTTGGCAAAGTAATGTCTCTGCTTTTGAATATGCTATCTAGGTTGGTCATAACTTTCCTTTCAAGGAGTAAGCGTCTTAATTTCATGGCTGCAGTCACCATCTGCAGTGATTTTGGAGCCCCCCAAAATGAAGTCTGACACTGTTTCCACCCTTTCCCCGTCTATTTCCCATGAAGTGATAGGACCAGATGCCATGATCTTCGTTTTCTGAATGTTGAGCTTTAAGCCAATTTTCTCACTCTCCACTTTCACTTTCATCAAGAGGCTTTTTAGTTCCTCTTCACTTTCTGCCATAAGGGTGGTGTCATCTGCATATCTGAGGTGATTGATATTTCTCCTGGCAATCTTGATTCCAGCTTGTGCTGGAATCCAGCGTTTCTCATGATGTACTCTTCATATAAGTTCAATAAGCAGGGTACAATATACAGCCTTGACGTACTCCTTTTCCTATTTGGAACCAGTCTGTTGTTCCATGTCCTGTTGTAACTATTGCTTCCTGACCTGTATACAAATTTCTCAAGAGGCAGGTCAGGTGGTCTGGTATTCCCATCTCTTTCAGGGTTTTCCACAGTTTATTGTGATCCACACAGTCAAAGGCTTTGGCATAGTCAATAAAGCAGAAATAGACGTTTTTCTGGAACTCTCTTGCTTTTTCCATGATCCAGCAGATGTTGGCAATTTGATCTCTGGTTCCTCTGCCTTTTCTAAAACCAGCTTGAACATCTGGAAGTTCATGGTTCACATATTGCTGAAGCCTGGCTTGGAGAATTTGGAGCATTACTTTATTAGCATGTGAGACGAGTGCAATTGTGTGGTAGTTTGAGCATTCTTTGGTATTGCCTTTCTTTGGGATTGGAATGAAAACTGACCTTTTCCTGTCCTGTGGCCACTGCTGAGTTTTCCAAATTTGCTGGCATATTGAGTGCAGCACTTTCACAGCATCATCTTTCAGGATTTGAAAGAGCTCAACTGGAATTCCATCACCTCCACTAGATTTGTTCGTAGTGATGCTTTCTAAGGCCCACTTGACTTCACATTCCAGGATGTCTGGCTCTAGGTCAGTGATCACACCATCGTGATTATCTGGGTCG
>NW_011494884.1:3602741-3618435 GCF_000754665.1 Bison bison bison
CTGGGTCGTGAAGATCTTTTTTGTACAGTTCTTCTGTGTATTCTTGCCATCTCTTCTTAATATCTTCTGCTTCTGTTAGATCCATACCATTTCTGTCCTTTATCGAGCCCATCTTTGCATGATGTGTTCCCTTGGTATCTCTAATTTTCTTGAAGAGATCTCTAGTCTTTCCCATTTTGTTGTTTTCCTCTATTTCTTTGCATTGATCACTGAGGAAGGCTTCTTATCTCTTCTTGCTATTCTTTGGAACTCTGAATTCAGATGCTTATATCTTTCCTTTTCTCCTTTGCTTTTCGCTTCTCTTCTTTTCACAGCTATTTGTAAGGCCTCCCCAGAAAGCCATTTTGCTTTTTTGCGTTTCTTTTCCATGGGGATGGTCTTGATCCCTGTCTCCTGTACAATGTCATGAACCTCATTCCATAGTTCATCAGGCACTCTATCTATCAGATCTAGGCCCTTAAATCTATTTCTCACTTCCACTGTATAATCGTAAGGGGTTTGATTTAGGTCATACCTGAATGGTCTAATGGTTTTCCCTACTTTCTTCAATTTAAGTCTGAATTTGGCAATAAGGAGTTCATGATCTGAGCCACAGTCGGCTCCTGGTCTTGTTTTTGCTGACTGTCTAGAGCTTCTCCATGTTTGGCTGCAAAGAATATAATCAATCTGATTTCAGTGTTGACCATCTGGTGATGTCCATGTGTAGAGTCTTCTCTTGTGTTGTTGGAAGAGGGTGTTTGTTATGACCAGTGCATTTTCTTGGCAAAACTCTATTAGTCTTTGCCCTGCTTCATTCTGTATTCCAAGGCCAAATTTGCCTGTTACTCCAGGTGTTTCTTGACTTCCTACTTTTGCATTCCAGTCCCCTATAATGAAAAGGACATCTTTTTGGGGTGTTAGTTCTAGACGGTCTTGTAGGTCTTCATAGAACCGTCCAACTTCAGCTGATTCAGCGTTACTGGTTGGGGCATAAACTTGGATTACTGTGATATTGAATGATTTGCCTTGGAAACGAACAGAGATCATCATGTCGTTTTTGAGATTGCATCCAAGTAGTGCATTTTGGACTCTTTTGTTGACCATGATGGCTACTCCATTTCTTCTGAGGGATTCCTGCCCGCAGTAGTGGATATAATTAAATTCACCCATTCCAGTCCATTTGAGTTCGCTGATTCCTAGAATGTCAACATTCACTCTTGCCATCTCTTGTTTGACTACCATTATTCTAATATTTAAAAATACTGTAAATAGCAACTACCCATTCAAAGTCTTCATAAACCTAGAGAGAATAAAAGAAAACTCTGACAATATCTTGGAACCTACTTAAAAACTCTACAATAGCTTTTTTCTTTGTGCCTCCTAGTACCCCTGTGATCTGGTACAGATTTATTACAATGAGTATTGTTTTACTTTTGGAATGAAAATAGATTATTTAGAAAATTGTTCATTTCTATTCCTGAGGACTCCTCAGGTGATAGTTCAGCACCATCCTCTGCCTCCCTTTCCGGCATCTCTAACAAACTGATGCCTACACTTGTCCATCCAGTAAAGTAAGGGACTGAAGAGATCGTGCACATGACGTCTTTAATTACTGACTCTACCTTACTCAGTCTGACTTTTCAGGGACCCCGTGTCCTAGTTACAGTGCAGAGTAAAAAGGAGATGTGCAGCACTGGAAGCTTCATTATTGATGCTTTGAAATGGCACCAAGTGAGGGGAGGGAATCCTGGAGACAGGATATGAATGTTGTGAGTGAAGGAGAGAGAAAATGAAGCTATAACCTTGTAGCTTCATAATACTGCTCAGATAAAACCTTTCTTCTAACATTTAAAATAATCTTTTATCGCAACTCTGTGCTCACAGTATGCAGATTGGAGGCCCACTGTGTACAATAAGGAGGTACTCTAGTTTTTTTAAACAGCAGGGCAATATAGTAAAGTTAATGTTACTAGAAGTTATTTTTCTGTGTGTCAATTAGGTGGGGATGAGAAGATGGTGAGATAATAATCAGGATAATTAGGGCTTGGATAAGAATGATGTTTTGGGGAAATAATGTACTAAAGTTATCATTCAGCTTTAACTTCACCAAGTTAAATTAGGTGAAGAATTAGGATAATATTTTCTTTATCACTCTTCTGGGTCTAAAGTTATACTTCCAAATGAAATAACAGTATTTACATTTTGCTTTACTAAACTTGGCCTAGAAATATTATTCAAGTTTACATAAAGAGATTATTCCTTTTTGTCAAAATTCTGTAGATTAGGCTAAAATTTGTGGTTTCTTTATTTTTTGGAGTTTTTGAATCTCTTGATTTTCAATTAAGAAAATAAAAATGAGATCATCTTGAATTTGTGATAAAAATTATATCCTGTAATTTTAACATGAATAATATTTACTTTTAAACTTGACTTTAATACTTTACAATATATGGTTTTCTCCTAGTAGACTTCTTTTCCTGCAGCTTTTCACTAGTGACTTCATAAAATTTCAGAATAAAAGAAATATACTGAAGCTGACACTCAATTGACTCAGTTTTACTTAACAGCCCCTACCCGCTGTGGTGTGACAGACAAGGTTTAGAAATAGGGCTTTATAGTGAACCTTCTGACAGAGCGCTAACTGGAAAGCATGTGTGGTGAGTTAACTGGTATAGGCTTGTCTTATAGGGATAAATGAGTTTAAAGTGCATCCAGAACTTCAAGCCTACCATGTGCAAGAATACATTCTAATCCCCTGTGATGTTACATTCTTGAAAGTGATTATCATGATATCAGACACAGAGTACATATTCTTTCTTTTATTGTTCTCACATGGTGTGTTCCTAAAACAATCTACCTTCCTATAAGTAAATTCAGTAAAGAAACATCTTGTCTAATTACTAAACATTCATTGCTAAAAAATTCTCCTTTTTATGAAGGCAAAATTTGACTTTCATTTCCAACAACTGATTATAGTTTCTTTTATGTTGAGAGTGGAGAAGGAAATGTCAACTCACTCTGGTATTCTTGCCTGGAAAATCCCACAGATGGAGGAGCCTGGCAGGCTAAAGTCCATGGGGTGGTGAAGAGGTGGAGACAACTGAGCAACTTCTATCTTTATATTGAGAAACTGAAGTCAAATATTTGAAATAATGTATTCCCTGATATTTTCTCTTTTTCTAAGCCAAACCGTACTAGTTCCTTTTGAATGATCCTCATAACAATTCAGATATCATGCCATTCTTTAAGTTGTAGACGTAAGTGTTGAGCTAGTTGTGGGTGACATGTATAGGCTGCGTTTGCTGACACTTTCTTATTTTACAGCATGTGTGTTCACTGTGGCAGATATGAAGGTGGCATCTCTTTCCATACAGAATTCCAAGTATTGCAATGATTCGTCATTTTGACAGTTAAAAAAATTTCATCTTTAAATTAGCATAAAATTCAAAGAGTATTAGTGAATAACTTAAACTCAAGAAGCTAGTTATGACAGACTGGCTTCTCCTTCCATACCTGTCTTATTGTCTACTTCTTTTCTGATTACTCTACAGTACTTGCTGCTGCTAAGTCGCTTCAGTCATGTCCCACTCTGTGTGACCCCATAGACGGCAGCCCACCAGGCTCCCCCGTCCCTGGGATTCTCCAGGCAAGAACATTGGAGTGGGTTGCCATTTCCTTCTACAGTACTTGGCCACCATCAAATATCAGTACTCTATTTGGTGATATAAGTTTTGTGGCACTCTTTGTAATATATAAAAATCTAGGGTAAATGATTTAAATTCATTCAAAAGAAAAAAAACTATGCTTATTCATATACATACTGGTATTTATAGTTTTGCTTGTGTTTGCATATTTACTGGTAATATAGGGTATATGTATATATACATGTATATATATGACTAATGATTAACACACTCACACATGCACACACACATATATATATCGTGGTTGAGTGACTATGAAATAATAATTCTTAGCATGACTGATTTTGTTTTAAAACAAAAAAATCAAAATAGAGAGAAATTTAATAAAAAGAAGGGACTGAATTGCTTAGTGAAACTAACTAGCCACCTGCAGTGCTCAGTTTAGGCACGAGGGATTGAATGTCATCATCTGGTCTTTGTTTTCCAATTTCCCAGCTTTGCTTCTCCATGATATTACCCTTGTCTTCAGCTTCTGTAAGAAGCTTCTCGGTTGACAAGAAAACAATGCCACAAGCGACTACAGTTATGATCCATGGTCTCAGTGGAAGTGAGGGCAGTTTATTGCTGCTCATAGAAATATCTTGAGGATGATTGTTCCTAGAGATGCTCAGATTACCTTGCAAACTGAAATGTTTCTAGATATTTTCTCATGTTTACAAACTGTTCTTGATCTGAAAGAGATGGAATTTGATTGCTCTGATGCATGGTCCTTGAAGGTTCTGGCCACTCCCTTCAAAGAGACAATTTCTACATATTTAATAAAGGGAAGGAAGTTGGTCTCTCTCTCTCTCCAGTCACATACACATAAATTATGTCTGCTTAATCATTTTCTAGTGTTTCCCTAGAGAAAAGAAAAAAAAATAAGTTGGCTTTCAGTGACTTGAATCATAAAAGAATGCCAATTGTCTGATTAATACAAGAAATGTCTCTCTTGGAGTTGTTTATCAGAGCTTGGCCAGGTTATAATCTGTTCTTTTGTCTTCCTCTTCTAAAATGGTAGATTTCTTCACTGCTCAAATACTAGAAACAAAAGAGAGAAAAAAAAACTCAATAGCAGAAGATAGAGAAAACTCTATAGATAATATTTACTGTATATAATATTGTATATTAGAGAATAAAAGAATCCATATGAAAACTCTTGATATTTTTTATCTCATAATAATCTGAAATCCTTAAGGAGTGCTTCAGAACAAAATTACAGATTGATCCCCCTTTCTAGCGTTATGACAAGCTAGATGTACTTTAGACTTTAAAATCCTGGGCTTCAGTGGTGGCTCAGCTGGTAAAGAATCCACCTGCAATGTGGGAGACCTGGGTTCAATCCCTGGGTTGGAAAAAATCCCCTGGAGAAGGGAATGGCTACCCCCTCTGTTGTTCTGGCCTGCAGAATTCCATGGACTGTATAGTCCATGAGGTCACAAAGAGTTAGACACAACTGAGTGACTTTCACTTTCAAAATTCTGAATAAGATATACAAACTATTTAAACATAGTTAGTTGTGCTTGAAATTTAGAAAACTAAGAGTCCGGAAAGGACGGGTAGAAAAAAGTGTAGAGAAGTGATAAGTTGAAGCTTGTGTTTGCTTGACGAAATATGCTTTATATTCTTGCAGGAAGAACTCACTTTTAAATTAGCCTCAAAATTCCCATACAGAATATCTAAGGAGCATTTGTTCACATTCAGGAATCAGAAGCATATGACAATAAAAGCCTTGAAGTGAGAGTCAGATAAAAAAAAAAATCATAGAACCAGAACTGATCTGAGTCTGTATCTTGTTTGAACTGATTTGGACTTTTCTAAGCTTAAATATGCATAACAATGTCTAGTAACATATATAAGTGTGCGTGAGTATGTGTGTGGGGTGTGGAAAGAAAGACTAGAAATGAAAAATATAATTTCCAAGCAATAAAAGAAAAAGTGAAACGAACAAAATGAGTCAATTCAACTGAAAGTAAGAAAACAGAAATGAAAGAGAAAAAAGACAAATAGTACAAAATAAAGTGAAAGTGAAAGTCACTCAGTCATGTCTGATTCTTTGCTACCCAGGGACTATACAGTCCATGGATTTCTCCAGGCTAGAATACTGGAGTGGGTAGCCTTTCCCTTCCCCAGGGGATCTTTCCAATCCAGGGATTAAACCCAGGTCTCCCTCACTGAAGGCAGATTCTTTACCAGCTGAGCCACCAGGGAAGCCCAAGGTGATGTGAAAGTTGGACAGAAGAAGTGAGTCCTGAGTACTGAAGAATCGATACTTTTTGAACTGTGGTGGTGGATAAGACTCTTGAGAGTCTCTTGGACATCAAGGAAATGAAACCAATCAATCCTAAAGGAAATCAATCCTAAATATTCATTGGAAGGACTAATGCTGAAGCTGAAGCTCCAATACTTTGGCTACCTGATGTTAAGAGCCAACTCATTAGAAAAGACCCTGATGCTTGGAAAGATTGAAGGCAAGAGAAGAAGGGGGCAACAGAGGATAAGATGGTTGGAAGGCAGCATGGACTCCTTGGACATGAGTTTGAGCAAGCTCTGGGAGATAGTGAATGACAGGGATGCCTGATGTGCTGCAGTCCATGGAGTCACAAAGAGTCAGACATGACTTAGTGACTGAACAACAACAACAATGATGATGGAAACAGATCTGAATGAATTAGTAATGACAAAAATCATAAGTGGAGATCTTAAAATGCTAAACTGTATGCATCTCTGAATAATAACATAGCTTCAAAATCTGCAGATAAAAAAATTGACATAAGTAGAAGGTGAAATAGATGAATCCACTAAAATGTGGGGTTTAATACAACTTTTTCCAAAATAGATCTATTAATCAGATTTCACTGTTCTTATAGTGACATGCATTGTCTACATGTTTATATCACTATTATGAAATGTTGAAAGCCAATATGATGATCCACAGATGTGAGTTTTTGTACTGTTGTAGCTACTGATAGCTGACAAATGTTAGGTTATAGGTATTAAAAAGGCTTTTCCTTCTAACCTTGCTACCAGGTAATTTTTGTAGTAGAAAGTACCAGATAATACCATAACATCAACTAATGCTATACAATCAAAGCAATAAGGCACAGAGACAGGCACTATGAGAGATGGGATGCCAAAGTTAAGGATCCTGCAGAAACAAGACAGAATCCCAAACAAACCAAGCCCCTCATCCAAAAAGATCAGCCTTAAAGACACTGCAGTGCCTTAAACTGATAGAGGGTATGTACTTCTAAAGCAGGAAAGTCATCAATTGCTCAAAGTTCTTCCACTGTCCAGAAGCTCAGGAGGAAAGACAGAAGAAAGAGGGAAAGAAAGAAGGAAGGAGGAAAGGAAAGGATGATGAAAAAAAGAAAGGAAGAGAGAAAGGAAGAAAGAAAGACAAGCCACCTATATCTATACAAAGTTGCTGAAAGAAGAAAACAGAAAATAAGAATCATACACTTATAGCCATTGACATCTCTATTGTGCAATTGGCTGAACAAACATTGAGATTATGAAGTAAATGTAGCAGTGAAAAGAATGAGATCAATTTACAAACTCGAGTGATTTCCAGGATATTTTGTTAATAAGTAAAGTGCATAGAGTATACACACTATTATTCTACTTTTGTGGAAGAAACAAGGGCTATAAGAACATAAACATGTGCCTGCTTTTTTGTCTTAAGAAACATAAAAGGACAACTTCTATAACTTGTGTAACTTTGAATTCTAGAAACATGTTACTGTTTGATACTTCCAACAAATACAACGAGATTAATAACAGGGGAAATACCCAAATCTGAATATTAACAGAATTAGACACTGGAAGTGTGTTAACAATACAAAAATATACCTGAAAAATAACAATGCATTTTGAGCACAGTGCTTTGATACTGGAAGCTCAGTTAAAAACAAAAATAACTGCAATGAAATATCAGATTTCTTATAATAACTATGTTTTTGGTAATGTCTGTCAAACTGACAACATTACTGCATATATTGTTATTTTAGGCCACCATGGTTCTTACTGTAAAGAAAGAATACAAAATGGGAAAGGTAGGAAATAACACTATGATATTCGGTTATAGTTAGAAGTGTCATTATGAAATAATAATAATCAAAAAACCCTCAGTTTCCTAATTCTGACTTCTAAAAGGGCCTTGAAATAAGGACAACCCAATGACTATGAGAGCATGATCCTTTGCCTGGAGAATTCCATGGACAGAGGAGTCTTGTGGGCTACAATTCAAGGGATCACAGAGTTGAACACCACTGAGCAACTAACACTTTCTCTTTTTCACTAATGACTGTGAGCACAACTAATGGTCATGCCCCCTTCCTTTTTTTCTTTCCCTAAATGACATTCCACACTAAGAATTATCAGAATTCTCTGGGAAAATGTCTGATTCTGGAGCTGTCACAGGGAAGGTACAAAGTGAGCTTGCAACATTTTGTGTCAGAAAATAGATGAGAATTAAATGAAGGGGGGAACCTCAAAGGACATAGGAACCAGTTTCACAGGTTTCCATAGGCCACATTATATGCAGAGTGCATCATGCAAAATGCCTGGTTGGATGAAGCACAAGCTGGAAAGACTGCCAGGAGAAATATAAAATAACCTCAGATATGCAGATAACACCACCCTTATGGCAGAAAGTGAAGAAGAACTAAACAGCCTTTTGATGAGGGTGAAATGTTGGGATCCTTTAATGAACCGGGACCTGGTGGTCTGGAGGCAACGATAAGAAAGTGAAAGAGAGAAAGAGGCTGATACTCCCTGGTTTACGCAGAAAACCAATAAAGTCCTTGACGTAGGATTTGCGTCTCTCACGAAGGCACCAGGCGCCCTCTTGAGAGTGGGTGAAGGCACAGGGTGCCTTCTTGAGAGAGTCTTAGGAGCTTGGGCAGGAGAGTGAGCAAGACGGGTCTCTGCGCTCCAAGGAATCAGCCAAAGAGAGAGAGAGAGAAAGAAAGAAAGACACGGGGACCCAAGCTCTGATGGAGCAAAGGTGCTTTAATGATTTTTCTGTGAGTATATATAGGCTGTAGTACAAGAAGTTTCTTTCATCAATGATAAAGATCAGAAAACCAAACGTACAGTAACCGTTACCAAGGGAACAAGGGATGATGACGATCACAAGGTCAGGAGACAATCCATATCTCAAGAAAGGGGATCAAGACTAAGCAGTTTTGTCATAAAGAGAATATTTACTAAAGGAGATTCAAGTCTGTCTCACACAATGACCCCAGTTCCTGGGAGCAGCGTGCTGTTCTGCTTTAAAAGAAACAAAGGACTTGTGAGAAACAGCATGTAGGAATCCTCCTGTTAAACATTCCCTGACAGTGAAAGAGGAGAGTGAACAAGCTGACTTAAAACTCAACATTCAAAAAACTAAATCATGGCATCTGGTTTCATCACTTCAATGCAAATAGATGGGGAAACAATGGAAACAGTGACAGACTTTATTTTCTTGGGCTCCAAAATCAATGGGCAGTGACTACAACCATGAGGGATGGTATGGGGTGGGAGGCGGGAGAGGGGTTCAGGATGAGGAACACATGTACGCCCGTGGCAGATTCATGTTGATGTATGGCAAAACCAATACAATATTGTAATTAGCCTCCAATTAAAATAAATAAATTTATATTTAAAAAAATTTAAAAAGCTAAAAACAAAAGATGCTTGCTCCTTGGAAGAAAAGCTATGACCAACCTAGACAGCTTATTAAAAAGCAGAGACATTACTTTGCCAACAAACGTCTGTCTAGTCAAAGCTATGGTTTTTCCAGTAGTCATGTATGGATATGAAAGCTGTACCATAAAGAAGGCTGAGCCCTGAAGAACTGATGCTTTTGAACTGTGGTGTTGGAGAAGATTCTTGAGAATCCCTTGGACTGCAAGGAGATCCTACCAGTCCATCCTAAAGGAAATCAGTCCCGAATGTTCATTTGAAAGACTGATGCTGAAGCTGAAGCTCCAATTCTTTGGCCATCTGATGTGAAGAGCCAACTCATTGGAAGAGACCCTGATTCTGGGAAAGATAGAAGGCAGGAGGAGAAGGGGACAACAGAGGATGAGATGGTTGGATGGCATCACCGACTCAATGGACATGAGATTGAGCAAGCTCTAGGAGATGGTGAAGGACAGGGAGGCCTGATGTGGTTCAGTCCATGGGGTTGCAAAGAGTTGGACACAACTGAGCGACTGACCAGCAACAGCTTTAGCCAAACCTGGGAAAATCTGATAAATGAGTGACAGTAACAGATCATAGAGCCTTTAAATATTCAGAAGTCTATAATAGTACTTTTGTGATATTCTGATTTATAATAAGAAATATATATTTGGTCTGTGTACCCCTTTCTGGCACAGGCCTTCTATATTCCTAGGAATTGCCTAGGGAGATCAAGCTGCCTTTTGTCATGTTAATGAGGTGAGTTTTAGAAAATCTGGAGTCACCTAAGGGTAGGGGCTGGTTGCCAGAGGAAACAACACATGACTGGAGGAGTCCCACCCCTGACACCAGGGAGGAGGAGGGCTAGAGATTGAATCATTATGCATGGTCAATGATTTAATCAATCATGATTGTGTAATTAAGTCTTTCTGAAATCCCAAAAGGATGGGGTTCAGAGGGCTTCAGAGTTGGTGAACATGTGGAGATTTAGGGAGAGAGGTGAGCTCAGAGTGGGGAAGCTCCACACCCCTCCCATACCCTGCCCTATGCACTGCTTCCTTCTGACTATTTCTGAGTTGTGTGTGCACTTATTCACTCCGTTGTGTCTGACTCTTTGCAGCCCCATGAACTGTAGCCTGTCAGGTTCCTCTGTGGAATTCTCCAGGCAAGAATACTGGAGTGGGTAGCCATTCCCTTCTCCAGGGGATTTTCCCAACCCAGGGATCAAACCTGGGTTTCCTGCATTGCAGGCGGATTCTTTCCAATCAGGGAAGCCTGTTCCTGTGTTACACCCTTTTATAATAAACTGATCGTCTCAATCATAAAATGTTTCTCTGAGTTGTGTGAGCTGCTCTAGCAAATTAAACCTGACGAGGGGGTTGCAGCAACCTCTGATCTACAGTCCATTAGTCAGAAGTGCAGGTGACAACATGGGCTTGTTATTCACACTTGAAGTGGTGGGGGACTGTCTTGTGGGGGAAACCCTTAGCCTGTGAGGGGATGGAGTCAGGATTGAACTGAGTTATAGGACACCCAGCTGGGATCAGGGAATCACATGTTGGTGTGGAAACCCCTCCTTCCAATGAACTGTAACTGGGATCTGGGTCTTTTATTGTAAGAACACTAAGTAATAAAAGTAGAAGAAACAATGAAGTCAGAAAGTCATTTGTAACCATCATGTCAGCAAAGCTACATGATTTTGGAAGTTCTAGGAGAAATCTGTTCCCTCACTGGTTTCAGTTCCTAGAGACCACCTACACCCTTGGCTGGGGGTCCCTTCTTCCACCTTCTGAGAATTCATATGAGGACATCTGAGGGGATTACTCTGCTTATCCTAAAAGTCAGTTTGGAAACTCATTATCATACGTGTGCATTTCCTTCAAAATAAAAATTTTATTTAAAAAGTTTACACTTTAGAGAAATTGATAATGATTTAGATCTAAAATTCTAGATTATAGTGATGACTGCCTTAGAACACAGGGACAAAGTAAAAATGGACTAGAGAAAAGCTTTCATCAGGAAATCATAAACTTAATTTATAAGGTTAAAAAATTATGTGTATGTGTAATATGCATGGTTATTGTTTCATATATATAAAATTTATGTATATATATGCATATATTTCTGGGGAGGCAGAGTTTTCATGACCTTATTGCCCCAAATATAACGTGCACACAAGCTGTGTGTTCACTTTCTCTGCTTCACAGGCTGGCGTTGGGATCCATCTCTCTGACGGCCATCAGGTATCTTTGAAAGGCCTTTCACAACCCAGAGCTCCAGCATCATCTACATAAGTAGATTTTTTTCTAGTGCTTAAAGATTTTTTATGTAGGATCATTATGATTCTAACTTTTCCCTCCTCTAAATGATTAACTGCTGTCCTAACATGATTTTGCAAGTAATCTGTATTTTCTCATTAACAGTAAATGCTGCTTTTGTTAAATTTTAAATAACTCAACTGTACCTTAAAATAGTAGTAAGGTTCAATGCACGATACTGGATGCTTGGGGCTGGTGCACTGGGACAACCTGGAGGGATGGTATGGGGAGGGAGGAGGGAGGAGGGTTCAGGAGGGGGAGCACATGTATACCTGTGATGGATTCATTTTGATGTTTGGCAAAACTAATACAATTATGTAAAGTTAAAAAAAAAAATAGTAGTCCCTTACCTGATTCTTTCAGATGCTGCTTTGTTGTGGTCAGTGTTTGGTTTTTCTTAGATGACTATGTTTTTGGGATGACTGTATGCTTAATGAAATCATAATGTGCTTGTTAAATATGATGAATTATGTCTGTGTCAGACTCTGATATTTAGTAGTAGGATTGAAAGATGCTGTCCCCCCCCCACCCCCGCTTTGGTAGACCTAAAGGACAATTTAAAAATTCATGTGGTGTACTGCAGAGAGACATAAAACTGACATTTCAAATTCATTGTACAGAGTCTCCGAGTCACATTTAAAACCTGAGCTGTAATTTGACAGGAGAAAGTTTCATCAAGAGTTGGAGCCCCACAGAGTGTGACCAGCATCTCAAGCAAGTGTTCTGAAGACCGCCTCTGACACTGAGAGCATGACTATTTCACAGAAAGATGTGTTTATGTACTGACATTCTGGGGTAATTATTTTTATTGAAAAAGAAAAATAAGGAGGGAAAGAAGGAGAGAAGCAAGGAAAAAAAGGAAGGAAAGAAAAAAGGAAGAAAGGGAGGAAGGGAGAAAAAAGAAAATGAAGTGGGAAATAATTCACCAAATTCTCTCTACGGCTATCGTAGCACATTGAGGGCCAGATTCAGTGGGCTCTGGGACCATATAACTTAATGTAAGTCATTACTTAGTAACTTTTTTGCAAATTATGTTATAATAAGAAACATCAAACTTCTGTTTAATGGTTTTCATCTCCAGAGAACAGGGGCATTGAAGTGTATTGACAAAAGTTATTATTTTACTGGATTCAATCAATTCGAAGTCTATGAATGTTTTCGTCTTTGACACAATGTTCTTTAAATAATGTTTTCAAAAATGAAATAACATAAAACATCAAAGCACAAGCTTTGATGTCAAACCTGTCTTTTGTCTTCTTTTCTTCTCATGCTTTCTTACACATGTCCTGGATGAGACAGTGGGTCCATCAATACCTTTTATTATTATAGCATTTCATGTAACATCATAGAAAATAACCTATTTCTAGGTTATTTTTTATAAACATGTTAAATATGCTAATGTAAAATTTTGAAGGTCATCAGTTTTTGAAAATGAAATGAAGCTTGCTTTTTTTCTAAATTTATGAAACAAATTATGGGCTAGCCATCCTAATACAGATAAGTAAAATAATTTCAAAAAGATTTTTTCTTGTGTTTCATTTTTTAACACTGTAAGAGTCATCATAAACTTTGTTTTACACACTGTTAAAAACTTTATTAATAAACTCATTTTTTTTTGTTTTTTTTTACCAAATCCAATGACATGGAAAAATATACTGTCATTTATTATCTGAAATGTGGATTTTAGTTTGAAAATGTTACTGAGGTGAAGGTCAGTTCCTGGTGTTTTGGACCATCTTGGTTTGGCCCTGTTGTCCTGGTATAATTATTAATAGTGTCTCTTTTATTCTTAAAGTGCCCTTGTTTGTCACCCTAATCATGGTCAATTGTTTTGATTTTTTAAAGATAAGAATTTTCCAAAGTGACATCTAGAAAGATTGCAAAATAATTTCTTTCCTGGACATTTATAAATATATTTTGTTGGTGGTTGCACAAAATACAAGAAGAGTAATTGACTGCCGGGGTCCAGCCCTGGTGGATCCAGGGAATTCGAAGGGGGGACGTCTTCGGTGATCAGGATATGATAGAATTAAATATATAAAGAGTGGTTACATAAGGATAGCTCAGTGAGAAAATTCAGTGGAAAAAAGAGGCTGAATAACTTGGTTTACGTGGAAAGCCAATAAAATTTCAAGACAAGAAATTTGCATCACCTACATAGGCCGCAGGTGTCCTTCCATTCTCCCGAAGGAGAGGAGACACTAAGGCCTCCCTGATCCAATCTTAAAAGCCCAGGCATAATTAGTAGTCTTGACGAGCCTCCATACTCCAGATGGGAATTCAGCCAGAAAGTGAGAGAAAGAATGACATGGGGAGACCAGTCTTTCCAGGAACTGATTCCATTCTTTATTTTCCAGGGTCCACTTTTATACACAGAGATGTAATACAAAAGTCACGTGGAGTCAGCAGTTCTGACTTTTATCAAAATCAGGTGCTTCATACAAATGTATACTAAGGTTTTAGGGGTGTTACATCATCTTCTGGCCAGGGGGCCTGCTAACAATTTATGACCCTCTCCTTGTGACAGCGGTCAGTCAACCAGAACACTTATTTACTCCAGGGGTGATTATTCTTAAAACAGACGCCACCTTCCGAAGGCACCAGATGAAGTTACATTCGTATAGGGTGAGGGTGTAGTGGGTTTTAATTAAGAAAAGAATTTACTTAGCCTAAGGTCCAACGAGATTAATATCAAGGTTAATACTTACTTCTCTTATATGTTCAGATCAGATCAGATCAGTCGCTCAGTCCTGTCCGACTCTCTGCGACCCCATGAATCGCAGCACGCCAGGCCTCCCTGTCCATCACCAACTCCAGGAGTTCAGTCAGACTCACGTCCATCGAGTCAGTGATGCCATCCAGCCATCTCATCCTCTGTCGTCCCCTTCTCCTCCTGCCCCCAACCCCTCCCAGCATCAGAGTCTTTTCCAATGAGTCAACTCTTCACATGAGGTGGCCAAAGTCCTGGAGTTTCAGCTTTAGCATCATTCCTTCCAAAGAAATCCCAGGGCTGATCTCCTTCAGAATGGACTGGTTGGATCTCCTTTCAGTCCAAGGGACTCTCAAGAGTCTTCTCCAACACCACAGTTCAAAAGCATCAATTCTTCGGCATTCAGCCTTCTTCACAGTCCAACTCTCACATCCATACATAACCACAGGAAAAACCATAGCCTTGACTAAACGGACCTTTGTTGGCAAAGTAATATCTCTGCTTTTGAATATGCTATCTAGGTTGGTCATAACTTTCCTTTCAAGGAGTAAGCGTCTTTTAATTTCATGGCTGCAGTCATCATCTGCAGTGATTTTGGAGCCCAGAAAAATAAAGTCTGACGCTGTTTCCACTGTTTCCCCATCTATTTCCCATGAAGTGATGGGACCGGATGCCATGATCTCAGTTTTCTGAATGTTGAGCTGTAAGCCAACTTCTTCACTCTCCAATTTCACTTTCATCAAGAGGCTTTTGAGTTCCTCTTCACTTTCTGCCATAAGGGTGGTGTCATCTGCATATCTGAGGTGACTGATATTTCTCCCGGCAATCTTGATTCCAGCTTGTGTGTCTTCCAGTCCAGCGTTTCTCATGATGTACTCTGCATAGAAGTTAAATAAGCGGGGTGACAATATACAGCCTTGACGTACTCCTTTTCCTATTTGGAACCAGTCTGTTGTTCCATGTCCAGTTCTAACTGTTGCTTCCTGACCTGCATACAGATTTCTCAAGAGGCAGATCAAGTAGGTGGTCTGGTATTCCCATCTCTTGAAGAATTTTCCACAGTTTATTGTGATCCACACAGTCAAAGACTTTGGCATAGTCAATAAAGCAGAAATACGTGTTTTTCTTGAACTCTCTTGCTTTTTCTGTGATCCAGCAGATGTTGGCAATTTGATCTCTGGTTCCTCTGCCTTTTCTAAAACCAGCTTGAACAGCAGGAAGTTCACGGTTCACATATTGCTGAAGCCTGGCTTGGAGAATTTTGTGCATTACTTTAGTAGCGTGTGAGATGAGTGCAATTGTGTGGTAGTTTGAGCATTCTTTGGCATTGCCTT
>NW_011494884.1:3618535-3622241 GCF_000754665.1 Bison bison bison
TATTGAGTGCAGCACTTTCACAGCATCATCTTTCAGGATTTGAAAGAGCTCAACTGGAATTCCATCACCTCCACTAGCTTTGTTCCTAGTGATGCTTTCTAAGGCCCACTTGACTTCACAATCTAGGATGTCTGGCTCTAGGTCAGTAATCACACCATCGTGATTATCTTGGTTGTGAAGATCTTTTTTGTACAGTTCTTCTGTGTATTCTTGCCATCTCTTCTTAATATCTTCTGCTTCTGTTATGTCCATACCATTTCTGTCCTTTATCCAGCCCATCTTTGCATGAAATGTTACTTTGGTATCTCTGATTTTCTTGAAGAGATCTCTAGTCTTTCCCATTTTGTTGTTTTCCTCTATTTCTTTGCATTGATCGCTGAAGAAGGCTTTCTTATCTCTTCTTGCTATTCTTTGGAACTCTGCATTCAGATGCTTATATCTTTCCTTTTCTGCTTTGCTTTTCGCTTCTCTTCTTTTCACAGCTATTTGTAAGGCCTCCCAAGACAGCCATTTTGCTTTTTTGCATTTCTTTTCCATGGGGATGGTCTTGATCCTTGTCTCCTGTACAATGTCACGAACCTCCATCCATAGTTCATCAGGCACTCTATCTATCAGATCTAGGCCCTTAAATCTATTTCTCACTTCCACTGTATAATCATAAGGGGTTTGATTTAGGTCATACCTGAATGGTCTAGTGGTTTTCCCTACTTTCTTCAATTTAAGTCTGAATTTGGCAATAAGGAGTTCATGGTCTGAGCCACAGTCAGCTCCCTGTCTTGTTTTTGCTGACTGTCTAGAGTTTCTCCATGTTTGGCTGCAAAGAATATAATCAATCTGATTTCAGTGTTGACCATCTGGTGATGTCCATGTGTAGAGTCTTCTCTTGTGTTGTTGGAAGAGAGTGTTTGTTATGACCAGTGCATTTTCTTGGCAAAACTCTATTAGTCTTTGTCCTGCTTCATTCTGTATTCCAAGGCCAAATTTGCCTGTTACTCCAGGTGTTTCTTGACTTCCTACTTTTGCATTCCAGTCCCCTATAATGAAAAGGACATCTTTTTGGGGTGTTAGTTCTAAAAGGTCTTGTAGGTCTTCATAGAACCATTCAACTTCAGCTTCTTCAGCGTTACTGGTTGGGGCATAGACTTGGATTACTGTGATATTGAATGGTTTGCCTTGGAAACGAACAGAGATCATTCTGTCGTTTTTGAGATTGCATCTAAGTACTGCATTTCACACTCTTTTGTTGACCATGATGGCTACTCCATTTCCTCTGAGGGATTCCTGCCTGCAGTAGTAGACAATGTTTATCTGAGTTAAATTCACCCATTCCAGTCCATTTGAGTTCGCTGATTCCTAGAATGTCAACATTCACTCTTGCCATCTCTTGTTTGACCACTTCCAATTTGCCTTGATTCATGGACCTGACATTCCAGGTTCCTATGCAGTATTGTTCTTTACAGCATCGGACCTTGCTTCTATCACCAGTCACATCCACAGCTGGGTATTCTTTTTGCTTTGGCTCCATCCCTTCATTCTTTCTGGAGTTATTTCTCCACTGATCTCCAGTAGCATATTGGGCTCCTATTGACTTGGGGAGTTTCTCTTTCAGTATCCTATCATTTTGCCTTTTCATACTGTTCATGGGGTTCTCAAGGCAAGAATACTGAAGTGGTTTGCCATTCCCTTCTCCAGTGGACCACATTCTGTCAGATCTCTCCACCACGACCCGCCCATCTTGGGTTGCCCCATGGGCATGGCTTAGTTTCATTGAGTTAGACAAGGCTGTGGTCCTAGTGTGATTAGATTGACTAGTTTTCTGTGAGTATGGTTTCAGTGTGTTTGCCCTCTGATGCCCTCTTGCAACACCTACCATCTTACTTGGGTTTCTCTTACTTTGGGCGTGGGGTATCTCTTCACGGCTGCTCCAGCAAAGCGCAGCCATTGCCCCTTACCTTGGACAAGGGGCATCTCGTCACCACCGCCCTTCCTGACCTTCAATGTGGGATAGCTCCTCTAGGCCCTCCTGCGCCCGTGCAGCCACCGCTCCTTGCACGTGGGGTTGGTCCTCCCAGCCATTGCCCCTGGCCTCGGGTGTGGGGGCATGGGGTAGCTCCTCTGGGCCACTGCCCCTGACCTTGGACGTGGGGTAACTCCTCTTCTTGCTGCCCCTGACCTCCGACACTGGGTATCTCCTTTTGGCCACCCCCCTGATCTTGGACGTGGGACAACTCATCTTGGCCGCCGCCCTTCGGGCATGGGGTCCTCCCAGCTTCTGCCCCTGACCTCGGACGTGGGGTGGCTCCTCTTGGCCGTGCTTAGTGCGCCGGTCGCAGCCGCCTGTGCTTAGTTATATTCATTAATGTGTATAAGGGGCAAGGGATATGGAGATGTAGCAAATATTGGCTCAACAAATGAAAAACCCTTCACCAATACAATTTCTAATCAGCCCACTATACTACACTAATAATTTCCTAACTTCTCAAAAGAATCTGTTTTTAGAAGGTTTAAAGCACCTTGTGCCTCTCACGGTTGGGAGGCTATGAACAATCACATGTGGCCCGGACAAACCTGTCAGGCAGGCTAGAGAAACTTCAGAGGAGTTTGTAGGTTGAAACACTCCTGTCATGCCCAGGAGTTATTATTAACTGGAGCTCTAAGTTAACTTCTTCTCCGAGAGAGGTGGTGGGGGACAGCCCCCTGTAAAGTCAGAGGTGTAGGTGAGAGCACAAAGCAGTAAAGTAGGCAGACACTGGTTTTGGGGGTAGATGCTCGAGGATTTCCAGGGGGACTCCTGAGGCTTGATCTTGCCTTTGCGTATGCCGATCCTCCTTCCTCATGACCTTTGCCAAGGGTGGATTTCCTCACGCTGGCTCCCAGCAATTGACCTTGGTTATTCCCAAAACCAACAGGATTGTTATTGCCAGCAAAGCAAAAATCTTTAGATGAAATACTATCCTCAATCACAGGTCTTTTTCTGGAAATTCATTTAACCATCAAAATCATTTAACCATAGAAAGGGTACTTTTGTAAATGAAGGAGATGAACTGAATCTCACCAATGAAGGCTTTCCTGGTGGCTCAGACAGTAAAGAATCTGCCTGCAATATGAGAGACCTGGGTTCGATCTCTGGGTTGGGAAGATCCCCTGGAGAAGGGCATGGCAGCCCATTTCAGTATTCTTGCCTGGAGAATCCTCATGCATCAGCTGAGAGAGACTGAAGGCAAGAGAACAGGATGAAAGAGGATCAGATGGTTGGGTGGCATCACCAATTCAATGAACATGAGTTTGAACAGGCTTTGGGAGATGGATAAGGACAGGGAAGCCTGGCGTGCTGCAGTTCAACAATTCCCATTGATTCTAATTATGTTGGATGGAAGCAATGTACAAGAAAAATATAAGAACCTTATGCATTAGGATTTGTGAAAATTCAGTGACTCATAATGGTGACAGAAATGAATTGAAAGTGAAAGTCACTCAACTGTGTCCTACTCTTTGCAACCTCATGGACTATACAGTCCATGGAATTCTCTAGGCTAGAATACTCCACTATTCTAGCCTTTCTTTTCTCTAGGGGATCTTCCCAACCCAGGGATCAAACCCTGGTCTCCCACATTGCAGGCGGATTCTTTACCAGCTGAGCCACAAGGGAAGCCATGAATTGCTATTGCTCAAATTCTACCTGACATTAGAGTCAAAGCCTTAGAAA
>NW_011494884.1:3622341-3628361 GCF_000754665.1 Bison bison bison
AGAAAGAAGATAACAAGTTTGCTTTTCCACTGGGAAGGACGTTTCTCATTGTGAGCACCCAGGTGCCCTCTTTAAACTCAGGGCAAAATTTCATATGATATGCTTTCTTTTATCCTGTTGATTGTTCTTGTGTGACTGTTGGAATAAATGGGGCTGTTTCACTGTATTTAAGAAAAAAGATGAGAGGGTTAGAAAAAAGGAGGAAAGCTTTTTTAGCACTAGAGGAAGTGACTTCAATACTCAGGCTGGCAGAAGAGCCTTTGAAAACATGAAAAAACATACTGTGAGTTCTATTCATAGTAAATTTAATGTGTAAAGATGGAGGGAAAAAATGAAACAAATAAAAAACCAATCAAAAAAAACAAAAAAGAAGTAAAAAGATGGGGAAAATGCCCAGGAGGAAGAAGAATTTGTATATTATGAAGGTTGTCATTAAATCTACTTAAATTCTTAATGAATAGTTTAGCATTTGTTTTGAAAAGAGAAATAATGTGAAAGTATGAATGATCCTTCTTTTGTTTGTGAATAAATGCTGTCAAACAAAGCAAATCTTGAAAATACAAACATACTTAGGGGCTCAGCAATTTACTTACTAAACTATGAATTCATGAGCATTCCCTGAACAGCTGCTCTCTACACAGGATTTGGGAAGAAGTCCTTGATCCTAGCATCCTCCTGGGAAAGCTACCGTCCAGGGACAACCTAGGAGCTGGCTGAGCAACATAGGATCCTGTTATTAGGATGAGATTCACGCTGTGTATGGGTCCTGAGTGTGGTGGATGTGTAGATTAAGCAGCTCATGAAGAAGAGTTACAGAAACAGGGTCAATAGCCAGTCTTTGTCTCTTGTAAACATCTCAAGAAAATAATCATGGCAAGGACAAAGAGAGGTAAAACCCTGTCTGAGTAAAGGATTAAGGGATCTCCACTTTCTCCTTTTTCAGGGTAAGGGAGATACTATATGTGTGCAGAAAGGCTCTTTGGAGTCGAAAGTCAGAGGATAATTTCAGGCTTTAGTGAGTCTTGCTCCTCCCAGAAGCCTTCACATCAAGATCCATCTTCGCTAAGGTGTGTGTGCACACCCCAGGGGAGAGTCCTGAGACAAATTAACTGGGGGTGGGAGGCAGAGCAAGATGATTGGCCTGAGGGAAGACAAAGACCTAGAAAACCGCTTTCATTTAAAGCATTTAAACTTCACAAAGGCATGATTCTCTCTGTGAGTTTGCCCATGTACCTTTTCACACATACTTTTCTTTTCAGTAAACTTTTTACTCTATCCTTTACCTTCTGCCTCCTCACCTGAATTCATTCTTGACTAGGCAGGCAGGACTAGGGACTCTAGCCTTAACTGCTGGCTCCTGTGGTCCAGTAATTAGGACTCCCAGTCTGGGAAATTAAGACCTTGCTTCCATCTACCTCTTGCTGTTGCTTACCGAAAGCTGCCCTTTACTGCTGTGTGTGTCTGAAATCAGATTCGTGAAACTGGCATGAGAACTGACCATAGGAGACTGTCAGCACAGTGAAGCCAAATGCACTCTCTGTACCAATTAAGTCTTGGAGACAAGAGTTTAAGGGAAAGTAGAAAAAGACTGCTTTATTGCTTTGGAAGGCAAAGGGGGCCACAGCGGCCTAATGCCCTCAAAACTATGAGTCTCACCCTGGAGCGGGTAGTGAGGAGTTATATAGGAATGGTCCAAAGAGGGTGTGATTATCTTGTGGACATTCTTCTGATTGGTTGGTGGTGAGGTAATCAGGAAGCAGCATCATCAACCTTCTGGTTCCAACTGGTCTGGGGTCTACGTGCTTGTGGGCAGCAGACAGTTAACTTCTCCTACCTACTGGGGGTTTCAGCCTCTTCAAAACAGCTCAAAAATACTGTTATGTATGTCCCTTAAGGGGGATCCAGGACCTTGCCTTAAGGCTGCATCATTGCTTCTTGATGGCTCTTCCCTTGTTTCTGCATCTCCTCTTTTCCCTGATTCAGTTCAGTCAGTTCAGTCACTCAGTCATGTCCAACTGTTTGCGACCCCATGAATCGCAGCACGCCAGGCCTCCCTGTCCATCACCAACTCCCGGAGTTCACCCAAACTCATGTGCATCGAGTCGGTGATGCCATCCAGCCATCTCATCCTTTGTCATCCCCTTCTCCTCCTGCCCCCAATCCCTCCCAGCATCAGGGTCTTTTCCAGTGAATCAACTCTTCGCATGAGGTGGCCAAAGTACTGGAGTTTCAGCTTTAGCATCAGTCCTTCCAGTGAACACCTCGGACTGATCTCCTTTAGGATGGACTGGTTAGACCTCCTTGCAGTCCAAGGGACTCTCAAGAGTGTTCTCCAACACCACAGTTCAAAAGCATCAATTCTTCAGTGCTCAGCTTTCTTCACAGTCCAACTCTCACATCCATACATGACCACTGGAAAAAGGCTGTGGTTTTTCCCTGATCAGCAACTGCTTAAACCTGCTTGTTGAAACTCAGGGAAAGTCATGAAGACTGAATGAAGCATATTTCCTGTCATCATGAAATGGGGAACACAGAAAGGCTTTTGTGTCCAGAAGTCCCATAAGGTCCTGCTCAGTACTGAAAGTAGCCCACTTTGAATGACTAATGCTAAACTCTGGATATTCTTTCTTTGTTTGGCAAGTTTAGAAATTTCAAAAAATAATCTAGAAAAATAGAATTGTATAAAATTAAGAGGAAATGTCCCCAAACTTTCCCATCCACAACTTATTGCCAATTTGTGGCCAGTTTTGTCTTTGAGATGTTTTCAAAGCCTTTATATTTCCCATATCTCATATATTTATATACATATCATTGTATTATTTTCTATTTTTTAACTCTCCTAAAAATGCATAACATTTAGTAGTTATATTTTCCCATCTTTTACCTTGTACCTTTTGTTGTTGTTGCTTAGTCACCAATATCATGTGTGACTCTTTGCAACCCTATGGACTGTAGCCCACCAGGCTCCTGTGTCAATGGAATTCTTCAGGCAAGAATACTGGAGTGAGTTGCCATTTCCTTCTCCAGGAAATCTTCCCAACTCAGAGATCGAACCTGTGTCTCCAGCTTGGCAGGCAGATTCTTTACCACTCAGCCACATAGGAAACCTTGTATCTTTTAACAGCTGATTTGTGTGAGATATATCCTCATAAGACAGCCTTGTCCCATTGATAAACACTCAGGTTGTTACTGAGATTTTGCCAGTAAAAATTTAGGATGAATTTAAAAAATGCAGCATATGTGTGTATGCAGCCAAGTCTGTGTATGTTTAGACATAGAAGTGATAAACCAGGGAAAGCTCCTTTTAAAGATGTTATAGGTATTGCCAG
Source organism: Bison bison bison (assembly GCF_000754665.1). Lineage (NCBI taxonomy): Eukaryota > Metazoa > Chordata > Mammalia > Artiodactyla > Bovidae > Bison > Bison bison. The sequence goes on from NW_011494884.1 coordinate 3,625,671, forward strand.
TTGTCTCTTATATTGTTCCAATTTTTAACTCCATCAACAGTGTTGGAGAGAAAGGTAGCAAAAAGTTTCAGACAAGACAAGGGGGCTGGAAAACTGACAGGAAAACTTTTGAAGTTCTTTTAATTGATTCAGACCCATGGAATCTCAGAGCAGCCTTGGGACTCAAGTCTCTCGAAAGCAACAACCTATAATAGCCAGGGTGCTATCTCTGGAAATATTTTTCTACTAGTTGGTAAGTTATCTTTGGCATTAGAAGTAATTCTTAACCTCAGTTGGGCAGAGAGTGGGTCCTTGGATCAGGAATCGCATCTATATCGGTGAACTGGGTCTCAGATGAACTGCTTTCCTAGGTGACCAGGAGCAAGAAGGGCTGTTTCTAAAGAAGTGGTCCAGTCTCATCACAGAGACAGAGCTGAGCCAATGTAAGTTTTGGTCTATTTTTCATATTGTCCTGGTACCAACCCCTGACTTCTCAATGTATTCAGTTTGTAACAGTCCCTCATGTTTGCATTCATAATCAAGTTCTCTAAAATTGACCAAGTGGAAAAGAAGAGCATCTGAGAAAATCCCCTCATCAAAACTCTAAGGAAATTTAGGTTGGGATAAGTGGGAGCTAAGTAAAGCAACTGAATGGAATAACAGAAGGCTCCCAGTATAATGGAAGGAGGAATGGAAAAGAGTATGTTAGGTAGGATCTGCTCTTTTGCTTTGATGAACTTCAAAGAAATATGGTTTCTATGAGTGAAATAAAAAATCAATATAAGACAGTTGGTATAAGAGAAAAGGTCAGAACTATAAAAACTTTATAACTGTGATACTGTAAAAATAAAATCAGCAATACGAAGGACAAAAATGATAAAGTCTCTTAGAATTCAGAAGCAGAAACAAAGGGTTGAAAACAACCAGGAATCTATTTTACAACAAGATAATGCAGATGCTAAATACCAACTTACCTAATTGGTTCTCTGTAAGAAAAAGTGAAAACTTGGGAAGAAGACAAATATTCAGAGACATAAGTAAGGCAGATGGAGGGGAGGAAAAATTCTGTGTGTAGACCTCTGTTTACAGAGCTAAGCAGTTAAGAGATATCAGGCAAAATGACTGGGGTGAGAAACCTGTGTTCAAGGAAAAAAAAAGCCTGATGTATCTTTACTAGAGTTTTTAGTGGAAAGACAATATATTTTATATAATTCTTGGTAGACACAGAAGTTAAAGAGAAAAAAAAAACATTGTTGCAAGTGAATAAAATTATAGTATCATCAGACATCATCCTGAATGTCAGAATAAACACTGAAAGCATGAACTGGCAAGTCAAAAAAAAAAAAAAGACTAATAACACAAAATCACACCTAGCAACAGTTGTGTAAAGGACAGAACTTGTCTTTGTCTGACTTGTTTCAGTTAGCACGCTGCCTGCAAAGTCCTTACTGCCCACAAAGCATCTGTTGCTGCAGATGGCAGGAATTATGGAATATAAAAATAAAAATTACCAATCTTCCAAAAAAAAAGAGATCAGATTTATGGTTGCCAGAGGTGCAGATTGGATGAAGGCAATCAAAAGGCACAGACTTCCAGTTACAAGATAAAAAGTATCGGGCATGGCATGTACAGCATGATGACTATAACTAGTATATTTCAAAGTTGCTAAGGGAGTAAATCCTAAGAATTCTTAGCACAAAAAGACATTTTAAACTCTTTTTTGGGGGTGAACTATATGCAGTGCTGAAGTGGTGGGTTTTTACTGTGTTAAGCAATAAATCAAGTCATCGTGTGTATACCTTACACTTATCTGACGCTGTATGTCAATGACAATTCAATAAAACTGAAAGGAAAAAAAAAAGGACAGGAACAGATAATTCATGAAAAAATACATGACAGAAACAAATTCAAACCTCTCCAATATGGACAATACTTCAAATACAGTGCTGACTAAAATTAGAAGTTCCTATTTTCATTACCCTATTGACAATAATGAAGTCTATGGGTGTCCAGTGTTTTAAAACAGTCACACACACATCATTCAGTGGACAGTTGTTAGTGTCACAGATTTATTTACTCCTGTGACTTATCCCGATGCTCCTTAGGGGCAGCCCCCTTCACTTCCACTCATCCTGTAAATTCAGAGGAACTGACCACACCCACAGGACAGGGCTTGGTGCAGAGGTGGGCACAGCCTACGTCAGGCTAAGTGAGACTTGATGCCAGCATTTCTGTTCACTGTCCCGAGGAGACTGATCCCTCTGCTGGGTTCAGTGTTGCAATGGTGTGAATCTGAAGTCACGGGGGGTGGTCAGAGGGCAGTCACCACAAGGAGACAAGAAGACATCACAAGATGGAGCAAACACCTTGGGACTGGCAAAGCTAATTGGGGGTTTCCAGTGAAAGATGATGCTGTGAAAATGCTGCACTCAATATGCCAGCAAATTTGGAAAACACAGCAGTGGCCACAGGACTGGAAAAGGTCAGTTTTCATTCCAATCCCAAAGAAAGGCAATGCCAAAGAATGCTCAAACTACTGCACAATTGCACTCATTTCACATGCTAGTAAAGTAATGCTCAAAATTCTCCAAGCCAGGCTTCAGCAATATGTGAACCGTGAACTTCCAGATGTTCAAGCTGGTTTTAGAAAAGGCAGAGGAACCAGAGATCAAATTGCCAACATCTGCTGGATCATGGAAAAAGCAAGTTCCA
>NW_011494884.1:3629064-3643949 GCF_000754665.1 Bison bison bison
GACTGCAAGGAGATCCAACCAGTCCATTCTGAAGGAGATCAGCCCTGGGATTTCTTTGGAAGGAATGATGCTAAAGCTGAAACTCCAGTACTTTGGCCACCTTATGCGAAGAGTTGACTCGTTGGAAAAGACTGTGATGCTGGGAGGGATTGGGAGCAGGAGGAGAAGGAGACGACAGAGGATGAGATGGCTGGATGGCATCACTGACTTGATGGACATGAGTCTGAGTGAACTCCGGGAGTTGGTGATGGACAGGGAGGCCTGGCGTGCTGCGATTCATGGGGTCACAGAGTCAGACATGACTGAGAGACTGAACTGAACTGAACTGACTGTGTGGCATAATTTTAGCCCAGAATGAAGATACAACTCAAGTCACTTAATAGTAAGAAAGGAAAAAAAGGAAGAAAGTGAAGTTGCTCAGTGTGTCCAACTCTTTGAGACCCCATGGACTGTAGCCTAACAGGCTCCTCTGTCCTTGGGATTTTCCAGGCAAAAACACTGGAGTGGGTTGCCATTTCCTTCTCTATACCTCTAAAACTCTTGAGTTATGCAAGCCAGTAAATTCTCAAATGAATTATTTCTCACAACAGAAAGGATCTTAGCCAATACATGAATACCCATAACCCACCAAGAATCTTAGGAATGTATACCAAGTCTAAGACTAAGAGGTGTGCATGTGTGTGTTGTTTATGACACAGATAGTTTTACTAAATTTAAATTGTATTTACTAAAAGGCAGCATAACCAGTGGGTGGATAAACTTTGGTATGTTAAAGTGACACTGTAAAGGATATAGGACTAATGATATAATTGCAAAGGCAGCCTTTTAATTTTTTTTATTTTTAATTAAATAATTTTAAAATTTGAAGTATAGTTGATTTACAGTGTTGTGTTAGTTTCTTGTGTACAGAACAATGATTCAGTTATACATACAAATACATATATTTTTTTTCATATTATTTTCCACTATGTTTTATTACAAGATATTGAATATAGTTTCCTCTGCAAAACAATAGGACTGTATTGTCGATCCATTCTATATGTAATAATTTGCATCTGCTAATCCCAACCTCCCATTCCTTCCCTTCTCCACAACATTCCCCCTTGGCAACCATCAGTCTGTTCTCTATGTTTGTGAGTCTGTTTCTGTTTTGTAGATACGTTCAATTGTGTCATATTTTAGATTTCACATATAAGCGGTATCATATGATATTTGTCTCACTGTCTGACTTACTTCACTTAGTATGATAATCTTTAGTCCTGTCCATGTTGTTGCAAATGTCATTATTTCATTCTTTTCAATGGTTGAGTAATATTCCTTTGCATGTATGTACCACATCTTCTTTACCCATTCCTCTGTTGATGGACACTGAGGTTGCTTCCATGCCTTGGCTACTGTAAATAGTGCTACTGTAAATAGAACTTAGGGATACAGGAAAGGCAGCCTTTTTAGATGTTGTTAATTAGGCATGACCCTCCAGCTGAGGTAACTAGATCATCTGCCTTGTTCTATTCAAACTGTACCTGGAGTCTGGCTGGTTTCAAGGTCAACTGCAGATTTTTTTCCCCCTTTCCTTTGTTCCCAATGGAAATCTTGTCATCAGAGGCCTCTTTGTCTGGAACGCAGCTGAGATCAGGATTTGGGGCTTGGATGAACATGCTGGTCCTGTTTCACATTTTCTATTCTCAACAGTGATCTCTGACTAATGGGACTATGGGAGTTTTAATATCTTTTATTCTCTCAAGTTTTCTACTTTTTCCAAATTTTATTAAATGAGGACCAGTCTGAGAGGCAGGATGAGAGAGGCCCAAGATGATGTCTCTGTATGGAGGGTCCCAAAGGTGAAGACTTTCAGAGTTTCTGGGGCAAGTCTGAGGGGTGGGAATCAGAGGCGATGTTACCAAGGAATGGGGGTTACAGCATCACAGATCTTCCTGCTGAGTGTGTGTTTAGAGTGGGAACCATAAATGAGAGGCCAGAATGCTGCAGAGGGAAACAGAGGGGGAGGTTTGGAGGTCTGAGGAAAAGATTTGCTGCGGTTGATATTTTAAACGCAATGTTTGTGTATGCTTAGTTGTGTCTGACTCTTTGAGACCCAATGGACTGTAGCCAGTCAGCCTTCTCTGTCTGTGGAATTTTCCAGGCAAGAATACTGGAGTGAGCTGCTATTTCCTCCTCCAGGGGATCTTCCCAACCCAGGATTGAACCCATGTCTCCTGTGTTTCCCACATTGGCAGATGGATTCTTAACCACTGCACCACCTTTAAACTCGATAGTGGAACATTAATAAATGGGAAAAATAATGGTTCTTAGGAAGGCCCAGAAGCACTTGGACAGAAAGCAGCTTTAGGAAATCTAGTTCTGGGGAGTCCTCATCCTAGTCTGCCCCAAACTGGCCCCTTAAAAGGATAGGTGAACCCATTTGCAGGGCAGGAGTAGAGATGTAGATGTGGAGAACAGATTTGTGGACATGGCGGGGAGGAGGGTGTGGGGGATGTGGTGAATTGGGAGATTAGGATTGACACATATACACCACCATGACAGACAGCTAGTGGGAACCTGCTGTATAGCACAGGGAGCTCAACTCAGTGATCTGTGATGACCTGTATGGGTGGGATGGGGGTGGAGTGGGAGGGAGGCTCAAGTGGAAGGGGATACATGTGTACATATGGCTGATTCACAGTGATGTACAGCAGAAACTAGCACAACGTGTAAAGCAATTATATTCTAATATAAATAAATAAATAAAATATAAAACTAAAAAAACAAAGGAAAGAACCTCTGAGCTAAACCAAAGTCCACTTTACAATTAAACAGGAAGAATGTTCATGAATGTGTCAAGAATTCCTCCCCTGATGAGAAAAACGTTCTCCTTGACAGAACATCAAAATTGGTTTCATGGAGTTGAATTAATGCAGGTCAAGTGCTTTTGAGATCCCTCAGTGGAAAGAATAATAAAACCGCCAAGTGCAAACTATTCTTTATCCTTCATCTTTGAGAGATTCCTGGATCTGTCACAAAAATAAAAAGAATTTCAACTTTTGAATAGCAAGTTTAAAGTCGATTATTCTTGATGGTTATCAGGATTTGTCTATAACAAAACAAAAAGCTACATGTTCTGACAGCTTAGTGTGTGTTTTTATGCATTCTTACTTTACCAAATTGGAAAGGAAGCAAGTCATTTATTGTTTTTGTCATTTAAAAATTATTACTAAAAGATGTTTCATTGAAGGTTTTTGAATAAGGCAATGATTTTTATGGGGCTTCCTGCTTTCAGTGATGTGAACCAGGGCCTTATTATATAGTTTCATGAGAAATACCGCCAGTGACCATAGCTTCGCTAATAATTTGTTTGCATTCTTATAATTTCTTTTTCTTTTTCATCTAATTCATTATTATCTAACGAAAGAATGGGGCGAAATAAGTATTCCTTAAGGCTCAAACATGTGAAGTGCTTTTCATTTGTTTTGTTAAGGTTATTGTTAGTCTCAGACCAAGAGATTAAGACCTTAAAAATGATATTGTATTAAAATTCTGGAAATGTAGAGGAATAGATTTTATAAGGAAAATAGCATTTTTTAGGGTCAGTTTAGATAAAAAGAATGTTTTCACTTACTGTAATTATAAGATGAAACTTTGAGCATGAGTCTTTGAGCAAGAGTCTACAATGTTGAGGAATAGATCTTAAAAGGAAAATTGCTTTTTTAGATTCAGTTTAGGCAAAAGAAAAAATATTTTTATTTAGTGTAATTATAGCATGAATTTTTCAGTATGAATCATAAAGCTCAAGGATCCCCTGAAAAGTCTCTCTCTAGCCTGTTAGTCTAATACAGTTTTTTTTTTTTTTTTGTCTTTCCTATGACTTTTAAAAAATCTTTTTTTCCAAGAGTTTTTATTTTGTATTGGAGTATAGTCAGTTAACTCCAGTTAACTCCAGTACTCTTGCCTGGAAACTCCCATGGACAGAGGAGCCTGGTAGGCTGCAGTCCATGGGGTCGAGAAGAGTTGGACAGGGACACCACTGAGTGACTTCACTTTCACTTTTCACTTTCATGCATTGGAGAAGGAAATGGCAACCCACTCCAGCGTTCTTGCCTGGAGAATCCCAGGGATGGGGGAGCCTGATGGGCTGCCGTCTCTGGGGTCGCACAGAGTCGGACACAACTGAAGCGACTTAGCATAGTCAGTTAACAATGTTGTGATCGTTTCAAGTGGACAGTGAAGGGACTCAGCTATGCATATACATTTATCCATTCTCCCCAAACTCCCCTCCCAGGCTGCCACATAACACTGAGCAGATTTCCCTGTGCTATACGGTACCTCCTTGTTGGTTATCCATTTTAAGTAAAGCAATGTGTACCTGCCATACCAAACTTTTAACTAAGGTGAAATTTATATAATATAGTTAGTATTTTAAAGTAAACAAATTTGTGGCATTGAGAATACTCTTAGTGTTATGCAATGAGCAACCCCATATAGTTCCAAAAAAGTCTTTTCTCTCCAAAGTGATTCCATATCTATTAAATTACTGTCCATTCTCTGCTAACCACCACTCTTCAATCTGTTTCTGTGATTTTAGCTGTTATGAATGTGTCATGTAAATGGAATCATACAGTGTTGATATTTCGTTCCTGGCTTTTTTTTCACTTAACATCATGTTTCCAAGGTTTGGTCAGGTAGTATACATTACTACTTCATTCACTTTTATGAATGAATAATATTCTGCTGCTTGTATATCCTAAAATTTGTTTATCCACTAACCCATTAATTTGAGTTGCTTGCATCTTTAAGCTATTGTGAATAGTGTCACAGTGAAGATGTGTGTCCTTTTGTCTGGTTGAAGACCTATTTTAATTTTTGTCTTGCACACCTAGGCTTGGAATTGCTGGGTCCCTTGGTAATTTTATGTTTAACCATTTGAGGAATTGCCAACTCTCTTCTGCAGCTTTTAAACCTTATCACCAGCAAGGTACAAGGTTTATAATTCATCTACAACCTTGACAAGATGCTATTTTTCATTTATTGGATTTCAGATATCCTAGTGTATGTGAGTGGTGCTTCATTGAGGTTTTAGTTTGCATTTTCATAATCACTAATGTATGGATGTGAGAGTTGGACTGTGAAGAAAGCTGAGCACTGAAGAATTGATGCTTTTGAACTGTGGTGTTGGAGAAGATTCTTGAGAGTCCCTTGGACTGAAAGGAGATCCAACCAGTCCATTCTGAAGGAGATCAGCCCTGGGATTTATTTGGAAGGAATGATGCTAAGGCTGAAACTCTAGTACTTTGGCCACCTCATGTGAAGAGTTGACTCATTGGAAAAGACTCTGATGCTGGGAGGGATTGGGGGCAGGAGGAGAAGGGGACGACAGAGGATGAGATGGCTGGATGGCATCACCGACTCGATGGATGTGAGTTTGAGTGAACTCTGGGGGTGATGGACAGGGAGGCCTGGCGTGCTGCAATTCATGGGGTTGCAAAGAATTGGACACGACTGAGTGACTGAACTGAACTGAACTGAATGATGTTGAACACCTTCTCATATACTTGTTGGTCATTTGTATATTTTATTTGAATAAATGTCTATTTAAGTTCTTCTTGATCATTCTGTTGCTTATTTTGATCATTTAAAAAATCAGGTTGTCATTTTCTTATTGAATTACATGAGTTATTTTTTGTTCTGATTATCAGACAGACCCTTAGTAGATCGTGACTTATAAATATTTTTTCCTTTCTATGGGTTTACTTTTTCACCTTATCAATAACATCCTCTGATATACTGAAGATTTTAATATTAATGAAATCCAGTTCACCCACTTTTTCTTTTGACTCTAATGCTTTTGTTGATGTAACTAAAAAAACTATTGCCAAGTCCAACTCAGAAATATTTACTGTTGTATTTTCTCTATGAGATTTATGATTTCTGCTCTTGTATAGGTCATTGATATATTTAGAGTTGATTTTTGTATATTGTGTGTGGTAGGGGGTCACCTTAGGCTATCGTTTCACCAATATCACTTTTTAAATAATCAGTGTTCTTTCCCCATTTATTGATTATAACATTTTGCTCAGAATCAATTGGCTACAGATGAATGGCTTCATTTTTGGACTCTCAGTTCTATTCCATTGTGCTTGTGCTTATACTACATTGTTTATTATTGTAGCTTTGTCATGAGTTTTGAAAAGGACATATGTGAGGTCTTCAGGTTTGTTCTTCTACTTTTATATTGTTTTGGCTCTTGAAGTTTCTTTCCAAATTCTATAGGAACTGGGTTTTCGTTCTGTTAAAAAGACTTTCGGAATTTTGATAGGGCTTGTTGAATATGTGGATTACTTTGGGAGTATTGCCATTTAAAAATTGTTAAGTGTTCATTACACAAACACTGCATATCTTTCCATTTATTTAGACCTTATTTAATTTCTTTAAAAACGTTTTAATTTTGAGCATATAAATCTTACAATTCATTGATTAAGCTTATTGTTAGGCATTTTATTCTTTTGAATACTATTATAAAAATGGACTCAAGTTATTAATTTCCCTTTGAATAGTTCATTACTGACATGTAGAAGCATAACATTTCTGTGAGACAATCTTATATCCTGCAAAGTGTTCTGAATTTGTTTATTACCTCTAGTGCTTTTGATTGGGTTCTTCTTTTCTATGTGTAGAGTTGTGTCATTAAAGATTATGAAGATAAAGATTTTTATTCTTTCTGATGTGGATGCCTTTAATTCTTTTTCTTGACTAACTTCTCTGGCTAGAACTTTCAGACAATGTTGAATAGCACTGATGTAGGTGAGCATTTTTGCTTTTTCTGTGTCAATTGAAATCAGTATGTGGATTTTTTTTTATTGAAATCAATATGTTCCTTTATTTTATTCATGGATTACACTGATTGGTATTCTTCTAAAAAATATTTATTTATCTAGCTTCACTGAATCTTAGTTGTGGGATGTGGGATCTTTCATTGCAGTATGTGGCTTCTCTAGTTTTGGTGCACAGACTTGTTGCCCCATCATATGTGGGAACTTAGTTTCCCAACCAGGGATCAAACTCATGTCCCATGCATTGGAAGGTCGATTCTTACCCCTTGGATCACCAGAGATGTCCCCTGACTGGTATCTTAACAAGCTTTACCTACTGATAAAAACCCCAATAGTTCATAGTGTATAATCCCTTTAATATGCTATTGAATTAGTTTTCCTAGTATTTTCACTAGGAATTTTGGATCTATATTCATAAGAGATATGGTTTTTCCAGTAGTCATGTGTGGATGTGAGAATTGGGCCATAAAGAAGGCTGAGTGCTGAATAATTGATGCTTTTGAATTGTGGTATTGGAAAAGATGCTTGAGAGTCCCTTGGACTGCAAGGATATCAAACCAGTCAATCTTAAAGGAAATCAACTCTGAATATTTATTGGATGGACTGATGCTGAAGCTCCAATATTTTGGCCCCCTGATGCAAAGAGCTGACTTATTGGAAAAGACCCTGATGCTGAAGAATGTTCAAACTACCATACAATTGTGCTCATTTCATATTCTAGCACGGTAATGTTCAAAATTCTTCAAGCTAGTCTTCAGTATGTGAACTGAGAACTTCCAGATATACAAGTTGCATTTAGAAGAGGCAGAGGAGGAACCAGAGGATGCCAACATCCTTTGCATCATAGATAAAGAAAGAAAGTTCCAGAAAAACATCTATTTCTACTTCATTGACTATGCTAAAGCCTTTGACTGTGTGGATCACAACAAACTGTGGAAAATTCTGAAAGACATGGGAGTAGCAGACTACCTTACCTGCCCCCTGAGAAACCTGTATCCAGATCAAGAAGCATATTAGAACAGAACATGGAACAAGGAACTGGTTCAAAATTGGGAAAGGACTACATCAAGACTGTATATTGTCACTCTGCTTGTTTAACTTCTATGCAGAGTATGTTATGCAAAATGCTGGGCTGGATGAATCACAAGCTGGTACCAAGATTGTGGGGAGAAATATCAATAACCCCAGATATGCAGATGATACCACCCTAACTGCAGAAAGTGAAGAGGAACTAAAGAGCCTTTTGATGAATGTGAAAGTGAAAGAGCTGGCTTAAAACTCAATATTTATAAAACTAAGATCATGGGATCTGGTCCCATCACTTCATGGGAAATAGAAGGGGAAAAAATGAAAAGAATGACAGATTTTATTTTCTTAGGCTTCAAAATCACTGGGCGCAGTGATGGCAGCCATGAAGTTAAAAGACACTTGCTCTTTGGAAGAAAAGCTATGACAAACCTGACAGCATATTAAAAAGCAGAGACATCATTTTGCAGACAAAGGTCTGTATTGTTAAAGCTATGCGTTTTCCAGAAGTTATGTACAGATGTGAGATTTGGGCCATAAAGAAAGCTGAGAGCTGAAGAATTTGATGCTTTCGAACTGTGGTGCTAGAGAAGACTCTTGAGAGTCTATTGGGCTGGTTACACTTTTCACAGACAAATGATGTTAATTATTTTTGGTGTATAATTCAGAAAATTTATGTACAAAACACTAATGCTATTGGATCTTGTTTTAAGCAAGTGATATAATATTGTTTATACTAACACATCTTGCTTTGTCACTCAATATTTGGGGAATCCTTTTCTAGCAGCATACTTAAATCTAGTTCATTTAATGATTGCATCTGAAATTTTTAGTATATGCATTGTAAATTATTAATTTTCCTTTAGTTTTTATTTGAAATGATTTCTTAAAATTAAGCTGAATCCTAATTTTACAGCAAAAATGATCATAGAAATAAAGAGAAAATATATTTTTAATGATCCAGGATTAGTGTACTGATCAAATCCAGGAAAGAATAATACATTTTTATTTTGAAGCTGTAGATCACTCAGAAAGAAAAGACTTGACAGATTAAAATTTTATATAATTCAGTATTTTACAAAAGTTTAAAATTATGCTTGAAAAATCCACAGTATTTGCAAGAATAATTTTTGAATGCATCAAAAAGAATAATAGCATTTGGGAAATGTTATATCAATTTTTTAAAGTAAATGAATTAGTCCTAGTTTGTTTAAGTTACTCAAAGACATTCATAAGAAATCCAAGTTCTCCAGAGACAAGTGGATGAAGAGCATTTCCCAAAAGAGGAAATATTTATGGTAAGCACACATTAACTTCAGTAGCAATGAAAAATACAAATTAAATCACACAGACCAATATCAAGAAACAATATGAAGTTGACAAATGTGATGAATGTAATACTCAGAAACAATGAAAACCTTAATTCTATAATATGTAGAAACTGAATACAAATTAGCAATCATTCAATGATAACAAATAATTAAATATATATTCTTACAGGATCTGAGAGACAAAGTAAAAAAAATAAAAGTGGTTTTATGATATGTTTATGTGTAATAATTTTAAATATTGAATTTGTGTGTTATTCTTAATTTTAAAAAATAATAGGAAAAATATTTAGGTGTGAAGTTCCTAGGTCTGTCATTTACTTTTAAAGCAACAGCATTCTGTGATAGCTAATTCTCTGTTCTATCTCTATGTTGTGAGATTTGCCATTAGGTACTATTCTATTTGATGTCAGGAAGCATTTCTAATTCATCTCAGTGGTTTCCATACACAGGTGCTAACCAAAAAAACTATCAATTTAAAACAATGAATCTGTCCACCTTTTGGTCCCTAAGTGCCATAGGGAATATTTAAGGCCAGTTAATTAAATGTAGAGCTTTTCAGAAGCTGAGTGATTTCCACTTCTGAAATGTCCTTGAATATTAATAGAAAGGTGAGAAAAATCAAAACAGAAGATAATACATGTTATACAGCATACTGGTTTACTAGGGCTGAGAAGCAAAATACCATGGGCTGTTTAATCTGAAATGATTAAAACTGCTCAATTGTAGTAAACAATACATGCCTATTTTCCTACAGTAATAGGAGCTAGAAGTCCGAGATCAAGATGAGGCAGATTTGATTTTGCCAGAGTTGTCTCTCCTTGGCTTGCAGACAATCACCTTCTCACCTTGTCCATCCTTGGGGGCTCTTCCCCTTCCTATAAGGACACCAGCTGTACTGGACTAGGGTTCCATCCTCATGACCTCTTTGAACCTTTAGATGCCCTACGGTCGTAATGGGGTTTAGGCCTTCAGTGTATTCTTTTTGAATGGTATACAGTTCAGACCATTACATGCAACATATTTAAATAATTCATTGAATAAGTTATCATTTTCAATAGCACATTTCATAAAAATGTAGTAAACATTTATCTATTATAACTTTGAAGGTAATATCGCATGGTAACATCTCAGAATCTTTGTGACTAGAGGTCCTAGGTCAAATGACCACACTGCTTTCTCTCTCTCTCCAGAGGCCAGATGATGCACACAGGATATGTAGAGTTCACATCTTTGGATGAAACTTAGACAGTGGGAGGGTGTTGAGAAGATAAATATGGTCTCTTTTCTCTTTGGAGAATCGCACTTAGTAGGAGAAGGCAATGGCAACTCACTCCAGCACTTTTGCCTGGAAAATCCCATGGATGGAGGAGCCTGGTGGGCTGCAGTCCATGCGGTCGTGGAGAGTCAGACACGACTGAGCGACTTCACTTTCACTTTTGACTTTCATGCATTGGAGAAGGCAACCCACTCCAGTGTTCTTGCCTGGAGAATTCCAGGGACGGGGAAGCCAGGGGGCTGCCATCTATGGGGTCGCACAGAGTCGGACACGACTGAAGCAACTTAGCAGCAGCAGCAGCAGTACCCTTGGATCCTCCTGAAAATCCTTCCAGAGAGGTTTCAGGTGGCGTGAAGTTGAGTGAACTCATTTTTGTACTCCAGCATCAGACAGTACACTGATGCATTTTATTGCTTTGCTTCACTCTTGTTCGTGTTCACTTTATTTCATCTTGTGTTTTCTGCTCAGACTTGCACCCTCCCAAATAAAGTGTCAGCATTTTAATCCCTCCCTCAAGCTCTGCTTCTAACTCAGAAAACACAAGTTAATACAAACAGTGTGTGAAATGATTCTAGAAAACAAATCCTCAGGATGAGATCTAGGAGTTGGATTGCTCATCCATCTGAAATCATCCCTTATGGGTGCTAAGAAGGGTGGTAGTTACAAGCACCTGTGTCCTTATCTTTTGAAGTAAAACTTTGACTCAGGAGTTAATGATGGGGAAATATGAAGACGTAGAAACAAAGAATAGCTGTTGGGCTAAGGAACTGGTACCAATTTAAACTGTAATTTTGCCACATAGCAGAATCAGAATCACTGAACTCCCAGTTCCCTGAAAGATATAGACACACATTCCTAAGCTGTTTTTACAGGGAGATGAAAACTGCTGACCACAACAGCATAGACACTAGACTGGTTGAAACAAGAAGGTTGAAGATGCTTGGAACTTCACATTGATGCCACCAATCCAAGAACTGTCCCCATGCTGATCATGCCCTGCTCCTTGAACACTATAAAACTCCTCACCACCCCTTCCATGGTGGGTCATGCAGTATTCGGGGTATTAGCCCACTGTAGCCCCCTTTGCCTGGCAAATCAATTAAAACTACTCTTTTCTATTTCACCCAAAACTCTGTCTCCATGTTTCTGTTTTGCATTGGTGAACAGAGGCCAAGTCTCGACAACTATAGCTCTTGGAATGCAGTTGCACCAAAATGACTTAAACTTTTAACTGGTTGAATCGAAAGAAGGTGCAAGGAGAGGGCAGAGATGTAACTTGATGCTTTCATCTCTACCCGCCTACCCTCCATCTTCACTGTGCTGCTAAAAGATGCCTCAGTCTGCCCATGCCCACGCCAAGACTTTCTGCCTCTCTCTGTTCCTCTGAGAGCCTCTTCCACATGGTTGTTGCCTCTGTCTGGTTCTCAGGATAAAACCACAGTGTCATTCTTGACTCCCGCCTTTTCCACAAGAAATTCTTGCCTGGAGAGAAATTCCAACAGCAGGTGTAGGTGTCACATCCTCTTCCTTGGCAGGTGGCCGCTGGCCAGTCCTGGGGAAGGTCCAGCAGACCCCCATTTGGACCTAGCAGCCCACCCTACCATGGGCCCTCACTCCCTCCCACCAGCCCACCCCACAGTCGCTGACCTGTCGGGGAATTTGACCTGAGAGACACCTGTAGGTGCTCTTGCGGCCCAGAGCAGATGTTTACAGACCTCAACCCAGACTCAACTGGGAAGGGCTGGCCAGCAGGGTCAGGCTGTCCAGATCAGCCAATCCTCGCCCATCAGGGGTTCATAGCTGCTGAAAATGGGCTTTGTTGATCTGTCCAAGGCCAAGGAACAAGTGTTGGATCCTGAGGGTGGGGTTGTATGTGGGGCTGCACAGGATGTTTTATTATGTATGTTTTCTTTAGCTATTATAATTCCTACCAAGAAACATACTTGTTAGGAAGAACCAGACTTGGAATGAAATAATCAGTACTACTAAATTTTCAATGCCTCCCATCTCCATTTTGATATTATTTTGTAAAATGTTACAGAGACTGCAGGAGTAAATGCTTTATTTCTGTTACTTATCCAATGTCCCTACTGAATTCAGAAATATTCAGTGTTGGAGAAGGACCATCCCGAAATTACGTGATACAGTTTGTAATTTCAAGAAATGCCATGGTCTGGGTAAGGATTTGCCTAATGACATAAAGAATTTCAGGTCTGGATTCCGAGCCTTTGATATTTAGAAGCTATTTTACCTCAATAATTAAAAAATATATGTAGTATAAATCCTGAATATTGTTTCTACAGAACTAAAAGCCATTGATGCCAAAGAAGATATGCATTTAAAAATTAACCTTTATGACTTTTATAATAATAATTTTCTTGTAATTGAATTATACTTCCTCAATCCGCTGAGTTGAATTTATTTGGATTCTTCTGAAGCATTATTTTTATAACACATTTCATAATTTTTTACTGCCTTTCCTGGAAGTATTATAGCAACAGGATGGGACTGACTTTCCTATAAAAGGCTAAATTTGTGTAATGTGTTTTTGCAATATATTTTATTTTTTATTAAATATCCATAAGCATTCCGGTATATGAAAATTCATAACTTCAAATCAAATAAATTAGAGTCAACTAAATTCAGTCACTTAAGTATTTTTAAAAACATTGTATGTCTTTAAGATATCTGCTAATGTGGGAAAAATGATGAAAAATACATGGTATTTGCCTTAAATTTGTTCATATAATGTGGATAAAGAGATGAAACTTAGTAAAACATGTGATTCAATAAGATAATGTTAAGGTCCATGCCAGAGATAAAGATAAATTGTTATGAGAGTTCAAAAAAAGAAACATTGTATTTAGTTGAAATGGATCAGGAAGCTTATTGATCTTGAATGGTTTTATTTAAATATGTGTCCGTACATTTTGAGGGAATTTATAAATGAGTGTCTTAAAAAAGAAGTTGCTTTCCTCTAAGTATTATAAGTAATTTGTTTACTGATTTATTATAATTATTAATTTAATTATTGGTAGCATTGATTGTTATGTCTAATAAATAGAAGTTCATAAGACAAAATGATAGGAAGCAGATAATTATCTCTGCATATTAGTAAAAGTCCATAGGGCAATTTGATTTCCAATACATTTTTTAACTACTCATACATTTCTTGCTTACATTCCCAAGCATTATTCCTAATAATTTCTAAGACCAATAGTGATCAGACATTAGTTATTCCTGTGTGTTTATGTAGATACTTTAATGGCAGTTTGTCTCTGCTTGTCATAATCCTTTGAGTATATTTGGTCTTGACCTTCACAAATAAACCCATTAGATGTTATCTCCTTTTGTCATTTTCCCATGAAAAAATCAGGGCTTTTCCTGACTAGAATAGTCTCCAGCTCAGATCTATAAGACGTGGTAACCTATCTTTCTTTCTTCTCCTTAAACTTTTGAGCTATGACTACCAACTGTTACACTCTTTATGCTATTTTGGTCTTGTGGTGCAGATTTTAAACTCTTTTTTAAAAACTCTCAAAATCTTAAGCCTTGATTTTTTGATAGAATTTAAAGCTCTTACTATTTCTCTTGGGAGTTTCCTACCAGTTTTTATTTTGCTATTTTTCACTGAGGCAGTTTTTCTTACTCTGTATCCAAGCTTCATACACATTACACAAATGGTTCTGTAGCAGCAGGAACTCTGCAAGAACATTTAGAAAAATCCTCTTTTCTTTTCTGCTTTTACTTTCATTTTTCTTTGTGAAATTCCAAAGAACAGTTTGTGTGTTCCAGTGCAGAAGAGTCTTATGGTAAAGTGACAGGTTGCACCAGTATTTATTTTGCCTGGAGAAAAATGTGAACAAATAAACCCAAAGGGTCTCTTTTCCTTGGAGAAGATATGATAACTTATCTTTTGGATCCAATTTAGTCACAGATCTGAAAGCAGAATCCAAAACCCTACGGTTTATCAGTCTGACTTGTTTAATGAGTATTTGGAGTCAATTGTTGATTGCTAAAATACAAACTTTAAATCTTAGAATGTGACATTGTATTGAAAGAAAATTGTCAAAATATAATCTCAATTTTATAATTTCATAATCAATGTATTGATATACAAGTATACAGAGAGAAATTGGACCAATGTTTTAAAAGACTGTGAATTAGAACTTGCTTTAATTTTATTATGGAATGGTCATTTCCATCAACTAGAGACAAAGTAACAGTTATTATTCATGTAAATACTTTAAAAAATTGTTCAAGTCTCTTTGGGAACAGCATAGATTTTAAAAAGGCATTACTTTTTACCATAATGATTGCAGGCATGAAATTAAAAGATGCTTACTCCTTGGAAGGAAAGTTATGACGAACCTAGATAGCATATTCAAAAGCAGAGACACTACTTTGCCAACAAAGGTCCATCTAGTC
>NW_011494884.1:3644049-3647331 GCF_000754665.1 Bison bison bison
CATCTAGTCAAGGCTATGGTTTTTCCAGTAGTCATGTATGGATGTGAGAGTTGGACTGTGAAGAAAGCTGAGCGCTGAAGAATTGATGCTTTTGAACTGTGGTGTTGGAGAAGACTCTTGAGAGTCCCTTGGACTGCAAGGAGATCCAACCAGTCCATTCTAAAGGAGATCAGTCCTGGGTGTTCTTTGGAAGGAATGATGCTAAAGCTGAAACTCCAGCACTTTGGCCATCTCATGTGAAGAGTTGACTCATTGGAAAAGACCCTGATGCTGGGAGGGATTGGGGGCAGGAGGAGAAGGGGACGACAGAGGATGAGATGGCTGGATGGCATCACTGACTCGATGGAGGTGAGTCTGAGTGAACTCAGGGAGTTGGTGATGGACAGGGAGGCCTGGCTTGCTGCGATTCATGGGGTCGAAAAGAGTCGGACATGACTGAGCGACTGAACTGAACTGAAACCAGTTCTTCCTGACAAGAATAAATTTTTTCCTACAAAGTGGCCTTAAAATAGTTTATTTTATTTGCATGTACTTTTAAAAATTTAAGCATCATTGATTTATAATATTGTGTTAATTTCAGGTGTGCAGCAAAATGATTCAGTGATATATATATATATATCCCAAAGTAAGGCAATACCAAAGAATGTTCAAACTACCACACAATGCACTCATCTCACATGCTAGCAAAGTAGTGCTCAATATTCTTCAAGTGAGCCTTCAACAGTATGTGAATCCAGAAATTCCAGATGTTCAAGCTGGATTTAGAAAAGGCAGAGGAATCAGAGATCAAATTGCCAACATCCATTGGATCATAGAAAAAGCAAAAGAGTTCCAGAAAAATATCTACTTCTGCTTTATTGACTACGCCAAAGCCTTTGACTGTGTAGATCACAATTAACTGTGGAAAATTCTTAAGGAGATGGGAATACCAGACCACTTTACCTGAATCCTGAGAAATCTGCATACAGGTCAAGAAAGTGAAAGTGAAAGTCACTCAGTCGTGTCCGATTCTTTGCGACCACATGGACTATACGGCCATGGAATTCTCCAGGCCAGAATACTGGAGTGGGTAGTCTTTTCCTTCTCTAGGGAATCTTCCCAACCCAAGGATCGAACCCAGGCCTCCCACATTGAAGGCAGATTCATTACCCGCTGAGCCACAAGGGAAGCCCGTATAGATCAAGAAGCAACAGTTAACATGGAACAATGGACTGGTTTGAAATTGGAAAAGGAGTAGGTCAAGGCTGTATATTGTCACCCTGCTTATTTAACTTAATGCAGAGTACATCATGTGAAATGCCAGGCTGGATGAAGCACAAGCTGGAATCAAGATTGCTGGGAGAAATGCCAATAACCTCAGATACACAGATGACACCCCGCTATGGCAGAAAAGTGAAGACAAAGTGAAAAGCCTCTTGATGAAAGTGAAAGAGGAGAGTGAAAAAGATGGCTTAAACTTAACATTAAAAAAACTAAGATCATGGCATCTGGTCCCATCACTTCATGGCAAATAGGTGGGCAAATAGGTGGGAAAACAATGGCAACAGTGTTAGATTTAATTTTCTTGGGCTCCCAATTCACTGCAGTTGGTGACTGCAGCCATGAAATTAAAAGACACTTGCTACTTGGAAGAAAATATATGACAAACCTAGAGAGCATATTAAAAAGCAGAGACTTTACTTTGCCAACAAATTTCCTTCTAATCAAAGCTATGGTTTTCCCAGTAGTTATGTGTAGATGTGAATGTTGGACAATAAAGAAAGCTGAATGCTGAAGAATTGATGTTTTTGAATTGTGGTATTGGAGAAGACTCTTGAGAGTCCCTTGGACTGCAGGGAGATCAAATCAGTCAATCCTAAAGGAAATCAGTCATGAATATTCATTGGAAGGACTGATGCTGAAGCTCCAATACTTTGGCCACCTGATACAAGAACTGACTCACTTGAAAAGACCCTGATGCTGGGGAAAATTGAAGGCAGGAGAAGGGGATGACAAAAGATGAGATGGTCAAATGGCATCACTGAATGGATGGATATGAATTTGAGCAAGCTCTGGGAGTAGGTATGGACAGGGAAACCTGGCGTGCTGCAGTCCATGGGGTCGCAGCAAGTCAGACATGACTGATCGACTGAACTGGCATATTATGCATATATAGGTACATAATATATGCTGCTGCTGCTAAGTTGCTTCAGTCGTGTCCTACTCCTAGTGACCCCATGGACTGCAGCCTACCAGGCTCCTCTGTCCATGGGATTTGCCAGTCAAGAGTACTGGAGTGGGTTGCCATTGCCTTCTCCAAAGGAGAGTTGAGGTGCTTCCAAAAAAAACTTTGGTAGAGAAAATAGGAACGCTAAATCCCAGGAAGCCTGTAACAATCTACAATTGGGCCAAGTTAAAGACAAAACTGTCCGAACAATTTTGAAGTCTAAAGGAAGTTGAAAACTAGTTTGTGAATTTTTGCTCTTGTAAAAAGTTACAAAAGGTGGGTTTGGTCTCCTTTGCAATGTTCATATTATATTCATTTTTAATATGAAGAAATAGTTGGGTTTTTCTCTCCTACCATGTTCTTCTAGCACAACTGGTCAGCAATTTTCAATTTCAGCTATTTTTATAAGTACCTGTTAATCAACACAGTAAACTCAGGGCTGAACCATATACACACATCTTATAAATGGAACATTTTAGGATGTGTGTTGGAGAAGGCAATGGCACCCTACTCCAGTACTCTTGCCTGGAAAATCCCATGGACAGAGGACCCTGGTGGGCCGCAGTCCATGGGGTCGCTAAGAGTCGGACACGACTGAGCGACTTCACTTTCACTTTTCACTTTTATGCATTGGAGAAGGAAATGGCAACCCACTCCAGTGTTTTTGCCTGGAGAATCCCAAGGACAGGGGAGCCTGGTGGGCTGCCGTCTATGGGGTTGCACAGAGTCGGACACGACTGAAGCGACTTAGCAGAAGCAGGATGTGTGTATACAAGACAATATGTAAGCAACTGTCACTCTACTTGAAAACTTGTTTCCATATAAAAATTTTAAAAACATCCCTTTCAGTGTGTGTGTGTGTATATATATATATGTATATATATATATATAGTGGAATATTACTTATCCATAAAAAAGAATGAAATAATGCCATTTATGCAACATGGATGGACCTAAAGATTATCATACTAAGTGGAGTAAGTTAGAGAAAGACAAATACTATATAATATCACTTATAAATGGAATCTAAAAAATAATACAAATGAATATATTTACAAAACAGGAGCAAACTCACA
>NW_011494884.1:3647431-3668859 GCF_000754665.1 Bison bison bison
ATATATTTGCCAGTATAGATTATTGCAAAATATTGAATATATTTCCTCATGCAATAGGTCTTTGTTGTTTATCTTATTTTGTATATATTAATGTGTATCTTCTAATCCTAATATACACCACATATTTTTTATCCATTCATCTGTTGATGAATATTTAGGTTATTTCCTTGGTTTTGGCTATTGTAAATAGTACTGCTATGAACATTGGAGTGCATGTATCTTTTCAAATTAAATGAGTTTTCACCTTTTCCAGATATACACTCAGGAGCGGGATTGTTAGGTCCCACTATCCCAATATGGTAGCTTTATTTTTAGTTTTTAAAGGAGCCTCCATAATGTTATCCATAATAGGTGCACCAATTCACATTCCCATAAGCAATGGGAAAGTTCCCTTTTCTCCACATCCTTTCCAAAATTTATTATTTGTATACTTTTTGATGTTGGACATTCTGACCAGTGTAAAGTGGTGTGATTTGTATTATATTTCTTTAATAATTAGTGATGTTGAGCATCTTTTCATGTGCTTACTGGTTATCTGTATATCTTTTTTTGGAGAAATGTCTATTTAGGTTTGTTGCCCATTTTTTAAACTGGGGTGTTTTTTTTTTATATTGAGCTGTATGAGCTATTTAAATATTTTGGAAATTAATCCCTCATCGTTCACATTACTTACAAATATTTTCTCCCATTCCATAAGTTGTCTTTTAGTTTTGTTGATGGTTTTCTTTGCTGTACAAAAGGTTTTAAGTTTCATTAGGTCCCATTTATTTTTTCTTTTATTTCTATCACCTTGGGAGACTTATCTAAGGAAATATTGCTATGATTTATGTCAGAGAAATCTTTGCCTATGTTCCCTTCTAGGAGGTTTATGGTGTCTTGTCATATTTAGTCTTTAAACCATTTTGAGTTTATTTTTATACATATTGTGAAGGAGTTTTCTACTTTATTGATTTATGTAAGACTGTCTAGCTTTCTCAACAACACTTGCTGAAGAGACTGTCTTTTTTTCATTAAATATTCTTGCTTCTTTGTAGAAGTTTAATTGACCATAGGTGCATGGATTTTTCCTTGGTCTCTCTATCTGTTCCCTTGATCTATGTGGATGTTTTTGTACCAGTACCATCCTGTGTTGATTACTGTAGCTTTATAATATTGTCTGAGGTGTAGGAGGGTGATACCTCCAGCTTTTTCTTTTTCTGAGGATTGCTTTGGAAGTCCTGGGTCTTTTATAGTTCTGTATACCTTTTGAGATTATGCTTGTTCTGGAAAAATGTCATGGGTAATTTGATAGGGATTGCTAAATCTGTAGCTTGTTTTTGGTAGTATGGCCATTTAAACAATATTAATTCTTCAATCCAAGAGCATGGGATATCATTCCATTTCTTTGAATCATCTTCAGTTTACTTTAATAATGTTTTATAGTTCCACATATACGTCTTTCACCTCCTTGGTTAGGTTTATTCCTAGGTATTTTATTAATTTTGATACAGTTTTAAGCAAGATGATTTCTTACTTTCTCTTTCTGATATTTCATTGTTAGTGTAAAGATATGTAACAGATTTCTGTATATTAATCTTTTATCCTGCTACCTTCTTGAATTCATTTATCAGTTCTAGTAGTTTTTGTGTGGAGTCTTTAGGATTTTATACATACAGTATCATGTTATTTGCACATAATGACAATTTTACTTCTTCCCTTCCAATTTGGGTATCTTTTATTTCGTTTTCTATCTAATTGCTCTGGCTAGAAGTTTCAATGTCAAGTTAAAGAGAAGTGATGAGAGTGGACATTCTTGGCCTTGTGCCAGAATTTGGCAGTAAGGCTTTCTGATTTGAGTATTGTATTGGTTGTGGGTTTGTTGTGAGTGGCTTTTATTATGTTGAGATATGTTCTCTCTTTACCCCTTTTGGCAAGATTTTTGTCATGAATGGATGTTGAATCTTATCAAATGCTTTTTCTGCATCTATGGAGATAGTCCTATGGCTTTTGTCTTTCCTTTTGCTGATGTGGTGTATCACACTGATTGATTTACATATGTGAAAAAATCTTGGTGATCCTGGAATGAATCCAACTTGATCATGGTGTATGATCTTTTTTATGTATGTTGGATTTGGTTTGCTAAAATTTTGTTAAGGGTTTTTGTGTTTATATTAATCAAAGTTATTAGCCCTTAATCTTTTTTGTTGTTGTTTTTTTTTTTTTTTTCCTTCTGGTTTTGGTATCACGGTTACAGTGGCCTCATAGAATGAATTTGGAAGTCTCCACTCTTCTTTGATCTTTTGCCAGTTTGAGAAGAATCTGTATACGATCTCCTTTGTATGTTTGGTGAACAATAAAGTGAAAGTGAAAGCCTCTCGGTCATGTCCGAACTCTTTGTGACCCCATGAACTCCTTGTAGCCTGCCTGGCTTCTCTGTCCATGGAATTTTAAAGGCAAGAATACTGGAGTGTGAAAGAAATCAAAGAGGACACTAATAGATGGAGAAATATACCATGTTCATGGATTGGAAGAATCAATATAGTGAAAATGAGTATACTACCCAAAGCAATTTATAGATTCAATGCAATCCCTATCAAGCTACCAGCAGTGTTCTTCACAGAGCTAGAACAAATAATTTCACAATTTGTATGGAAATACAAAAAACCTCAAATAGCCAAAGCTATCTTGAGAAAGAAGAATGGAACTGGAGGAATCAACCTACCTGACTTCAGGCTCTACTACAAAGCCACAGTTATCAAGACAGTATGGTACTGGCACAAAGACAGAAATATAGATCAATGGAACAAAATAGAAAGCCCAGAGATAAATCCACACACATACGGACACCTTATCTTTGACAAAGGAGGCAAGAATATACAATGGATTAAAGACAATCTCTTTAACAAGTGGTGCTGGGAAATCTGGTCAACCACTTGTAAAAGAATAAAACTAGAACACTTTCTAACACCATACACAAAAATAAACTCAAAATGGATTAAAGATCTAAACATAAGACCAGAAACTATAAAACTCCTAGAGGAGAACATAGGCAAAACACTCTCTGACATACATCACAGCAGGATCCTCTATGACCCACCTCCCAGAATATTGGAAATAAAAGCAAAAATAAACAAATGGGACCTAATTAACCTTAAAGGCTTCTGCACATCAAAGGAAACTATTAGCAAGGTGAAAAGGCAGCCTTCAGAATGGGAGAAAGTAATAGCAAATGAAGCAACTGACAGACAACTAATATCAAAAATATACAAGCAACTCCTACAGCTCAACTCCAGAAAAATAAATGACCCAATCAAAAAATGGGCCAAAGAACTAAATAGACATTTCTCCAAAGAAGACATACAGATGGCTAACAAACACATGAAAGGATGCTCAACATCACTCATTATCAGAGAAATGCAAGTCAAAACCACTATGAGGGTACCATTTCATGCCACTCAGAATGGCTGTGATCCAAAAGTCTACAAGCAATAAATGCTGGAGAGGGTGTGGAGAAAAGGGAACCCTCTTACACTGTTGGTGGGAATACAAACTAGTACAGCCACTATGGAGAACAGTGTGGAGATTCCTTAAAAAACTGGAAATAGAACTGCCTTATGATCCAGCAATCCCACTGCTGGGCATACACCCTGAGGAAACCAGAATTGAAAGAGACACGTGTACCCCAATGTTCATCGCAGCACTGTTTATAATAGCCAGGACATGGAAGCAACCTAGATGTCCATCAGCAGATGAATGGATAAGAAAGCGGTGGTACATATATACAATGGAGTATTACTCAGCCATTAAAAAGAATACATTTGAATCAGTTCTAATGAGGTGGATGAAACTGGAGCCTATTATACAGAGTGAAGTAAGCCAGAAAGAAAAACACCAATACAGTATACTAATGCATATATATGGAATTTAGAAAGATGATAACAATAACCCTGTGTACGAGACAGCAAAAGAGACACCGATGTATAGAACAGTCTTATGGACTCTGTTGGAGAGGGAGACGGTGGGAAGCTTTGGGAGAATGGCATTGAAACATGTATAATATCATGTATGAAACAAGTTGCCAGCCCAGGTTCGATGCATGATACTGGATGCTTGGGGCTGGTGCACTGGGACGACCCAGAGGGATGGTAGGGAGGAGGGAGGAGGGTTCAGGATGGGGAGCACATGTATACCTGTGGTGGATTCATTTCGATGTTTGGCAAAACTAATACAATATTGTAAAGTTTAAAAATAAAATAAAATTAAACTAGAAAAAAAAAAAAAAAAGAATACTGGAGTGGGTAGCTGTTCCTTTTTCCAGGGGATCTTCCCAATCTAAGGATCGAACCCAGGTTTCTTGCATTGCATTGCATAGATTCTTTACCATCTCAGCCACCAAGGAAGCCCACAATAAATGATAACTATTTAGAATGTATTTTAAATAAAGATGTAAAGGGTGAATACAGCTTCTAAATCCATATTTTTCAACAAGCTTTGTAGGATCCAGCCAGAATGTTGAATGCCTGAGGCAAAGTGTGATCTCACTTGCATACACACACAACTTCGTTGCCTATCTTTTACTTCATTGTAATCACTTTGGGGTTAAATTCAACTCTCATGTAGCCTGTACTTCCATCTACACAAGTGACCACAGTTGGAAGAAAACAGGCATCCATGCCAACTGCCCTCAATTTAAATTTATGATCACTAATCTTCTGTGAACCCGTGTTCAACTGCCATGCTATATTTCTGTATATTCACTCTTCAACTCTCCTAATCAGCTCTTTTATAGTCTCTCTTCTGAAATCTTCAACGCCTCTTTCATCATCCTTACTCTCAGCTGATGAGCTTAATTTTATTTTCACTGAGAAACAGGATGCAATCACAGACCATACACAAGCTCATTCTGTTGCATCTTCTCATTTAGTGCATCTGGGCATCTTTGCTCTTCCCTCTTTTGAAGCAAAATGTACTATCTGCATTTCTGACTTAGGACAACACCTTCATCTGTGAGTCAAACCCCATCCATCTGCTATAAAGGGCATGATAGCAGTCACTGTTCCTTTACTCAGATGCATCATCACTTTTCTTTCAATACTTTGTCTTTCTCATCATATACATATGTTACTTTTCTCCCTTATTAAATCAAAGCAAAACAATGAAAAGCAGAAGTGTTCGTTTATTATCTGTTCTGACTACCTCTCTGTATTCCATGCACAGCAAACCCTTTCCAGAGTAATGTCTACCTTCTGGCTCCAATCTCTCTCCTCCTGTTTTCTTTGGATTTTCATTTACCTCTATTTCTTATTCTTGCTTTTCTATGATAACTACTCTTGTCTAGATCTTCAATTACTGTTCAATGCTAACACAAATCTTGTCATACTTGATCAGCGTCTTTGGACATAGTGGACGCCCTATCTTTCTGTTCAGGCCACGTTGGCTGCTCATCTACCATTTCTACCAGTGTTGGTCACAGGATTGAAAGTGAAAGTTGCTTAGTCATGTGCAACTCTTTGTAACTCCATCACCTAAACAGTCCACGGAATTTTCTAGGCCAGAATACTGGAGTGGGTAGACTTTCCCTTCTCCAGGGAGTTGAACCCAGGTCTCCCACATTGCAGGTGAATTCTTTACCAGCTGAGCCACAAGGAAAGCCCAAGAGTACTGGAGTGGGTATCCTATCCCTTCTACAGTGGATCTTCCCAACCTAGGAATCAAACCAGGGTCTCCTGCATTGCAGATGGATTATTTACCAACTGAGCTATCAGGGAAGGTTGAGTCTTTGGATTTCTCATTCTATTCAAACTCATCCCCTGAATGTTGATCCCATGTTTGTGAGTAATGTTTGTATGCCAATGACCCCCCAAATATATCCTGCCAGTCAAGAGTGCTGATTATTTATTAGGCATCCAGTCTCAACACATCCCACACTGATCTTCCCTTAAAACTGCTTGCTACTATGCCTTTCCAACTTAATAAATGTC
Source organism: Bison bison bison (assembly GCF_000754665.1). Taxonomy (NCBI): domain Eukaryota; kingdom Metazoa; phylum Chordata; class Mammalia; order Artiodactyla; family Bovidae; genus Bison; species Bison bison. The sequence continues at coordinate 3,653,392 of NW_011494884.1, forward strand.
AACACCATTTTTAGAGTTGCTCAGCACAAAACTAAATTCATCTTTCTTTCACTCCCCATATCCAGTCCAGAAGTAAATAAAATGCATCCAGAATCTGGTTATACCTTAGTCATTTCCCCCTCAGTCATCATCTTCTTTTTCTCGGATATATAATAGTTTTTCTTGCCTGCTCTGCTCCATGGCATTTTTCTTGTTGATCTTTCCTCAGTGTAAAAGACAGAATGGTAAAAAGTCAGCTCACATTATTCTTCTGCTCAAAACTCTTTCAGAGCTTTTCATCTCAGTCAGAATAAAACTTAAAGGCTCACAAATTTCTACACAGTACCCCTGAGGTCATCTTCTGTATCATTCTTTCATGTTCACTCTGTTTCAGGTCACCAGCTTCCTTGCTGACCATCAATATAACTAGTGTCACTCTTGAGTTGGGTCTTTGTACTTGCTGTTTCAAATGCCTAAAACTTTTTATCTAGATATTCTTTTTGACTATTTCTTACACTTTCTGCTCAAGTATAATTATTTTGTTGAGGCATATCTGATCACTTTATCACTAAGCTTCCCATCCCTCTTCCTTGCTTTATTTCTCCATGGCACTAATTCCCATATAAGATATCACAGTGGACCTTTGAGCAACACATGCTAGAACTATGTGGGTCTACTTACACATGGATTATTTTTCAATAAATACATAGTGTTACAGTACCACATGATACATAGTTGGTTGAATCCACAGATACATGAGCTGCAAATATGAAGGGGCAACAGGAGGATTTTCCACCACACTGGGGTGGGTTTAAGGTCAACTGTACATATTTCACTTCTTGATTTGTTTATTGTTTGTCTCTTTCCACTGAAAAGTGGATTACAGGAAACTAGGTTTATTACTAGTATTAGACCAGCACAATGGTTAGAATATAGAATATCTGGCATACAATGTTGCTTAGTAAATATTAATATGTGTATAGTGTATGAACCTGCCTGCAATGTGGGAGACCCAGGTTCAATTTCTGGGAAGAGATCCCTTCTCTCATGGGCAGATCCCCTGGAGAAGAGCATGCCAAGCCCCTCCAGTATTCTTGCCTGAAGAACTCTATGGACAAAGGAGCCTGGTGGGCTACAGTGCATGGGGTCACAAAGAGTTGGACATGACTGAGTGACTAACACTTTCACTTTCATTTTTATAGTGGATGAAACAGACGGATGGATGGATAGATAAAGGATACACTGTAATGTTTAAATAGCATCACTGTTTCCTACCAGCTCATTCATTTAATAAGTACTGATCATATACTAAGCTAAATTTTGGGGGTAAAAAACATTAACACTACATAGTCCCTGCCTCTGAGAAACCCTCAAGTTAACTAGTGAGGTATATTAATAAAAGGATGGTCATTATGATAGAATGTGGAGGATTTTGTTAAACAGGCAAACATTTGATGAAATCTATCAGGATGAGTCTTGAAAAATAAGTAAAAGATAAACAAGAACATGGCAATATGGGAGAGATGGCTGAGATAGTGAAAGCAGTGTGAACAGGATCCTTAGGTGAGAAAAGGCATGTGATGCTCAGAGTGGGCTGCTGAGTCCCTCAGGGAGAAAGAAGTAAAGGGTGACAAGACCCTGTCAAAGATGGCAGTGCTGTTCTGTGATTTTAAATAAAATATATATAAGTCATCTCATCTGGGGAATATGAGTGCCCTTAATCATTCAAAGCTATGATTTTTCCAGTAGGCATGCACAGATGTGAGAGTTGGGCCATAAAGAAGGCTGAAGTGAAGTGGAGAAGTTAAGTCGCTCAGTCGTGTCCAACTCTTTGCGACCCCATGGACTGTAGCCTACCAGGCTCCTCAGTCCATGGAATTTTCCAGGCAAGAGTACTCGAGTGGGTTGCCATTTCCTTCTCCGGGGGATCTTCCCAAACTAGGGATCGAACCCGGGTCTCCCGCACTGCAGGCAGATGCTTTACCATCTGAGCCACCAAATGGCTGAGCACCAAATAATTGATGCTTTTGAATTGTGATGCTGGAAAAGACTCTTGAGAGTCCCTTGGACAGCAAGGAGATCAAACCAGTCAATCCAGAAGAAAATCAATGCAGAATATTCATTGGAGTGACTGATGCTAAAGCTGAGGCTCCAATACCTTGGCCACCAACTCATTGGAAAAGACCTTGATGGTGGGAAAGATTGAAGGCAAAAGAAGGTGGCAGCAGAGGATCAGATGGTTTAGATAGTATCACCAAATCAATGGACATGAATTTGGGCAAACTCCAAGAGATGGTGGTGAAGGACAGGGAAGCCTGGCATGAAGGACATGGGGTTGCGAGAGTCAGATACGACTTAGTGTCTGAACAACAACATCAAAAATCATTCAATATTAAGCATATAAGCACTTCAAATTGTTTAAAATTCAAGTCCAGAATATCCCGATTTCTTTCCAGTAAGAAAAAAATTTATTTTGATGCTAAAAATCATTAGAAAACAATTCTCCAAAGTACTCTTTTCCAAATCCCTAGAACTGTTTGGGAAAGGAAGTTAACTGCATACACACACACACACACACATGGGCTTCTCTGGTGGCTCAGATGGTAATCTGCCTGCAGTGCTGAAGACCTGGGTTTGATCCCTGGGTTGGGAAAGAGCTGCTGGAGGTAGGCATGGTAACCCACTCCAAATATTCTTGCCTAGAGAATTCCCATGGAGAGAGGAGCCTGGCAAGCTACAGTCCATGGGGTCTCAAAGAGTCGGACGTGACTGAGTGACAAAGCACACACACATATATATATATGCCATATTTTTCATATCAAATTCAAAATGCTTGTGCAAAAGTAGATAGAATAATAAGCAGGTGGATCCTTAATAAACACTCATAGATAGTGATCTTATGACACAGATGCTAAAGAATTATTTCTAGTGTCTGAGCTAGGATTTGGTAATTCCTTGTTGTTTACCATTCATTCTCCAACGCCACTGCCAAATCCAAGTTTGAATCAAAATCTCTGAGGGTGGGGCTAAAAGATCTGCATTTTAAGCAACTTTCCTATTGATTCCAATACAAATAAGGTTTTAGAGCCTGGCTTTCAAGTTGTAGGTTATGTGTATGTGAGAGAGAAAAAGCAAGTATGCTAGAATTCAGAGATATTTGCTGTTCTTCATTTACCTTCTCACGTAATGCAGGATTTTCTGTTATGAGGCCATAAGCAGACAAGCAATAAGGCCTTATTGAGGCATATTTTAGCTCATGGACTATGCCTCCTATTTCTATTTGTGTTTAAGATCTGCTTCAGTAGGCTCTGAGATAAAAGGTGTTCAATGAATAATAATGATGATATAATAATTGCTTCTAATTTTAATCATTCTTGCTTTAATTTGAATTAATGTTCTCTATTTTGGTTATTTGTAAGTTTAGAGGAATCTGATCCACCATTTCATTACCAGAATTGATGTAACTTGACAATTACTGTTGTTTGATACTGATTTTTTCACTTTTCTCTCTGAAGAAGTCCATATTTCTCTATTTTTTTTAAAAATATTTTTCACTATTTTATTCTATTCATCTATATCCCCTTCAACTTTATCACATCTCTTTCAATGTGCATTAAGTGGCTTTCTTGAATCTAGACTTGTATGTGACAAAGATCAGATTACATCTCTCAGAAGGCGCATCCACATTGCCCAACCAGTGTGTCAGTACTCTACTAGAAAGTGGAACTGTGACTTTTGGTCACATTTTCTTGGTGAGAACTTAGTTATATGGTTACCACTAACTTTGAGGATGGTTAAGAAATATCACCAGGGATATTTCTGGGAAACATACCTGGGAATAATATTACAGGGAAACTGTTGTGATCAGCTTTAATTTTGCTTCTATGGAGGGAAGAAAAAAACATACATTTGGGTACACAAACAACACAACTCTAATACTCTTTATTGGGTTAAGGGAAAACCATTTATCCAAATTGGCTAAGATTACACTTTTATGATGATAAAATTTTGTTGCATGCTTTTTTTTTTTGCTCGTATGAAAATGATCATATGATATTTCTTCCATAGTCAATAAGAGTTCAATTTGACTCTCTAATATTAGACTTCTTGAATTCCAAGAATTACTTAAAACTTGTAAGTTTTCTATTGAATCCGTCACTGGATTTAATCTACTAAAACGTTTTTAGGATTTTTGCACGTATGTTTATCAATAAGACTGAATTTAATTTCCTTTTTAAATATAGTATTGATCCAGTCTCAATACAAATAAAATAATATGGGGTCATCAATTAGGTGATCTGAAGATCTTGCCAGAGGTTTTTCTGTTTAATTAGTGTTTTCAAAAGTCCTTTTTGGCTTGTTGAATTTCTCTTTGTTATCTATGCCCTTTTGTTCTTGCCTTAGTTAGTATCTTTAGCCTTATAACTTACCTTTTAACAAATTATTGGTGATTTTCTAAGTTCTTTTCTTAACTTTGTGATTGTGTGCTCAAATCAATATTCAGGCCAAATTTTCAAAAATAAGTGTTTAATACTTTGCTCTTAGTACTTTAAAAACATGCTTTATTGTTCTTTTCAATTTTAAGTATTTACCAATTGACATATTATTTTTTCTAGTTCATCTAGAAATTTGTTTCATAAAGTTTTAAACACATTAAATTTAAATTTATCTTTTTTATATTGATTTCCGATAGATTTGCATTGTAATAAGGAAATATAGCCTGTATGATCTTCACTGTTTGTAACTTATTAGATTCACTCTAACTCTAAATATTTATAGAATAATATTTGCATGGTTAATGTTCATAAATTTTTATGGTTACTTGAAAATAATATTTTCTTGAAACAATAGAAATATTGAGTCTCAGTGTTTTAATTTGTGTTCAGTTTTTTAACTATCAAAATTGTCTTTTCAAATTCCAGTGTGAATTTTTAAGAAAAATTTTCCATCTTTTCTTTTTGACTGAAAACAATTTATTAACATTTTTGAATGATAATTGAAGTTGGTGTAAAACCATAGAGTATCATTTGTTTTCAGCACTTCAAAGATGTAGCACTCTTCTGGATTCCGTTTTGTTGAGTTGTCCTCTATCACAGAAATCACTATTACTTTATAGATAATCCCTCTTTTTCTCTATGATTGCTTTTAGGGGGCACTCCATAGTTTGATGGGTTGTGCCCATTTATTACAGGCTGAGTAGTGAAAAGTGATTACTATTTATGGCATATATATTAAATTCTAAAAAAATGTGACCAACATCATGTCAGTCAAAAACTCAAAATAATTATTCAACTGAACACAATTACTTATTATATTCATAAAAGTAAAAAACTTTTTAGAACTCCCATATACTTGCCTTTTGAGATGACTAGTTTTCTACTGGTTGTTTATTCTGTTGTAAAAGCTGGGTAGGAAAGGAAAAAAGGACTGTAGTATTCTTAAATCTGTGCCATGTTAAAATTAACCGTGGGTAATAAAAAGCAAGCCCTAACTTGTGGACTGTATTTGTAAATATTTCTCAGTCTATAGGCCCCAAGCTCCCAATTCCTATATTAGTTAATTTCTATTATTAACTATTCTACTTTTCTATAATGTCCTCTTTATTTAAAATAATTGGCTAAAATATTACGATCTATAATTTTTCATCAAGTAATAAAAGAAAAACACTGTTGTCGCACTTCAAGTGGTATTTAGTGATGGAATTATAGTAATCTCCAGCTTAGAAAATCACTAGGTTTTCTCAGCCAGTTTTCCCTAGTTTCTTATTTATAATAGCATGGTATAAGAATAGATTTTCTTTTAGATATTAAAATAGAGAAAGGCAGTTAAGAAGCATTATGAAGATTGAAAGAAGTCTCTAGGAAAGCATAATTCCTTATTCCTGGGGTTTCTTCATTATCTGTAGCTTGGTTTTAAAAATGCTTGAACATATATTTTAGCAAAATCAGTACATTGAAGCTATAATTTAACATTTTGGTTTTTCAGAAATAGCTTAGCTGTACTAATTCCTATTTACTTTCCTCATAGCATTTTAGAAAATTTTTGTTAACAGTAAATGTCATGAACATGGGTGAAAATTCTGAATCTCAGTCTTCAGGCTGACATTGGCCGTACTTGTGCATCCAGTGTCCATCCCAGAGAACAGTTCAATCAGTCTCTGAAAAATTTATCACACATAATGTTTTCCCTTGACAGCTTTCCTTTCTAAACAACTGTCTCAAGCTCTACTGCCCCGTGGGGTAGGGCCTAACCACATGTTCCTAAATTTAAAATAAAAGTAAAGTAAGCTTAAAAATGCAGTTCCTCTCTCCCATTAGCTACATCTTAAGGCTCTCGATGGCCACCCACGGACAGTACAGTGAGGAGCATCACCATCGTCAGTGGAGGTTCTGTTGGACATGCTTTTGTAGCAGTGACATGCTTTCATGAGAGATTCATCCACATGTTTTTCTATTAGAAATAGTAATTGTAATGGTTACAGAAACTATCCACTATATTCACTAATGATGGAGATAAATGATTTTATTAGAAGCATATTTTAGTAAGACTCTTTATCAGGAAAGTGACAGATAAAATAGAAAGTCTGGGTTTTTCCCCAATATTCGATTAATTTCATGTATACAGCAAGGTGATTCAGTTATATATATATATATACACATATATATATATATATATACATATATATATATATCAGTCAGTTCAGTTCAAGTTCAGTCGCTCAGTCATGGAATTAAATGATGTGAGGCAATCATTAAGGAAACTAAAAAGTAAGGCTTGTAAAGCCTAATTTTGTTTCCTGATAAAGCCTGGTAAAACATTGCTCTTTCAAATCCAGATAATTTACTATATTTTTCTTTATTTTTGTATTACTCCAAAGTTTATTACTTTTGAGACATTGACTAACTAGTGTATATTTTCGAGGAAGAAATAGGTTCTTCTATGCTATGGTCTATGGCAATAGTCATACCTCTTTGAAGAAAAAAGAAACATTTTCAAGATTATTTTGCATATAGTAGGGAAGAGCTTAGAAATAGACTAGTATTTCATGGTTTTATAAGGTTTCCTCTTAGCTAAATGTGAAGAAGGATCCTTTTGTTGTTCTGCTGCTTATATATCTCTCCATTTATTTGCTATTTCTCTATTCAAGAAAGATTTCTTTCTTATAATTTCCCCCATATCTTCAATGAAAAGATACATAGTTTTTCTTTTTTCCCATTGTAATAGCCATTTGGCAAAAAAAAAAAAAAAAAAAAAGTGAAGCCTAAGCTATCCACTGAACAGTGCAAACCTATGTTTCTGTGTGAAATTTATTTCTTTGGTTACCGGGAAACCCTCTGTGAGCCATTAAGTAGAAGCAGTTAACTTCTAGAGCCACACATAAACTATAAACCTACATGAACTTTGGTTGTTCTCATGTCACACAGACAGGATCAGACACTGCATTATAGACAGCTGAACACCATGAAATACTGTACCCTGCCTCTCAGAAGGAAACATGACAAAAATAAGTAAATATGAAAATAAATAGACTGTTGAATTTTTTTATTACTTAGTACTACTAATTCTGTACAATTCAGACATTAATATAATATGAATCATTATATATTACTCAAAAATCATTCATACTTCCATGTATGTTAAATAATTTTATTAGAAACTAAAAGATTGTTAAATGTACTCTCCTTAGACCCGACAATTGTGTTCTACTCTTAGGAAATATTAAGCCTCTATACAGAAGTTTAAAAACAAGTATATCTAACTATAGATAGAGACAGATATTGATAGATATATGTATTATTATTTTAGCTTCCTTATAAGCTAAGTTCTACACAATAATTATTCCCTTTGATGAAAAAGAGAGAGCAAGAAAAAGAAATAAATAATTTCATGATTATTTTGTATGAAGTAGGGAAGAGCTAGATAGCATATTCAAAAGCAGAGACATTACTTTGCCAACAAAGGTCGAACTAGTCAAGGCTATGGTTTTTTCCGTGGTCATGTATGGATGTGAGAGTTGGACTGTGAAGAAGGCTGAATGCCGAAGAATTGAAGCTTTTGAACTGTGGTGTTGGAGAAGACTCTTGAGAGTCCCTTGGGCTGCAAGGAGGTCCAACCAGTCCATTCTGAAGGAGATCAGCCCTGGGATTTCTTTGGAAGGAATGATGCTAAAGCTGAAACTCCAGGACTTTGGCCACCTCATGTGAAGAGTTGACTCATTGGAAAAGACTCTGATGCTGGGAGGGGTTGGAGGCAGGAGGAGAAGGGGACGACAGAGAATGAGATGGCTGGATGGCATCACTGACTCGATGGACGTGAGTCTGACTGAACTCCTGGAGTTGGTGATGGACAGGGAGGCCTGGCGTGCTGCGATTCATGGGGTCGCAAAGAGTCGGACATGACTGAGCGACTGAACTGAACTGAGGGAAGAGCTCAGTAGGAAGCATCAGGAATCTGTCTTCCACACTAGGCCACAATTTCCCTGGAAGCAACAATTGCACTCTCTGATGTAAATATTTGAAACTATGGAGTCCATTGAATGCTTGAAACCTCCAGAGAAAGGCTTGCATTGTTAACTGCAGTTCAGTTCAGTTTAGTCGCTCAGTTGTGTCCGACTCTTTGCGACCCCATGAATCGAAGCACGCCAGGCCTCCCTGTCCATCACCAACTCCTGGAATTCAGTCAGACTCACGTCCATCGAGTCAGTGATGCCATCCAGCCACCTTATCGTCTGGCGTCCCCTTCTCCTCCTGCCTCCAATCCCTCCCAGCATCAGAGTCTTTTCCAATGAGTCAACTCCTCACATGAGGTGGCCAAAGTACTGGAGTTTCAGCTTTAGCATTATTCCTTCCAAAGGAATCCCAGGGCTGATCTCCTTCAGAATGGACTGGTTGGACCTCCTTGCAGTCCAGGGGACTCTCAAGAGTCTTCTCCAACACCACAGTTCAAAAGCGTCAATTCTTCGGCATTCAGCCTTCTTCACAGTCCAACTCTCACATGCATACATGACCACAGGAAAAACCATAGCCTTGACTAGACGGACCTTTGTTGGCAAAGTAATGTCTCTGCTTTTCAATATGCTATCTAGGTTGGACATAACTTTTCTTCCAAAGAGTAAGCGTTTTTTAATTTCATGGCTGCAGTCACCATCTGCAGTGATTTTGGAGCCCAGGAAAATAAAGTCTGACACTGTTTCCACTGTTTCCCCATTTATTTCCCATGAAGTGGTGGGACCGTATGCCATGATCTTAGTTTTCTGAATGTTGAGCTTTAAGCCAACTTTTTCACTCTCCACTTTCACTTTCATCATGAGGCTTTTGAGTTCCTCTTCACTTTCTGCCATAAGGGTGGTGTCATCGGCAAATATGAGGTTGTTGATATTTGTCCAGGCAATCTTGATTCCAGCTTGTGTGTCTTCCAGTCCAGCGTTTCTCATGATGTACTCTGCATATAAGTTAAATAAACATGGTGACAATATACAGCCTTGATGAACTCCTTTTCCTATTTGGAACCAGTTTGTTGTTCCATGTCCAGTTCTAACTGTTGCTTCCTGACCTGCATACAAATTTCTCAAGAGGCAGATCAGGTGGTCTGGTATTCCCATCTCTTGAAGAATTTTCCACAATTTATTGTGATCCACACAGTCAAAGGCTTAGGCATAGTCAATAAAGCAGAACTAGATGTTTTTCTTGAACTCTCTTGCTTTTTCCTGAACTCTCTTGCTTTTTCCATGATCCAGCGAATGTTGGCAATTTGATCTCTGGTTCCTCTGCCTTTTCTAAAACCAGCTTGAACATCAGGAAGTTCACGGTTCACATATTGCTGAAGCCTGGCTTGGAGAATTTGGAGCATTACTTTACTAGCGTGTGAGATGAGTGCAATTGTGCGGTAGTTTGAGCATTCTTTGGCATTGCCTTTCTTTGGGATTGGAATGAAAACGGACCTTTTCCAGTCCTGTGGCCACTGCTGAGTTATCCAAATTTGCCTGCATATTGAGTGCAGCACTTTCACAGCATCATCTTTCAGGATTTGGAATAGCTCAACTAGAATTCCATCACCTCCACTAGCTTTGTTCGTAGTGATGCTTTCTAAGGCCCACTTGACTTCACATTCCAGGATGTCTGGCTCTAGGTCGGTGATCACACCATCGTGATTATCTGGGTCGTGAAGATCTTTTTTGTACAGTTCTTCTGTGTATTCTTGCCACCTCTTCTTAATATCTTCTGCTTCTGTTAGGTTCATATCATTTCTGTCCTTTATCGAGCTCATCTTTGCATGAAATATTCCTTTGGTATCTCTGATTTTCTTGAAGAGATCCCTAGTCTTTCCCATTCTGTTGTTTTCCTCTATTTCTTTGCATTGATCGCTAAAGAAGGCTTTCTTATCTCTTCTTGCTACTGATATATATATATATATATATATACACACACACACACACACACTGTATTATATATAAAATATACTCTCATATATGTGTGTATCTGCATATCTATATATCTGTATATGTAATGCTCAAAATTCTCCAAACCAGACTTCAAAAGTATGTGAACTGTGAACTTCCAGATGTTCATGCTGGATTTAGAAAAGGTAGAGGAACCAGAGGTCAAATTGCTGACAGCTGCTGGATCATAGAAAAAGCAAGAGAATTCCAGAGAAACATCTGTTTCTGCTTTATTGATTATGCCAAATCTTTAATTGTGCAGATCACTACAAACTGTGGAAAATTCTTCAAGAGATGGGACTACCAGACCACCTTACCTGCCTCCTGAGAAACCTGTGTGCAGGTCAAGAAAACAGTTAGAACCAAACATGGAACAATAGACTGGTTCAAAATTGGGAAAGGAGTACACCAAGGATGTATATTGTCACCCTGCTTTTTTACCTTATATGCAGAGCACATCATGTGAAATGCCAGGCTGGATGAAGCACAAGCTGGAATCAAGATTGCCAGGAGAAATATCAATAAGTTCAGATATGCAGATGACACCACCCTTATGACTGAGAGTGAAAAGGAACTTTATGAAAGTGAAAGAGGAGAGTGAAAAAGTTGGCTTAAAACTCAACATTCAAAAAATGAAGCTCATGGCATCTGGTCCCATCATTTCATGGCAAGTGGATGAGGAAACAATGGCAACAGTGACAGACTTAATTTTCTTGGGCTCCCAAATCACTGCAGATGGTGACTGCAGCCATGAAATTAAAGGATGCTTGCTCCCTGGAAGAAAAGCCATGACCAACAAAGACAACATACTGAAAAGCAGAGGCATTACTTTGCTAGCAAAAGTCTGTCTAGTCAAAGCTATGGTTTTTTCAGTAGTCATGTATGGATGTGAGAGTTGGACTATAAAGAAAACTGAGTGCCGAAGAATTGATGCTTTTGAACTGTGGTGCTGGAGAAGACTGTTGAGAGTCCCTTGGACTGCAAGGAGGTCCAACCAGTCAATTGTAACAGAAATCAGTCCTGAATTATTCATTAGAAGGACTGATGCTGAAGCTGAAACTCCAATATTTTTGGCCACCTGATATGAAGAACTGACTCATTGGAAAAGACTCTGATGCTGGGAAAGATTGAAGGCAGGAGGAGAAGGGGACAACAGAGGATGAGATGGTTGGATGGCATCACTGACTCAATGGACATAAGTTTGAGCAAGCTCTGAGAGTTCGTGATAGACAGGGAAACCTGGCGTGCTGCAGTCCATGGGGTTGCAAAGAATCAGACGCAACTGAGGGATTGAACTGAACTGATACATCTGTATGCTTCTCAGACAATTGCAACCTCCCTCAAGGCAGAAACTGCTATTACCCACAGTTTCCAGTTGAGGAATTTGATGCCAAGAAGGTGAGATTAGAACCCACTCTTGTTCTAGAGTCTAGAACACCTAACCACCATATTCTACTGCTTCTCAAAGAGGGAACCTTCTGACTGTAATGAAATTGTTTAAATTACCATATTCCACAAGGAATCACACACATCCATGATCATCGCTATGAAGCCATAGGGCTGCTTGGAAATATTGCACCTTTTCTTCAATAGAAGCCTTGCACTCACTTTTAAATAATTCAGTAACTATTTCTGAATGTCAATCATATGTAATATTCTTTTCACTATGGCTTCTTTTAAAGAAAATGAAGTTGCTGATCATTGCCATGAATATTGAATAAAGTAATTGCTAAAGCATTTTCTTCAGGAATGTTTGGGCCATGGAAACTTTGGAATGATTGATTTAAGAAATCCTGATTTTAAAAAAAGGGAAAAATGGGTACTGATATGTGAATTCAGTTCAGGATTTAAACAACCTTGAGGATAAAAGACAAAAATAATGTTTTCCTGGTTTTAAATAAATATATTAGTGTGTGTAGCATTTATTTACAACAGGAAATCTAGCATTACATACTCATAAATAATGCAAATTTGAATGTAATGCTGATCCCCTGTGTTCTCAAATGTCAAAAGGCTAAAGTTCTTGTCTTCTGGAGGATGGACAGTTGTCTGAAGGAGAGATTTAGAGTCAGCGGCAAGGCCTGGGCAAGAAAGAGCAGAGAATCCCTGTTTCAAAGCAGGAGACAGTCAGAGCATGAGCCCCAGGCTTTCCCATTTAGCTGATACTCAAGTTCACGGCTGTGATTCCATTAGTCTCATGCTAACACAGTCTTGCCTTCTGCTTTATTTCTGAGCCATATTTATTGTGTTTTGGAGAAGACACATTGTGAAAAGGTAAGCCATTTTATTTCAGGTTGCTCTAAAGTATAATATAAACACATATGCAGATAATAAAATGTGAACATATATACAGCCTGGCCTTATTTCCAAGTTGAATTCAGTTTTGTGTTGTTTATGACTTCTTTTGATTTTCTTTATTTCTATTCTTATACCATATGAATGACACTGAGCACCACACATCTGGCTTTTGGTAATCTTTAATAGGATTCTATTTCACTCACCCTTCATCTTTTTGCTCTAGCAAAAGGACACTTTAAGGACAAAGAATTAAGCTTCCCCTTCCCCAGCACTGATTCCTGGCACCCGCGTCTCAGGCTGGCAGGACTCACTATTTCCTATCATCTTCCTTGTTTCTAGAACACACTGTGTGCTAACTGTCCCTTTAAAGAGCCTGCACATTTAACATGCTTGGTCTGTGATGGTCAGTTTTGTGTCAACTAGTCTGGGCCACAGGGTTCCCAGATACCTGGTGGACAATATTTTGGGTGTTTCTCTGATGGTGTCTTGATGAGATCCACATGCTGAGTAAAGCAGGTTATCTGCCCAGTATGGATAGTTAGCATTCTAGTTTTTTGAAGGTTTTCATAGACTGCAAGGTTGACCTTCTGTGAGGAAGGGGGGCTCCTCATCCTGTCTGTTGTAGCTGGGAAACTGACCTCTTGGCTTTGCTTGGCTCTTGAGCCTGCGGCCTTTAGACCTGAACTGTGTCAGCACCCTTGTCTCAGGCCTTGGGACCCAGCCTCCCAGGGCTCCACATGCCAAAGACATCCTTGGAACTTCTCTGCCTCCAAGTCATGTGAGACAGTTTCTTATAATAAATTTTTTAGTAAATAAGTATACAGCAGTCCTTTGGAGAATCTTAACTAATACATGATCTTATTCCACTTGTCCCTGTTATGTTATCTTAATTGTCAAAATGCCAGTCTTTTAAGGTCTTGATTAGTAAGAGATTGACCATAAAGATGCCCCCTGCACAATTCATAGAACAGCTTTTAACAATGGACACTGTGGCAGTCATGGGCCCTCAGGGTACATTACGAAGAGGGGTGATTATAAAGGCTTTATGGGAAAGTTGGGCTTTACCAGACAGGCTTTGGTTTGAGGGACTGAGGAAGATAATATTTATTGATAGGCTATAGGTACTGATCTCTGCAGTCATGATTCTTTTTGCAAACAGCAAAAACCGATTGTGAATTACTTGGGCAGAAAAATAATTATCATGAAGACTCAAAAATAAGCAAGAGGCAAGGTCACTGATTTGGGCAAAACATCTCCAAGGTCACCCTATGCTGGCTTTGGCATTGACATGGCTTCTGATCAGTGGACACACCTGTGATGGCTGCCAGCCCCATGACTGCATGCCAGGCACCATCCTGGAAAAGCAGATCTAAACCTTTCCTGGATTTTTTTTTCCAGGTGGGGTCACCCACCTAAGAAAGTACCATCTGATTGGTTAGGATTATGATTATTGTATATGCCTTATTCCAATTACTCAGGAAAAGCAAGTATCTAGGGTTTTTTTGGAAGGCAAGGAAGGGGTCTGTTTTTCCCCAAATCTCAGTCTTCAAAAGCAGAAGAAGGAGTTTAGATTCTTAGGAGCAAAAGTATCACCAAATCCAAGAAAAAAAATAATCATAGTAGCTTTAAAGATAGTTTAAGAATTAATTCTCAAGAAAATATAAAGAGTACTTATTATTAAGGGCTTTTTGCTATTTGTGGGCTTCCCTGGTGGCTCAGCTGGTAAAGAATCTACCTAAAATGTGGGAGACTTGGGTTCGATCCCTGGATTGGGAAGATCCCTTGGAGAAGGAAGCGGCTACACACTCGAGTATTCTGGCCTTGAGAATTCCATGGACTGTATAGTCCATGGGGTTGCAAAGAGTTGGACACGACTGAGCGACTTTCACTTCACTTCACTTGTACTGTTTGTGCTCAATTCATGGGCGTGGCTGGGAGGTGGGGGTGGTGTGATGATGCTCTAGGTAGGCCAGGGTCTCTGTGCTGATACCTGTCACTTAACCAGTGGGGTGACTGTGATCCCAGAATCAGTAATAAAATCTGGAAATACTCCAAATGAATGAAGATGGCAGGGAGCTTAGTTGGAAAAGTCACATACATCAGAGTCACTCCTGTCCTACCTGGATTGTGATACAGATTCTACTGATTAACTTGACAAGGTTATTTTATTTTTTTAAAAAACCGTCTGAGCTTGTTTTCCTAGTTGTAGAAATGGGAACAATGGCAACTTCTTTGGGTTTTGGTAACCATTAAATGAGGTTATCCTTTTTAATGGCTGAGTAATACTCCATTGTGTATATGTACCACAGCTTTCTTATCCATTCATCTGCTGAATCAGTTCTAATGAGGTGGATGAAACTGGAGCCTATTATACAGAGTGAAGTAAGCCAGAAGGAAAAACACCAATACAGTATACTAACGCATATATATGGAATTTAGAAAGATGATAACAATAACCCTGTGTACGAGACAGCAAAAGAGACACTGATGAATGGAACAGTCTTATGGACTCTGTGGGAGAGGGAGAGGGTGGGAAGCTTTGGGAGAATGGCATTGAAACATGTAAAATATCATGTATGAAACGAGATGCCAGTCCAGGTTCAATGCACGATACTGGATGCTTGGGGCTAGTGCACTGGGACGACCCAGAGGGATGGTATGGGGAGGGAGGAGGGAGGAGGGTTCAGGATGGGGAGCACATGTATACCTGTGATGGATTCATTTTGATATTTGGCAAAACTAATACAATTATG
>NW_011494884.1:3668959-3676336 GCF_000754665.1 Bison bison bison
ATGATGGTGGTGTGGTCTTTGCTCTTCTGGGAAAACTTTACATAGAAGACAATGGGACATCCATCTCTGTTTCAACCTTGCTCTTGCCAAAAAAAAAAAAAAATAAAATAAATGAGGTTATCCAAGTTAAAAGATGTATATATTATTTTATACAATTTACATATGATAGTCTGAGAATCTAATAAATTGCTTTCTAAAATTCACATAGAAATAAATGAATTGACTATTTGTATGACAGCTGTGCTATAAATTGTGGTAACTCAAGACATCATGGATTCAGAAAAATTTCTTTAGAACTGTGAGTATAATCCACACATTTTTATGAGCTCTATAGTCAATTAATTTGAATTACCATTACAGATTATGAAGCATGAAAATATTCATTCTTAAGAGAAGTTTAGGCAATCATTTGACCAAGGCCCAAGGTGGTAATTCTTATTACAGATTTCAGGCCATGAATAATATATCTTCCATCCCTTGAACAAACTTACCTCTGCACAGGGTTGAAGTTTAAGGTCACGGTGCTAATTTGGGCAGACATACTTTGAAATGTTACTATTCAGGGTTATAGCTGATATCATTTGGAAACCCTACATCTAAAAATGGATTAAAGAAGGGAGTCTTTTGGTGGGAAGCAAAGTTAAAAAGAAAATTTCTAAATCTTCATTTACATGCTGAAATAGGGGAAGATAATTCTCATTACTTATGTTACAATTATATGTTCTTAATTTGGCAAAAAGCAAAATATAGAACTTCATTTTCTTTTGATCAGCAATTGGATGGAGATTGTGCAAATGCAATTAACCAGCAAATAGCAAACTCCGTTTTTCTATTTTATTAAAGGTCAAAAGTTATCTAACCCTCTTTCTTCTATTGAAAGGGAATTAAATAAAAGTTTGACCCTTAGTGAGTCAAAGTTTGGATGAAGGACACAAAATATAAGTTGAATCTGCTGAACGACCTTGGTGAGAAGCAGGCTGGAAACAGGAAGTAGGTGTCCCCACTACTGGTAAGCGGAAGAGGAAATGAGGCAGACAGGTGATGCAGCATCTGTGCTGCTTATTTTCATAGAATCGACCCCACATGAAAGGAACTGTTATTCTGTCTTTTGGGGAGGGTCAGGGGATTTTGTTTCCTCCAGGTCCCTTGTTAAAGGTGGGGGGAAGCCTATCGGCCATTATAGAATGATAGATAATAAGCTTTTCTTGTTTACAATCGAACAATGTGATGAAAACAATCCAAACATTCTCCACCGGATGGGTGAGTAAACAAAATGTGGTAAACACATACAGTGGAATATTAGTCTTAATGAGAAATGAAATTCTTCCACAGGTTAAAATGTGGATGAACCTTAGAAATATTATGCTAAGTGAGACAAAACACACATAACTATGGTTACCAGGAGGTAGGTAGGGGAGGGACAAATTGGGAGGTTGGATCTACAGGTACACACTGCTATGTGTAAAATGGATAACAAATGAGAACTTACTGTGTAGCTCAGGGAACTCTACTTGATACTCTGTCATGACCTATATGGGAAAAGAATCTAAAAAGAGTGGGTGAAAGTATAACTGAGTTACTTTGCTGTACACCTGAAACTAACATAACATTGTAAACCTATTATACTTCAATAAAAATAGACAGTTCTCCCCATGGGAAAAGAAAACTGGTTTCTTTGTGGGGAAAAAAATCCCAATAAATCAAAAAGGACAAATATTGTATCATTCCACTTATATAAGGTATCTAGAAAAAGCAAATTAATAGAGACAAAAATTATACAAATGGTTCATAGGGACTCAAGGGAGGAGACAATTAGGACTTATTGTTTAAAGGGTACAGAGCTTCTGTTCATGATGAAAAAAGTTTTTGAAATGGGTAGCAGTGATGGTTGGGCAATATTGTAAATATACTTAGTGCCACTGGATGGTAGACTTAAAAATGGTGCATTTTATGTTATGCAGATTTATCACAAAGAAAAAGTTCTAGGGGGAGGAAATATGGAATAGTTGTAGGAGATTCTTATTAATTTTTATCTGAAATAAGGACATTTTAGAATTTTACTCAATCATTTGCCATGGATCAAACATTCAACTTGCTTCCTTTTCAATGCCAAAACTGAGTGCAAATGTCATGATAGTTAGTTGCTAATATTTTATCAGTACATACGAAGGCCTCAAATGTAACTAATTTCCTCATGAAAGATAGATGCCAAAGAGCCTTCCCTTAGTATCTGCAGGCTTGACCACATGACCCATTCGAAATTTATTTGCAAGCCTTTTCCGCCTTTGTGTGTGACCTTCTGCTACAGTTTCAGGATTGAGGGTGGAGGTTGCTTATTCTAGAGACAGAAGCATTATTGATTCCTGGTTATTAGGGCAATTGCACTGGCAAGGCAGCAGCATTCTATGAATTAGTTGGGAGCCAGTGAGTCAGAAGCCAGGTAGGATGTATATATAGAGAGAGACAAAGTGCATGAGACTCCATGAAACACCATACAGACTCTCTTGTGCCTTGGATCTAAGGAAGTCTTGTTTCAAAAGAACAGTTTCTGTGAATGAATTCGTGGAGATGGGTTAGAAATGAACAGGTTATCAATATCTGGTTCCTTGGCTATATCCCAAGGCTATATACTTATTACGCTTACCTGGGTTTCAATTTTGCTTTTAGTTCTTAATTTGGAATGTGGCTGTCCTCATGTACTACAGTTACTTTTTAAATTATTCTAAAGCTTTGAAAAGAACTGTTAGATTTTGTTTTGATCAAAGAACATTAGTTTTTGTGGATTGATAAATTAACATAGTTCATCAATTTGAAAGATTTTAATGAAAATTCATTGTACCCTGGAAAATTCTATAAAAATTAATATTTAATCATGGAGAAGTCTTATACTGAAAACAGTTCCCTAAAGCATGTACTAATCTCCAGTTAAGGGCTGGTGAATCATGTCCTTTGTACACCATTTTATTTTGCTTTGTTTCTTTCTATTGTATTTCTCTTACTGAGTTCTTTAATTTTGCAACATATGGAGAGGGCGAGGGTGGGATGATTTGGGAGAATGGCATTGAAACATGTATATTATCATATGTGAAATGAATCACCAGTCCAGGTTTGATGCATGAGACAGGGTGCTCGGGGCTGGTGCACTGGGATGACCCAGAGGGATGGGATGGGGAGGGAGGTGGGAGGGGGGTTCAGGATGGGGAGCACATGTACACCCATGGTGGATTCATGTCAACGTATGGCAAAACCACTACAATATTGTAAAGTAGTTAACCTCCAATTAAAATAAATAAATTTATATTTTAAAAAGCAACATATTATTAAAAAAAGTCTATCACCTCTCTTTCATGGAACTGCATAATAGCTAATATTATCACCAAAAAGTAGTGAAATTTAAAAGTAGCAAACTCATTTGAGGATAGCTGACAGCTTAACTTAAGAAATCATAGTCAACCATAGGTTTTTTTTTTTTTTTAAGATTGGAAAAACTGTAAAACTTTGTTCTCTGAAATTAAGTAACCTAAAATAATCTTCAAATCACTTTGAAGAATCCAGTAGATTTTATTGAAGGGTTTCTTTAGTAATATTCATATTTACAACTACCTTTGCTTCTGATTTTGTATTTTATCCAAAGAGAGAGAAAAAAGTCTTTCTTTTGGAAAACTTATTGCAATAGAAGATGAGGGTAGTCATAAAATGTGGATGCTAGCAGTCAGGTCAAATCATTTCTAACTTCCCTAGAGTTCTCAGGGAGGTTTTGTTGCTTATGTTTTGTGGTTGTTCTTTATTTGCTTGTTTTTACATTAATACTTTCAGATTTCCTTCTGGAGCAAGTTCCTTTGGTCTATAAGTTCTGAATCAGCATGTTATGTGTGATACTATTTCCTTATCAACTCTGTTTGGCTGTTGTTGCTGCTGCTACTGCTAAGTCACTTCAGTTGTGTTCGACTCTGTGTGACCCCATAGACGCCAGCCCACCAGGCTCCCCCGTCCCTGGGATTCTCCAGGCAAGAACACTGAGTGGGTTGCCACTTCCTTCTCCAATGCATGAAAGTGAAAAGTGAACTACCCACTGATTCTGGGGGAGGCCTTTTATTAGCTACAGCAAAGAGATTTTAACTCTTCTAGTGAGATATATGAACTCAGTCATGTTCTTAAAATCATATTTTCAGTTTTCTTTTTCTTTAAATTTAAGAAAATAATTTTACTAAATATAAAAAGGCAGGCAGCTTGATACCAAACAGAAACAGTGGTCTCCAAAATCCTGCAGTAGGTATCTGGTCACAGAATTTATATGTGACTATGAAGAATTACACAAATGTGGTCTGTATTTCATAATTGTATTGTTCAGCCTAAAATCAGTCAGCTCTGTACTATTAGTCTTAGTAATTGTCATAAAGAGGTTGTAATAAGGCATGTTTAGTTTTTTAAAGACAAGGACAACATTTATGAGTGTCTTTAACTTCTGCCATTTCTGCTACTCCCAGCCTAGCTCAGGCGTCACACTAAACAGGTGGTTAGTTACCCATTGGAGTATAGATGAGAGTGAATGGGTTTATCAGGCCACAAAGAGCAGTGGGTGCCTGTCTCATTGGAGGCTGAACAGCCTGGAGTACATGCATGTATCAGAGTTGGAAGACACAATGCCATTCCCTTTATCCAGCACAAAACTGTTTCTTTTGACCAGCATAGTTATTGTTATGCATTTATATTGAATTTGAATACTTTAGGTAGGGTATAGGCTCTGAACTTGAAGTTTTCAGAGTGATCGTTAGTCCCTGTTTTGTAAGAGGAAACAAAGACTTCGTGGGGTCTTGAAAGCATGATCTTCACTTTTAAATTAGCTTTAGAAGAAGGCTACCACTCCGGTGGCAACCCACTCCAGTAATCTTGCTGGAGAATTCCATGGATAGAGAAACCTGGCAGGCTATAGTCCATGGGGTTGCAAAGAGTCAGGCATGACTAAACAACTGTCACTAGAAGAAGCAGTATCTCCAGATACAGTGCAAACTACATTGAAATATTCCTTAGTCTGCTTACCCTTCCTTTCTGCTGCATAATTCTTCATCCCTCTCACTATGCCCCTCCCCACCCTATCCCACCACTTAGGGAACTAGGGCCCTTCCCTCATTGCTGACAGATAATATATATGAGAATTCAAGATCTTATTAAAATGTGTTTAATGCTCTTTGCTTTCCAGAATACTCATATTTTAAAGAGGGCAAAGGAAATAAGAACAGAGGAAAAGAATGTGCCCTTGATGAGACCTCAAAATGTATGTAACACAAAGAAAAAATACTTTATAAACATTTTATCAAAATCTTGCATCAATTCTATAAGGAAATGGATTCTTTGAAATGTTAAGCCCAAAGTCACATAGCTGCTAAATTAGATCTGGAATTGGAAGTAAACTTATCCCAGGGGTAACGTGGGGTGTGGTTCCCAGGGCTTGTGTTGGAAACTCCTTTATCCTCAGCCACAACGACTTAACCCTTTGACGTTCCAGTTTAGAGAATCAGGCTTATCTGCAGATTTTCTTTGACATGAGGATTACCATCTAAGCTATGCACTCTACTTTTAAACTTGTCCTTGGCACAATAGTAAGGATGCATTTTTTTCCCTTGCTGTCATATTTCACCTAAAGAAAAGCAGGATTGTGTAGTAGAAAAGAGTATCAGTTTTGCAAATGAGACAATTTTTTCTGTCATTGAGAAAATTATGGCATATGAATTGTGTCTTAATAATGTTTTTATAAAATTATTAGGTTAAAAAGGGAACATACAACTTCTTATTCTGCTACGAAGTAGCCATGTGTCATTATGTGCCTATGAGTTTCATTTATAGAATTAGAAACTGATGTCTACATGTGGCCTTAGAAAGTTGAATGGCATGACTTGCAGGCCTAGTGAGCAAAAATCATTTCCTTTACTCTGTGTCTAGACTATTTCTAATAAGTATGATTCCAGGAAATATCATGTATGTCACAAAGACATATGGACAAATACAATCTCTATGCAATGTCATATTTAGACATAATGTCTAAATAGACACAAATGTCTAATTATCTGTATCTTCTAAGAAAGAAATGACAAATAGTTGAACAAAATTACATCGATATATGAGAGTCATGCACAATAGATTTTCAGTCATTTATTCCAAGATTTGTTTCTACATGTGTAACATATTTTGACTCTTTTTGGGCAGATGCACTGTCTCTGAAATATTACATTGATCACTCAGGTTGAATATCTCCCCTGTCTTTGAGCACTCTTATTATTTAGCTCTCTTATCTGTAGCAGCTGCTGAATTAAAGAAGGAAAAGAGAAAACAGGATTACAAGAGAGATGGGCCAAAAAAGACATGTTAAGGAAGCTCCAAGAAAATTAGAGATACCAAGGGAACATTTCATGCAAAGATGGGCTCAATAAAGGACAGAAATGGCAGAATAGGTGGCATGAATACACAAGAGAACTGTACAAAAAAGAGCTTCACGACCCAGATAATCATGATGATGTGATCACTCACCTAGAGCCAGACATCCTGGAATGTGAAGTCAAGTGGGCCTTAGAAAGCATCACTATGAGCAAAGCTAGTGGAGGTGATGGAATTCCAGTTGAGCTCTTTCAAATCCTGAAAGATGATGTTGGGAAAGTGCTGCACTCAATATGCCAGCAAATTTTGAAAACTCAGCAGTGGCCACAGGACTGCAAAAGGTCAGTTTTCATTCCAATCCCAAAGAAAGGCAATGCCAAAGAATGCTCAAACTACCGCACAGTTGCACTCATCTTACATGCTAGTAAAGTAATGCTCAAAATTCTCCAAGACAGGCATCAGCAATACATGAACGGTGAACTTCCTGATGTTCAAGCTGGTTTTAGAAAAGACAGAGGAACCAGAGATCAAATTGCCAACATCTGCTGGATCATCAAAAAAGTAAGAGAGTTCCAGAAAAACATCTATTTCTGATTTATTGATTATGTCAAAACCTTTGTTGTGTGGATCACAATAAACTGTGGGAAATTCTTCAAGAGATGGGAATACCAGACCACCTGACCTGCCTCTTGAGAAACCTATATGCAGGTCAGGAAGCAACAGTTAGAACTGGACATGGAACAACAGACTGGTTCCAAATAGGAAAAGGAGTACATCAAGGCTGTATATTGTCACCTTGCTTATTTAGCTTCTATGCAGAGTACATCATGAGAAACGCTGGACTGGAATAAGCACAAGCTGAAAACAAGATTTCCGGGAGAGATATAAATAATCTCAGATATGCAGATGGCACCACCCGTATGGCAGAAAGTGAAGAGGAACTCAAAAGCCTCTTGATGAAAGTGAAAGAGGAGAGTGAAAACGTTGGCTTAAAGCTCAACATTC
>NW_011494884.1:3676498-3685494 GCF_000754665.1 Bison bison bison
AAGGCTATGGTTTTTCCAGTGGTCATGTACGGATGTGATAGTTGGACTGTGAAGAAAGCTGAGCGCTGAAAAACATGCTTTTGAACTGTGGTGTTGGAGAAGACTCTTGAGAGTCCCTTGGACTGCAAGGAGGTCCAACCAGTCCATCCTAAAGGAGATCACTCCTGGGTGTTCATTGGAAGGACTGATGCTAAAGCTGAAACTCCAATACTTTGGCCACCTCATGCAAACAGTTGACTCATTGGAAAAGACCTTGATGCTGGGAAGGATTGGGGGCAGGAGGAGAAGGGGATGACAGAGGATGAGCTGGCTGGATGGCATCACCGATTCGATGGACATGAGTTTAAGTGAACTCTGGGAGTTGGTGATGGACAGGGAGGCCTGGCATGCTGCAATTCATGGGGTCGCAAAGAGTTGGACATGACTGAGAGACTGAACTGAACTGATATCAAGGAAGCTCCTTTATGATCTTTATCACCTCCTATTTTATCTTGCTTCTCTGCAATCTCAGATTTTCCCATATGGAGAAATGGGAAGAGGGGCATCATTTATAGCTCCAACAATGTATTACTATATAAATGATCATGATGATAACTGGACCCTCAGGAGGAGAGGTGAACCACCAACATAACCTCTGTACCCATTTCTGAGAACAGTATCATCATCATTATTCTTATCATCAAGGTTGGGACCATTTACTTCTGGCTTTGTATGTGTCAGGCACTAAAATCAGCATGCCACATGTATTTGTTCATTTAATTTTCAAAACACCATGATCCAGGTATTTTTATCTTAGCCCACTTGCTTTTAAAGAAATAGAGGCACAGTTTAGTTAAGCTAGCCACTTGAGGTCACACTTGAACCAGTACTTGGAGGCAAGTCTGTCTGAGTCCACAGGCTGTGTATGAAATCTCTATCCTAAAAGGTATTTAAGTCCCAAAAATGTAAAGCTGAATTACAGTTCTAACTAATACTTGTTTATAGCTTGGAA
Organism: Bison bison bison; assembly: GCF_000754665.1. Lineage (NCBI taxonomy): Eukaryota > Metazoa > Chordata > Mammalia > Artiodactyla > Bovidae > Bison > Bison bison. The sequence goes on from NW_011494884.1 coordinate 3,677,490, forward strand.
TGCTTACACAAGGGTAATCTTCCCAGGGTCCCTGAAGAAAAATCAAATCTATTGCTTAGATATTAAAGACATATCTAAGTAACCTTCAAGAACTCTGACACTACACGAATGAAGTGGGACATGCACTGAATTCAGTCAGCTGATCTGAGTGTCGAGCCCTTAAACAAAATTTATCTTTGGCTTCTGTTTCCTCATCTGTGGAATAAAGAGATGAAGGCCAAATAAATGATTATCATTTGTTCATTCTGGGTCAGAGACTCTCCCTTTTTCTTGTTTTCTGAATAAAACCTTTATTTAGAAATATAATTCATGTACCATAAATTAGCTCTGCGTAGTGCACAATTCACCAGGTGGTAATTCACTAGTGATAAAGAACCCGCTTGCCAATGCAGGAGACTTAAGAGACACCAGTTTGATCCCTGTGTTGGAATATCCTCTGGAGGAGAGTGAGAACCCACTTCAATATTCCGGCCTGAAGAATCCCATGGACAGAGGAACTGAAGGCTATAGTCCATGAGAACTCAGAATTGAACACAATTGAAGTGACTTAACTGTAGCTCACAATTCAGTGATTTTTGAAATGCATCCAAAACATTCTGCAATCTCTAATCTATCACCATGTGTAATTCCATTGCTTCATTGCCAGTCACATCCCCTTCTTTGCTCCCTCCAGCCCTTGGTGACTTGGCTTACTTTCTGTGTCTATGGATTTGCCTTTTCTGAATATTTCACCTAAATGGAATTATGAGCAATGGCTTTCTCTCAAGGTTCATCTATGTTGTAGCATGCATCCATACTCATCCTTGTTGTTGACAAAGTCATTTGATTATCTATTAATTGGTTGGTAGATATTTGGAGATGTTTCTATTTTTTGGCTATTTAGAATAATGCTGCTATAAGCATAAGTTTTATGTGAACATATGTTTTTGTTTTTCTTGAATCAGGATTGGAATTGTTGGGTCCTATGGGAATTTTATCTTGAACAGTTTGAGGAACTGTCAACCTATTTTCCAGCACGGCTGCAGCATTTTCCATGCCCATTGGTAATGAGTGAAGGTTGTCTTTTTTTCCCACATTCCCACAACACTTGTTGGTTGTATTGTCTATCTTTTTATTTCAGCCTTCCTTCTGGGTAGGAAATGGTATCAGCTACAGTGGTTGTAATTTGTATTTCCCTAAAGACATGATGCTGGGCATTTTTTCATTCAGTTCGGCTCAGCCACACACAGTCGTGTCTGACTTTTTGTGACCCCATGAACTGTCGTATGCCAGCTTTATTTGTCCATCACCATCTCCTGAACCTTGCCCAAGCTCATGTTCATCAAGTAGTTGATGCCATCCAACCAATTCTTCAGCACTCGGCTTTCTTATGGTCCAACTCTCACATCCATACGTGACTACTGGAAAAATCATAGCTTTGACTACATGAACCTTTGTTGGTAATGTCTCTGCTTTTTAATGTGCATCTAGGTTTTTCATGGAGAAGGCAATGGCAGCCCACTCCAGTACTCTTGCCTGGAAAATCCCATGGACGGAGGAGCCTGGTGGGCTGCAGTCCATGGGGTCGCTAGGAGTCGGACATGACTGAGCTACTTCACTTTCACTTTTCACTTTTGTGCACTGGAGAAGGAAATGGCAACCCACTCCAGTGTTCTTGCCTGGAGAATCCCAGGGATGGGGGAGCCTGGTGGGCTGCCGTCTATGGGGTCCCACAGAGTTGGACACGACTAAAGCGACTTAGCAGGTTTGTCATATCTTTTCATTATAAATTGCCATTTTCATAACTTCTTAGATAAATAGCTGTTCAAATCATTCATCCATTTAAAAGTTTAGGGCTATAGTTAGTGTCCTTTATACAATAAATTATTTATATGGTTATTTTTTTGATGTTATTTATTTCCTTACTACCTTTACCAATGCTATATATTTATTGGGGTGGATTTGAGTTCCTAGCCCTTGTCCTTTCATTTCCACCTGAAGGAAACCTTTTGCTATATTTTGTAGGGCAGGTCAGCTGGTGAAGAATTCTTGATTTTTGCTTATCTGAGAATCTACCAATTTCTCCCTTATTTTTGAAGGACAGTTTTGCAGGATATGCTATTCTTGTGTGACTGTTCTTTTTTAACTTAGTCTTGAGTATATCACCCCAACTTCTCAACTATTTATTCCTGTTGAGAAGTCAGCTACTCACCTTTTTGAAGCTCACTGGTGATTTTTCAACATGAATTTGTTATTTTTAGAGTCTCAAATCTATAAATTATAATGTAGATAAAAATGTTTAACCATGATATTTGATAGGTTCTTAATACTAATTTAAAATGTAAGTATTATGTACCTATTATTGCAGTGCTTTTGAATCATTAAGTCAGCAAAAATAAGACCGGGGGAAGACGGTGGCTCAGATTATGAACTTCTTATTGCCAAATTGAGACTTAAACTGAAGAAAGTGTGGAAAACCACTAAACCATTCAGGTATGACATAAATCAAATCCCTTATGATTATACAGTGGAAGTGAGAAATAGATTTAAGGGACTAGATGTGATAGACAGAGTGCCTGATGAACTATGGACAGAGGCTCATGACACTGAACAGGAGACAGGGTTCAAGATCATCCCCAAGAAAAAGAAATGCAAAAAAGCAAAATGGCTGTCTGAGGAGGCCTTGCAAATAGCTGTGAAAAGAAGAGAAGTGAAAAGCACAGGAGAAAAGGAAAGATATACCCATCTGAATGCAGAGTTCCAAAGAATAGCAAGGAGAGATAGAAAATGTTCCTCAGATATCAACACAAAGAAATAGAGGAAAACAACAGAATGGGAAAGACTAGAGATCTCTTCAAGAAAATTAGAGATACCAAGGGAACATTTCATGTAAAGATGGACTCAATAAAGGACAGAAATGGTATGGACCTGACAGAAGCAGAAGATATTAAGAAGAGATGGCAAGAATACACAGAAGAACTGTACAAAAAACATCTTCATGACCTGGATAATCATGATGGTGTGATCACTCACCTAGAGCCAGACATCCTGGAATGTGAAGTCAAGTGGGCCTTAGAAAGCATCACTATGAGCAAAGCTAGTGGAGGTGATGGAATTCCAGTTGAGCTATTTCAAAGCCTAAAAGATGGTGCTGTGAAAGTGATGCACTCAATATGTCAGCAAATTTTGAAAACTCAGCAGTGGCCACAGGACTGCAAAAGGTCAGTTTTCATTCCAATCCCAAAGTAAGGCAATGCCAAAGAATGCTCAAACTACCGCACAATTGCACTCATCTCACACACTAGTAAAGTAATGCTCAAAATTCTCCAAGCCAGGCTTCAGTAACACATGAACTGTGAACTTCCAGATGTTCAAGCTGATTTTAGAAAAGGCAGAGGAACCAGAGATCAAATTGCCAACATCTGCTGGATCATCGAAAAAGTAAGAGAGTTCCAGAAAAACATCTATATCTGATTTATTGACTGTGTCAAAACCTTTGACTGTGTGGATCACAATAAACTGTGGAAAATTCTGAAAGAGATTGGAATACTAGACCACCTGACCTGCCTCTTGAGAAACCTATATACAGGTCAGGAAGCAACAGTTAGAACTGGACATGGAGCAACAGACTGGTTCCAAATAGGAAAAGGAGTACATCAAGACTGTATATTGTCACCCTGCTTATTTAACTTATAGTCAGGGTACATCATGAGAAATGCTGGGCTGGCAGAAGCACAAGCTGGAATCAAGATTGCTGGGAGAAATATCAGTCACCTCAGATATGCATATGACACCAGCCTTATGGCAGAAAGTGAAGAACTAAAGAGCCTCTTGAAGAAAGTAAAAGAAGACAGTGAAGACATTGGCTTAAAGCTCAACATTCAGAAAGCTAAGATCATGGCATCCGGTCCCATTACTTCATGGCAAATAGATGGGGAAACAGTGGAAACAGTGGCTGACTTTATTTTTTTTTTTTGGGGGGGGCTCCAAAATCACTGCAGATGGTGGTTACAGCCATGAAATTAAAAGACGTTTACTCCTTGGAAGGAAAGTTATGACCAACCTAGAGAGCATATTAAAAAGCAGAGACTACTTTGCCAACCAAGGTCTGTCTAGTTAAGGCTCTGGTTTTTCTAGTAGTCATGTATAGATATGAGAGTTGGACTATAAGGAAAGCTGAGTGCCCAAGAACTGATGCTTTTGAACTGTGGTGTTGGAGAAGACTCTTGAGGGTCCCTTGGAGTGCAAGGAGATCCAACGAGTTCATCCTAAAGAGATCAGTCCTGATCATTGGAAGGACTCATGTTGAAGCTGCAACTCCAATACTTTGGCCATCTGATGCAAAGAGCTGACTCATTTGAAAAGACCCTGATGCTGGGAAGGATTGAGGGCAGGAGAAGAAGGGGTGATAGAGGATGAGATGGTTTTATCGCTCAATGGACGTGAGTTTGGGTGAACTCTGCAAGTTGGTGATGGACAGGGAGGTCTGGAATGCTGCAGTTCATGGGGTCGCAAAGAGTAGGACACGACTGAGCAACTGAACTGAACTGAACTTTGTTCTTTAAAGAAAATTCACTGGATAATAGACTCATGCTGTTTGATTTCTATATTAGGCAACTTTTAAGCACAAGGTGAAAAACTCTGAGATGTAATGCATTTTAAATGAACTTGATAACTTCTGTGTCTTTTTAAGGCTCAAACATATTTTATATTCTGATACACAAACAAATGAGAAAAATTTTGTTGAATCATCATGTATCCTATGTATCTGGGCGCTACTTGTCTACCTATTAGAACTAGAACTCTGATTGTTATTGTCATTTGGAGTCCGTCAAGTGTGTGAATGGGCTTCCCAGGTGGTGCTAGTGGTAAAGAACCTGACTGCCAATGCAGAAAATATAAGAGATGTGAGTTTGACCCTTGGATCTATTCTTGTCTGGAGAATCCCATGGACAGAGGACCCTGGAGGGCTATAGTCCATATGGTTGCATGGAATCGGACATGACTAAAGAGATGTAGCATGCACACACGCAAGTTCATGGATCTCATACCAAAGTTATTTCAAAGCATTGTTTAAAAAACCAAGAAAGTACTAGGAATATCTTCTTTAGTTTTCAATGTCTGTTGTGTGATTTCTTACCCAGGAATTGTTCCTTTTTCCTCTTTGTCTGATGTTCTGAATTCTTGGATAGGCGCAGGAAAGTTTTTACAGCAGAATCTTGCCTTTTTTTTTTTTAATTTTATTTTATTTTTAAACTTTACAATATTGTATTGGTTCTGCCACATATCGAAATGAATCCGCCACAGGCATATACGTGTTCCCCATCCTTTTTACAGAAAGAAGCAAATTCCAGAAACAGTTGCTAGGAAATAGCTAGGTTCTCTGTTCCTTAGCTATCTTACTGTACATTATCTACTCAGTAAAATTATGTGAACACATGACTGATCTTACAAATGGGGGTCAGAGGGAAGGAATCAGAGAGGTAAATTGCTCAAAATCCCACAATGAAGAGGTAAAGGAAGCATTCCTAAGTTGTGTTCCTTTTCAAAGTCTTTTCCCACTAATCTGAGGACCTGCAGGAAGAGTGGGGGACTCTGCCCACTGCTCACATCCCCACATGGCCTGAAGAGTAGATGAACACAGACCTTGATTTACTTCATGCCCTGTCCCTTACACACATTGTAGGCATCCTTTAAATGATGATTTAAAAAATCAACGTATCTCATTATTTAATTTACCTCTAAATTTCACTTTGTGGGATGATAGTCATCATTTACATACATGTTCTCTGTGAATGCTTTTGACACAAGTTGCTGATTCTCCCCTATTTTTTGCCCTGGGGCTATTTCTTAAAATGAGACAACGTTTAAAGAATCACCAAACAATAAACATTGTGCATAAAATGTAGGGCAAAAATGATAAGGCTTCACTGAGGTGCTTTACCCTGCTTAATAAAGAAGATCGCCTCTAAGTTGTTGCCTCTTCTTCATTAGTCTCAAGGTGGCTGCTCATTAAAATCATGCATTAAGGAAGTCACAAAATAAGGGGAAGTCTAGGACCTGCCGTTACTTGCAAATAGTGGATCTTTCCCTTTCCAAGAACACCAAGGGAGAAAGCATGTCGTTCAACAAGGACACACGGGTGTTACATTGATTGGAATGGAAAAAAAGCATGGAAATTACTATGTATAAAGGGTCTTGTAAGAAAGAAGTTACCATAGCAACTGTGGCCTCATAGACTGTACTGAATAATGGGATTTATTTCAGCATAATCACCCAGTCTTTTCCTGTATATCCTTCCCTGGAGACAATGAATCCATGTACCACAGCTACACAGAAAATTATCCTGCTTGGAAAGGACTCCTCTCTTTAATATATGCTTGATAATGTATAAATATCAGTATTTGATGAGAAATTGTCTTTTGTAGTTACCCTTTCAGAGACATTAGGTTAAAACATTCTATGTAAAAGCTGAAATAGTCAGCCACCTTTGTGATCTGAATACAAATAAGAGAAGGAAGAAGAAGCAAATGTATGTGTACTTTTTCTACAGGATCATGAAATTATAACCTCTGGCTATTCAAATAAATTAAACTATTAATTAAATTGTGATCATTCAATTACCCTTTTCCCTCCATTTTTGAGTTTCCTTTCAGATACTTCAATTCACAGCATTCATTACAGAACGGTCACGATGCTTTTCCTCTGATGAGGGTATTAACAGCAAACTTGACTGGCTTCCCTGGTAGCTCAGCTGGTAAAGAATCTGCCTGCAATGCAAGAGTCCCCGGTTTGATTTATGGGTAGGGAAGATCTGCTGGAAAAGGGATAGGCTACCCACTCTGTGTTCTTGGGCTTCCCTGATGGCTCAGCTGGTAAAGAATTCTCCTGCAATGTGAGAGATCTGGGTTCGATCCCTGGGTTGGGAAGATCCCCTGGAGAAGGGAATGGCTACCCACTCCTGTATTCTGACCTGGAGAATTCCATGGATTCTATAGTCCATGGAGTTGCAAAGAGTAGGACACGACTGAGTGGCTTTTATTTTGACTGTTTTCAAACACGTGTTGAAGTGTGTGTTCATCTCTTCGATTTTCATTTTGAAGAAGAAAGATTCGTTTTCACAGAGTAAATGAACTTTTAAAATCCCAGAGTCTAGTCAGCAGGTGCATATTATTCATAATCCTATAATTATGCTGCTGAAAGAGGATTTTTGTCACCTGCCATTAGTGGAATGGCTCAAGGATGCATCTCCCTGGGGTGTTTATACTGCCTAACATCCTACAATATGCTCTGCCCACACAAGGAGGTTTTTCACAGAACGCTGAAGCTTTCCTTCTTTCCTATAATTTAACTAAGAATAACATCCACCTCAGCTTTGATTTAGGGACCTGGGATTTTAACCCTTTCAGAGACAACAACAAGTCAGCTGGTTGCATGATCACCTGTGGAATTCACCACCTAAAACTAATGTCCAAAGATCTCCTTGCTCTTCCCTAACCTAGATGACATGTGCCATGAAATGAGAATTAGTCTCATAAAATGGGCTTTCTGTTAAGCTCAAACTTCTAATTAAATTTAAATATTATGACTTCATTCTATTAATGTGGCTCATCATGAACCCCAAGAGGACACGTTTAATTCTAAACTATTTAAAGGAACAAAAATTAAGCTCAGCACTGTTTGGCTGAGTCCTCTTAGTTAAAAATCAAGTGAGTGATTTTTAAATCAATAGAGAGAAATGCCAGTAGCACCATCTTGAGAAAATTTGATTACACCTTAATGCTCCAGATCCTCCAAAACAGGTGCTTTCCCTCTGTCCCCAAGAGTCTCCTGGAATGAAAGTTCAGGGTAGGTCCAGAAGGAAGGGAGGTTGCTCTAAACAAAGCGGGTGGGACATGTAGTTCTATGTCCTGAATGAAGCCACTCCCATCACGCCCTGTTCTTTGTCTCCCCATAGAGAGAAAACATAATAGGTGTGTAGAGTTCATATTCACCTTGATTTTACCTGTTTTTTTTTTTTTTTTTT
>NW_011494884.1:3685594-3708962 GCF_000754665.1 Bison bison bison
GTGTGTGTGTGAAACTACAATATCAGACTTTAAGTTGTACAGGACTCATCCATTCACACCTCATTCAAGCTGTGTTCTATGTCCTGTGTTCTGAAATCAAACAGCCCAGGGCTCTGGCAGGTGGCCCAGGAAGGGCTGCAGACATGCTTCAGTATTTTTTTTAAATTTTAAAAAAAAATTTATTTATTTTAATTAGAGGCTAATTACTTTACAATATTGTATTGGAAATGTGTAGTTCTGTTCACCGTCTGGTTTCTTTTTTGATGATAGCTGCTGCTAAGTTGCTTCAGTTGTGTCTGACTCTTTGTGATCCCATAGCCTGCCAGGCTTCTCTGTCCATGGGATTCTTCAGGTAAGAATACTGGAGTAGGTTGTCATTTCTGCTTCCAGGGGATCTTCCCAACCCAGAGATCAATCCTGCATCTTCTGTACTGCAGGTGGATTCTTTGCTGTTGAGCCACCAGGGAAGCCCAACACTCCTGGGCAAAGCCTCTTGTTCTGGATGACCAAGACCCCAACCCTGTCTGCTCAAAGCCCTGGGACCCTGCAACGTGGCTTCTCTTGGCCCCAAACCCCAAGGCTCCCAAACAGCTCCCAGCCATAAGCTCTTTGTAATTTTTTAGTCTGTTCTCAGGATTTTGTTTAACACTTGATTCAGCTACAGCAAGACTGTAACTCTCATACATGACAAACCAAGAATGGATGAAGACTTTGTGAGATTTCCCTCGAACTCTTTTATGGCAGATGTGTTTACACAGAAGTACAGGGCTTCCTTGTGGCTCAGGCAGTAAAGAATCTGCCTACAATGCAGGAGACTGGATTATTCCCTGGGTTGGGAAGATCCCTTGCAGAAGGAAATGGCTACCCACTCCAGTATTCTTCCCTAGAGAATTCCATGGACAGAGGAGACTGGTGGGCTACAATCCATGGAGGTCACAAAGAGTTGGACACGACTGAATGACTCACACTTTCACTTTCACAAAGTGAGCATAATTTTCCAGAGTCCAGTCATCCCTCAGACCCACAACCTGCAGAAGCACTATCACCTGGAAACAACTTCTCAGCATCCTTTTTTCTTTTCCAGAGTTTTTCTTTGGAAATAGAAGAAGTAAAGTACAGGGTAATGTGTCACCACTAACAACAAGGAGAGAAATTCTGTAATTTTTTAAATTCCAAAGATGGGAATAGGAGTAGAAAAGAAGTGAAAGTGAAAGATGCTCAGTCATGTCTGACTTTAAGTCCATGGAATCCTTGAGGTCAGAATACTGCAGTGGGTAGCCTTTCCCTTCTCCAGGGATCTTCCCAGCCAGGGATTGAACCAAGTGGAACACAGGTATCCCACATTGCAGGTGGATTCTTTACCAGCTAAGCCACAAGGGAAGCCCAAGAATACTGGAATGGATAGGCTATCCCTTCTCTAGAGGATCTTCCTGACCCAGGAATCGAACCAGGGTCTCCTGCTTTGCAGGCAGATTCTTTACTAATTGAGCTATCAGGGAAGCCTGTAAAAAAGATGAGGTTACTCTTAATTATATTTTACCTTCCACACCTGCTTCTACTCTGCCTCCTTGACACCCCGAACTGCCCACGCTCCAAACCATTGTTCTTGGACCTCTGCCTCTCATCTCACACACTCAGTAAGGCATCAAGATCTGTGCACAGAACCACTTTAATTACCCTCAAATCCATCACTAATTATCCATTATTTTCAAATGCAAATCAAATTGTGACATTTTTGCTAAAACTTCTTAATCATCCTATCAATCTTTGTCATTCTCAAGATGCTATTTAAATTCTTTAGCTTATAGAAACCATGCAGTGTTCCAGTTTTCAAATAATGGACGTCCAGCCTAGTATATAATACAATATGAAAAAATATAAAAATGTATCAAGTTATATACATATATATATACACACAGACATGCATATACACATAGTTCTCTTCCTCTGCTGCTGCTGCTAAGTCGCTTCAGTCATGTCCGACTCTGTGTGACCCCATAGACGGCAGCCCACAAGGCTCCCCCTTCCCTGGGACTCTCCAGGCAAGAACACTGGAGTGGTTGCCATTTCCTTCTCCAGTGCATGAAAGTGAAAAGTGAAAGTGAAGTCGCTCAGTCGTGTCCGACTCTTAGTGACCCCATGGACTGCAGCCTACCAGGCTCCTCTGTCCATGGGATTTTCCAGGCAAGAGTACAGGAGTGGGTTGCCATTGCCTTCTCCAACTAGGCTCTTGCATATTCAGTTCTTCTAAGGCCTTTCTGTCATGTCCACCATCTGCAGAGAGCCCACTCACATAGGGCCAGTGTCTTTTCCAAGTGGTTGTCCTTGACCACCACAACTTTGTGCCTGCTGCTACTTAACACATTTTACTGTGCTGTGTAGTCAAGGCTCATCCTTCTTGTCTCTGTGCAGATGGTGAATTCATCCAAAGCAGGGCTGTGCGTAGTTGCTCCATCTTAACATAGATTAGGGTCACTGCAGGCAGCTGGAGGCCTGACCAGCATTACAGAAAATTATTACAGCACTCAGTCTTCGAAGAGGAAGTGCTCAGTGATTTCTGTCGTCAGCTGTGTTGATGTAAACTGGGCTTGTGTCACCTCTGTAGTAATCCTGATCACATGTTTAATGTGAATCTCTTATTAAGTAAACAACCAGAAGAGTCCAAATTATGAAAAACCCTGCAGAAGCACTGCTCTATACTCTTCAAGAATAACAATGTCATTAAAAACAAAAAAGCTGGACTTCTCTACATTAAAAGAGATAGAACAGACATGATATCTTAATGCAATCAATGGGTAAACTTTGATTGCATTCTTGATTGACATAAAAAGTAACCATAAAGGTCACTATTTGAGCAATTATAAAAACTTGAATAGGGAAATTATTGTACTAGATAATATTGTCAGATTAGATTTCCTGAGTGTGATAATTACATAGTATTTTATTAAGAAAAATACCCTGCCAGACATTTGGAGGTAAAGTTTCATGTGTCTTTATGTTTTCAAATGGATCAGTCTTTAGTTTATGGTTGGATGCACATACATACACTCACACACACATATTCAGAGGGAGAAAAAGAGAGGGAAAAAGAATGTAGCAAATATTAAAATAATGAATTTTGGTGAGTAACATGGGTATGCATTGTATATTCTTGCAATTTTTCATGATCGGAAATTACTTTAAAAGTTTAAGTGGAAAACTTCAGTTCAGTTCAGTTCAGTCGTTCAATCATGTCCTACTCTTTGTGACCCATGGACTACAGCACACCAAGCTTCCCTGTCCATCACTAGCTCTCAGAGCTTATGCAAACTCATGTCTATTGAGTCGGTGAAGCCCCCCAACCATCTCATCCTCTGTTGTCCCTTTCTCCTTCTGCCCTCAATCTTTCCCAGAGTCAGGATCTTTTCCAATGATTAGGCTCATCACATCAGGTGGCCAAAGTATTGGAGCTTCAGCTTCAGTCCTTCTGATGAATATTCAGGGTTGATTTCTTTTCAGATTGACTGGTTTGTTCTCCTTGCATCCAAGGGACTCCTGAGAGTCTTCTCCAACACTACAGTTTCAAAGCATCAATTCTTCAGCACTCAGCCTTCTTTGTGGTCCAACTCACATCCATACATGACTACTGGGAAAAACAACAACAACAACAACAACAAAAAACACAGCTTTGACTAAATGGACCTTTGTTGGCAAAGTGATGTCTCTGCTTTTTAATACACTAAGTTTGTCATGGTTTTCCTTCCAAGGTGCAAGAATCTTAATTTTATGGCTACAGCCACTCTCCCCAGTGATTGTGGAGCCCAAGATGATAAAGTCTGTCACTGTTGCCATGTTTCCCATCTGTTTGCCATGAAGTGATGGGACCTAATGCCATCTTCCTCATTTTTTAACTGTTGAGTTTTAAGCCAGATTTTTCACTCTCCTTTCACCTTCATTAAGAGGCTCTTTAGTTCCTGTTCGCTTCTGCCCTTAGCATGGTATCATCTGAATATCTGAGATTATTGATATTTCTCCCAGCAATCTTTATTCCAGCTTGTGCTTCATCCAGTCCAGCATTTCACAAGATGTATTCTTATATAAGTTAAGTACACAGCGTCTTAAAAAAAGTAATAACTCAACCGAAATCTGAAGGCGGTAATATATGACCCATGAAGATATTGCAGGCAGTAAAACCAGTAAGTGCAAAGGGCCAGTGGTAGAAGCACATCTGCCATGGGAGACTAGTGAACCCTAAGAGAGTAGGAGGGGATGTTGTGTGAGGGATGGGGGCCCAGAGGCTGGGCAACCCACACAGGGCCTTAGAGACAGCTGCAAGGAACTAGACTTCAGATACTTGTTCGGAGTTCTCAGCCTATATACGAAAATGACTATGATGCTTTCTCATTATTTTAATGCTCTTTCCTTAGAAAGGGATATTAATGTACAGAACTAGGGATATGAAATGGATAATAAGGAAAAAACGCAGTCATAATCAATTACATAAGTTCAATTTTATATTGACATTTTTGTGAAATATTTTTGTGAACAACCATCTCAAAATAATGTCTGTCTGTGATGTGCTTGAGAATGTCAGTGTCCAAAGATTCCCACGTGAATTTTCTGTTTGTAAAATCATAAAAGGGACTAATGTTTTCAGGACTTTGGAGAATGAATATTATTTTAATTATTATTACACTCATGAAATTATCCCTTGTTTCAATAATTCACACATGCTTCATTTAAAGTTGGAACTAATCACTAAGTATAATATTTATGTGGATAGAGGGACAATAATCTGGTATTATTCTTTAAATTTTGTGAGAATTTCTGTACATTTTGTTTATTACTATTTATTGCATCTATTTATGCTGCTCCCTTTTTTCCATGATTAGATTATCTCACAATCTTAATACTTCTTGATTTATGTTTATTTATTAATTCCAGTTTTTATGCTCTCATTTACTCTTAAGGTTTTTATAGTTATATTTGTACTTTTACTCAGTTCAGTTCAGTTCAGTCGCTTAGTCGTGTCCTACTCTCTGTGACCCCATGAACTGCAGCATGCCAGGCCTCCCTGTCCGTCACCAACTCCTGGAATCCACACAAACCCATGTCCATTGAGTCTGTGATGCCATCCAACCATCTCATCCTCTATCATCCCCTTCTTTTCCTGCCCTCAATCTTTCCCAGCATCAGGGTCTTTTCCATTGAGTCAGCTCTTCGCATGAGGTGGCCAAAGTATTTGAATTTCAGCTTCAACGTCAGTCCTTCCAATGAACACCCAGGACTGGTCTCCTTTAGGATGGACTGGTTGGATCTCCTTGCAGTCCAAGGGACTCTCAAGAGTCCTCTCCAACACCACAGTTTAAAAGCATCAACTCTTCAGCACTCAGCTTTCTTTATAGTCCAACCCTCACATCCATACATGATCACAGGAAAAACCATAGCCTTGACTAGATGGACCTTTGTTGGCAAAGTAACGTCTCTGCTTTTGAATATGCTATCTAGGTTGGTCATAACTTTCCTTTCAAGGAGTAAGCGTTTTTTAATTTCATGGCTGTAATCACCATCCGCAGTAATTTTGGAGTCCAAAAAAATAAAGTCAGCCACCATTTCCACTGTTTCCCCATCTATTTGCCATGAAGTGAGGGACCGGGTGCCATGATCTTAGTTTTCTCAATGTTGAGCTTTAAGCCCACTTTTTCACTCTCCTCTTTCACTTTCATCAAGAGGCTTTTTAGTTCCTCTTCACTTTCTGCCATAAGGGTGGTGTCATCTGCATATCTGAGATGATTGATATTTCTCCCGGCAATCTTGATTTCAGCTTGTGTTTCTTCCAGCCCAGCGTTTCTCATGATGTACTCTGCATAGAAGTTAAATAAGCAGGGTGACAATATACAGCCTTAACATACTCCTTTTCCTATTTGGAACCAGTCTGTTGTTCCATGTCCAGTTCTAACTATTGCTTCCTGACCTGCATACAGGTTTCTCAAGAGGCAGGTCAGGTGGTCTGGTATTCCTATCTCTTTCAGAATTTTCCAGTTTATTGTGATGTACACAGTCAAAGCCTTTGGCATAGTCAATAAAGCAGAAATTGATGTTTTTCTGGAACTCTCTTGCTTTTTCGATGATCCAGCAGATGTTGGCAATTTGATCTCTGGTTCCTCTGCCTTTTCTAAATCTAGCTTGAAGATCTGGAAGTTCACAATTCATGTATTACTGAAGCCTGGCTTGGAGAATTTTGAGCATTACTTTACTAGCATGTGAGATGAGTGCAATTATGCAGTAGTTTGAGCATTCTTTGGCATTACCTTTCTTAGGGATTGAACTGAAAGCTGACTTTTTCCAGTCCTGTGGCCACTGCTGAGTTTTCCAAATTTGCTGGTATATTGAATGCAGCACTTTCACAGCATCATCTTTCAGGATTTGAAATAGCTTCAACTGGAATTCCATCACCTCCACTAGCTTTGTTCATAGTGATGCTTTCTAAGGTCCACTTGACTTCACATTCCAGGATGTCTGGCTCTAGGTGAGTGATCACACTATCGTGATTATCCGGGTCATGAAGATGTTTTTTTGTACAGTTCTTTGTATTCTTGCCACCTCTTCTTAATATCTTCTGTTTCTGTTAGGTCCCTACCATTTCTGTCCTTTCTTGAGCTCATCTTTGCATGAAATGTTCCCTTTCTTTTTCCTTTATTTTATATTGTTTACCTTTTACTAGCTTTTTGAGAGTGTTTAAATAGTTTATATTCAATATCTTTTTAATTGATGAAAAATATGAATTACGAACTTTCCAATAAAAGTGCTTTTTTAGTTATATCTGGTAAGTTTTTATATTTTTGTTGTCGTATTCTGAATTTCATTTCATATTTCCTCTCTGAACCAAGATTTGTTTAAGGAAGTGTTTTAAAGTTTTGTATTAGAAGAGGCATTTTATAATTCTGTTAGTAGATTTTTGCTTCATTCAGTTTTGACTAGTATTTTCTATGCTATTTTTGACTTCTTTTAAAATTTATTTAGATTTTCTTTGTGAGTAAATTTATGGTCAATTTTCTTAAAATTGTGTATAGTATAGATTTAGATTTTATTTTGTGAATAGATTAAAAAATATTTTTTTCTTAAGAGGAGAATAAAGCTGCTGCTGCTGCTGCTGCTAAGTTGCTTCAGTCATGTCTGACTCTGTGCGACCCCAGAGATGGCAGCCCACCAGGCTCCCCCGTCCCTGGGATTCTCCAGGCAAGAACACTGGAGTGGGTTGCCATTTCCTTCTCCAATGGATGAAAGTGAAAAGTGAAAGTGAAGTCGCTCAGTAGTGTCCGACTCTTAGTGACCCCATGGACTGCAGCCTTCCAGGCTTCTCCATCCATGGGATTTTCCAGGCAAGAGTACTGGAGTGGGGTGCCATTGCCTTCTCCGAGAATAAAGCTACATACATTTAAAATGAATCATGTTGGTCTTTTGTGTTATTTCGTGTTTTAACTTTATATAATAGTTACAGAAAGAATTTTGTTTTGTGGGCTATTTTTTTGCTATGTTTTCATGTGTGTGTATGTGTTTCTTTTTGTTTTGCAAAGTTTTTGTGCTATTTTGATAGATTGTGATTTTTAAAATTCTTATTCTTAATAAAATTATATCTTTCTCAGATGTCAAGTTTTTAAAGACAATCTCTTTCTTACTATGAACCATGCTAAAATGGCCTATTTCCTTTTTATTCTTTTTTTCTCTTTCTCAATGACTACACTATTTTGTTAAATAATGTTGCTTTTCTTAGTTTTTGACTCTGTGTTCTGTTCTATTGCTATGTTTTCTTTAGTGCTTAAATTATGTTTATGGTGGCACTTAAATTATATTTATTTATAAACAAATACATTTATTTATACTTTGCCTATCTTTTATAAACATTATTTTCTTTTTAAATAGTCTACATTTTCCTCTCTTCATGTCATTATTTTTATTTCTTGATTAGATGTCCTTTACTGTGTTTCCCATAAAGTCTATTTTCTTTTGTGTTCCTGCAATATCAACTTTATTTTTGTTATATTTTCTTTGATTTTCTTTTTTTTTCCTCTGTAGCTTCCAGCTCCCATTTATTTCCTTCTGTTATCTTGACACCAGTTTTTGCAGTTTTTGACTTTCTGATCAGTGATTTTCTTTAATAAATGCTTTTAATCTATTAAGATTTTTTGATTCATGGAAACTATTTGGACATAGTTTTTTTTTTTTTTTTTAACTGCTCCATGGCAATATTTTGTTTTTAATAAATTTTCATCCATTGTTTATTTTTCTGCTCTTTAAAATTTTTTTTCCTTTTTTGGTACACATTTTGGATGCTGTTTTAAAATTCACCACTGTATAAGTCACATTTTCTAGAATCAGTGCCCGTGCAGCCAACCAGACACAGTGAAATGCCCCCTGAGGACCCACTGGGGCTGTGGCTTCACACAAAAAGGGTCTCTTGGTAATTCTTCCTGCAGCCCTGCTTCTCTTGTCTGTTTGAATAAAGGCTGTGATGAGAAGTTATCTTCCCATCCTGCTGAGCCAATAGCTCCTTCCTTCATTATTGTCAAGAATAGATACGACTTTGCTCTGCTGGCTAACCTTCTCACTTTTAAGAAATGAATGCCTTTGCTGAGACAAGCTGATCTGCTGCCTTGAGCAATGGGCCACAGCATTTTTCTTTTTTCCTCCCGGCTCAGGTCTGTTCCATCTCACTTGCTCTTGTAAACCTTACATATTTTTGAATCTGAAAATGTGTCTTTTTCTTAACTTTGCTGAACATTTGGTTTGTAGCTTTTAAAAATTCTTTCTTTTTTTTTCATACAAATTCTGGAACAAGTAATGGTAAGAAGACATATTTTATCTAAAGTCCTACAATGTAGAACTTATGGTTAAAGTTGCTTTAAAATTGTATTTTGATTTTTTTAAAGGTCATCCTTACATTTTTCTTAGAGAAATATATCTTAAAGTTTTTTCAATCCAATCTTTTCTCTATTCTGGGATTCTGTCTTGGGAAGCATAAAGTGACTGATTTTGGCCAATGATTCATATGTGCTTACAGCTTCTACAACCTATAGGTGCTTGCTGATAGAAGCTTAGCATTGCAAGGTGAGTGGTTATGAAAATATTAAATAACTTTCCTTGAGCCATAAAATAATGATCTGACTTTACCAGCTGTCAAAGTTGTCAATAGTTGTCAATACAAGACTGAACACTTCTTATGACAGTCTGAGTTGTGCCCTCTTGGGAATGTAACATTTAATAACTTGAAAATCAGTCCAGAATTCAGCCAAAGAACCAACTTCCAGTGTTGTATTTTCATGCTTAGAAAAAGAAAGTTTCAAGTGATTACGTACAATATAGAAAAGAATATGTACCTTTTAAAAAGCATATAATAATGACAAAGTGAACATCTCACTGGTCTGGCTAATGCCAGTTAATGCATGTTATAACTTGCAAACAGGAGTCTTAAGGTTTCCAGCAGCCACAGATGATAAGAGAAACACAGATTGTGTAACAATTTTTATCAGACCAAAGGAGACTTGCTGATATTTTAAAAGAGACTGATTTTCTAGGTACTAAAATGTAAAGGAATTTTCATGTGAGTCTGTAGCCAAAAACTATGGAGTGAGCATGGACAGTCTTTGGCAGAAGGGTTTTGTTTGTTTGCTTTATGGTGGGGTGGTTGTTTTGATCTGTGATGAAAGAAGAGGGCTGGCTGTGGGGAAGTGAACCCTTGTAAGTGTTCCAGCAAGACTGGCTCATGAGGCTAAGAGTGGAGATTTCCAGTGAGTTCTGTTTGGTGATTCTCAGCTATACTCTGCAGGACACAGAAGCTTACTGCTCCAAAGCCTGGGCCTGAAGAATATTTACTGATCAATAGATAAAGCCTCTCACAGACTCATTTATAAAAAAGTTTCTCCCACTCTTAATGATTAGCAGCCTACAGGTCCTCCTCATTTTAGTGTTGACATATTTAGATCTCTGAATCAATGATCCAGATTTCTTCCATATGAGTCAACTTTGGAGAAAACCTTCCACTTGGGCCTCAAGAAACAAAAACTAGGGGAGAGAATTAATATTTATCAAGTGTTCTGGTCACTGTGTGAGATACTATACAGGTGTTAGCTCATTTAATTATCTCAAGGCCTCCCCCAATGTGTCTCTTCCTGCCTTTGTGCTCAGGAGAAGATGTGAGTGAGGATCCAAGGACCAGGGCAGCAGGTAGTGAGGAGAAGGGCTTCACCCTGGACTCCCTGCTCCAACTCTGATCACTTTCTAGGACCTCAGACCACTCTCAACAGGTTGCCACCGTCTATATACTCATTAAAGAGTGAAAGGTATATAAAATCAACATGCAGAAATCCCTTGCAATCCTATACACTAGTAATGAAAAAATAGAAAGAGAAATTAAGGAAACAATTCCATTCACCATTGCAATGAAAAGAATAAAATACTTAGGAATATATATATACCTAAAGAAACAAAATACCTATATATAGAAAACTATAAAACACTGGTGAAAGAAATCAAAGAGGACATTAATAGATGGAGAAATATACTGTATTCATGGATTGGAAGAATCAATATAGTGAAAATGAGTATACTACCCAAAGCAATCTATAGATTCAATGCAATCCCTATCAAGCTACCAATGGTATTTTTCACAGAGCTAGAACAAATAATTTCACAATTTGTATGGAAATACAAAAAACCTCGAATAGCCAAAGCAATCTTGATAAAGAAGAATGGAACTGGAGGAATCAACCTGCCTGACTTCAGACTCTATTACAAAGCCACAGTCATCAAGACAGTATGGTACTCACACAAAGACAGAAATATAGATCAATGCAACAAAATAGAAAGTCTAGAGATAAACCTATGCACCTATGGACACCTTATCTTTGACAAAGGTGGCAAGAATATACAATAGAGAAAAGACAATCTCTTTAACAAGTGGTGCTGGGAAATCTGGTCAACCACTTGTAAAAGAATAAAACTAGAACACTTTCTAACACCATTCACAAAAATAAACTCAAAATGGATTAAAGATCTAAATGTAAGACCAGAAACTATAAAACCCCTAGAGGAGAACATTGGCAAAACACTCTCCGACATAAATCACAACAGGATCCTCTATGACCTACCTCCCAGAATATTGGAAACAAAAGCAAAAATAAACAAATGGGACCTAATTAAACTTAAAAGCTTCTGCACAACAAAGGAAACTATAAGCAAGGTGAAAAGTCAGCCTTCAGAATGGGAGAAAATAATAGCAAATGAAGCAACCGACAAACAACTAATCTCAAAAATATACAACAAGCAACTCCTGCAGCTCAACTCCAGAAAAATAAACGACCCAATTAAAAAATGGGCCAAAGAACTAAGCAGACATTTCTCCAAAGAAGACATACAGATGGCTAACAAACACATGAAAAGATGCTCAACATCACTCATTATCAGAGAAATGCAAATCAAAACCATAATGAGGTACCATTTCACACCAGTCAAAATGGCTGCTATCCAAAAGTCTACAAGCAATAAATGCTGGAGAGGGTGTGGAGAAAAGGGAACCCTCTTACACTGTTGGTGGGAATGCAAACTAGTACAGCCACTATGGAGAACAGTGTGGAGATTCCTTAAAAACCTGGAAATAGAACTGCTTTATGACCCAGCAATCCTATTGCTGGGCATACACACCGAGGAAACCAGAAGGGAAAGAGACACGTGTACCCCAATGTTCATCGCAGCACTGTTTATAATAGCCAGGACATGGAAGCAACCTAGATGTCCATCAGCAAATGAATGGATAAGAAAGCGGTGGTACATATACACAATGGAGTATTACTCAACCATTAAAGAGAATACATGTGAATCAGTTCTAATGAGGTGGATGAAACTGGAACCTACTATACAGAGTGAAGTAAGCCAGAAAGTAAAACACCAATATAATATACTAGCGAATATATATGGAATTTAGAAAGATAGTAATGATAACCCTGAATGTGAGACAGCAACAGAGACACAGATGTATAGTACAGTCTTTTGGTCTCTGTGGGAGAGGGCGAAGGTGGGATGATTTGGGAGAATGGCATTGAAACATGTATAATATCATATAAGAAACGAATCACCGGTCCAGGTTCGATGCATGATACAGGATGCTCGGGGCTGGTGCACTGGGATGACCCAGAGGGATGGTATGGGGAGGGAGGCGGGAGGGGGTTCAGGATGGGGAACACGTGTATACCCATGGCAGATTCATGTTGATGTATGGCAAAACCAATACAATATTGTAAAGTAATTAGCCTCCAATTAAAAGAAATAAATTTATATTAAAAATAAAAAAATTAAAAAAAAATAAAATGCAGGAAAAAAACAGTGAAAGGTAAATTTAAGACTGATAAACATTAAAAATGAAACCTGAAGAAGGAAGCACTGAAACTTACTTTATTTCATCAAAATTAATCAATATATATTTCAATATATATTGTATTCTTGCTTATTTTATTTATAATGAACTTTATTTCTTTTTGGAGGGCTAATTGGGAGAATGAAATCCCAAAGATGTAATTTTTTAAAACACTAAGATCTTCTGCTTCCTGTTAGGTTTATTTATAAGTTAATTGGGTTTATCAAAGGGATAATTTCAGGCTTTTTTTGACCTAAGCATCAGAGTTCTGACAACGAGATTGAAAGGTCAAACATATTTTTATACTACCATGAATACTGTTTGATGTTTTTCTGTTTTATTTTAAATTGTTGTTTGGAAATGAACAAAGAAAATAGCAGTGTGCTTTGTTATTGTTTTTCTCTATTTGTCATTCTTTTTGGAAAATGATTATGAAGCAATTATGCTGCAAGAAAGTTCTGAGTCCTCCCACATTAGGGTCTGGAGGGAAATATGAAGACAGAATAAGCTGATGAAGTTTATTGATGAAGTAGCATTACACTCAAAGTAGATGATTATTGGAAACCTATTGATAGGCCATATAAAGCCTAAGTGATCAATAAACACATTCTTAACTGTGCCCCAACTGTGACTGGAAACATGATCAAACCATCTGTAAGCATGTCTTAACATTTTGTTGTTTCTTTTCTAACAAAAGAAAAAGAAGTGAGGAAAAGTCAAAGCAAGTCTCATTAAAAGAGTCATCTGTGCTCCTTCTAGAAGATTTCAGTATCCTCTATGTCCACACTCTTTTTACCCTGTCCTGATTCTGCTGTGAAAATATAACATTGTCTTGAGTTTGCACATATGAAAAGTTTGGATGTTTGCCACTTCACCCCAACAAGTGAAAACCTGAACAGACTAGAAAATCAGCAGCTCTTTGAAAGTCCCTAAGAGAGCTAAGGATGCATAGCAGACCTCTGCCTGTAAGCTTGGAGAGATGGGTGACTCACATCTTTGCAAACCAGAAAGCACCCTGGGAGCCAGCACTGGGGTAGGAAACCTCACTTGAATTTGGTGACTTGCTGGAAGGTCAGTGGGAGTGAGCCTGAAAAATAACAACTCCAGGGGACCAAGTTGTTGAAAGGGGGTCCCACATTTTGTGAGATTTACCTCCAAGCACTGGATTGGATTCTCACAATAAAAACTGGAAAAAAAAATTGCCCCCCTTGCTCAATTCTGGTGGAAGGGGGGGATGGGACCATCTAGAAATGCACAGAAGCTCTCTGCTCTTAACAAAGCTGACCCTCAGGAGAAGCTAGTTACCCAGAATCCACACTGCTGGGGTGTTATCAGAGCCCACGTGCCAGACATGAGGGAAGTGCATGGCTCTTGCCCCTCTAGCCTTCCTGTCTCACCTATGAAGGCAGAACAAACCTGGGGCACACTGGGAAGTCCACAGTCTGGAACAGAGATTCACTAGAACATATAGACCTAATCACAGGACCTCAGAATGCACTTGTCCCCAACACCTCACCACTATGTTATTAGAGGCTTGTTTATTCTATTAACCAGTTTAATTACAAGGCACAGTGTCCAGCAATCAAAAAATTACAAGGCATATTAACAGGCAAACATGAGGTTGGAGGATACAGAGCAAGTATCACAACCAGGCTTAGCAAAGATGCTGGAGTTTAAAACACTATGATCAATATGCTGAGGGCTGTAATGAATAAAGTAGACAGTATGTAAGGATAGACAGGCAACACAGACAGAGATGTAAATCCTAAACAAAAAAGGGAAAAAGGGATTCTAGAGGTCACAACACTGTGACAGAAATGAAGAATGACTTTGGTGACTCAATAGTAGACTAAACATAGTTGAAAAAAATCTCTGAGGCTGAATATCTCAATTAAAAAAAAAAAACCAAAACTGAGAGCAAAGAGAAAAAAGACTGAAGAAACAGAAGAATACATCCAAGGACTTTGGGTCAAATACAGAAAGTATAAATGCACATCATGGGAAAACCAGGAGAAGAAATACAGAAAGGACAGATGAATCTTTGAAATAATAATCATGGAAAATATCTCCAACTTAAAATCAGACACCAAGGTTCAAATGCAGGAGCTTAGAGAAAACCAAGCAGGTTAAATGGCAAAAATGCACCTAGGCTTATCATTTTTGAACTACAGAAAATGAAAATAAAGGAAAACTCCTGAAAGAAGCCAGAGGAAAAATTACCTTACCTATAGAGGATCAACAATCTGAATCACATCTGATTTCTCTTCAGACACCAGCAAGCAGGAGGGGAATGGAATTAAGAAAGTGCTTAGCGGGGGAAAACTCACCAACTCAGAATTCTGTAGCCTGAAAAATTATCTTTTAAGTGAAAAAGACATAAAGACTTTTTTCTAGTACACAAAAAACTGGAGGAATTTGTTGTCAGTAGACCTGCCTTGTAAAAACTATTTTCCTTTTCAGAGGAAAGATTAAAAATATAGGTCAGAAATTCAGATTTACCTGAAGAAAGGAAGAACATTAAAGAAGTAATAAGTAAAGAGAAAATAAAAATTTATTTTTCTCATTCTTAGTTGCTCATTTTGAATTCAAGAAATCTCCTGTTTTTGTTTTCAGTAGTAAAACAGAATTACGCTGTGATACAACATTTTACATTTTTTAAAGGTACAATATGGTAGCCCCTGACTATTATGTCTAAGACACAAATCATTATCTACAAAACACTGACTTAATCACATAAATCCATGTTGATTGAGGCTTGAGAAGCCACTTAAGATACTGTGGAGCTTAAACACTGTCAAAACCATTTATGGTACAGCTGTACTACAATTATGTTTAAGTGTTCCTTGCAGTAGAAACAGCAGCTCATCAGCAGAGGAAAATGTTCAGGAAATGATCCGAATGTGCCAGAAAAAACATCTGTTAAACTCATAAATTGATGTGAGACAATTCAGCTGTATATGATTAAGATAAGTTTTCATTAATACCTCATAATAAACTGTGAAATGGATTATACCACAAGTTATATAGATGTCTCTCACTGAAACAAACATAAAGCCTTGCTTTTAATTCAGTTATAATTACTGAATCACTGCAGCCTTTTAATAATTAGAAGTCTGCCCATAAACAGTCTTGGTGGTTTTACCTTTACACTGATCAATGTTTTCGTTTCATAAACAGATTTATGCCCAGGAAAAGACAGGATACTTTAGAAATTGTGTTTAAAGGAAAGTTTCTGATGGACTGTTAACAATCCTTGGTACACTCTGCTTGTTACGGCAGAGGTAAAGTCACACACTGCAGTACAAAGGTTGTATTGCTGGGCTTTTCCAGTACAGACACTGAATTTAGGGCCAAACTCAATTCATTATTTTTCAGTTAAAGACATCTTTCGGTAAAAGGTATCTTTATTGTACAATGAAGCTAAAATAAATAAAAGTTTAAAAACTTGGAATGAATTATCAATTTAAAACCTTTTGTAAATGGAAGGGGAGCCTGACTATTGATTCTGTAACACTTACCAAAACTAAGAAAATAATTCAGGCTTCATCTAGATAGTTGGCAATCAAATTTATGCCCTGGCAACAACTATAATTAAATTCTTTTGAAAAGACTTTATTATTTTAGAGTAGTTTTAGGTATACAACAAAATTCTGAGGAAGGTACAGAGGTTTTACCTTCACACATACTCAGCCTCTGTGTTATCAAAGTCATTCATCAGAATGGTATTTTTTTTTTAACCAAGGATGAACCTATGTTGACACATCATAATTATCCAAAGTCCATAGTTTACATTAGGATTTACTCTTGGTGTTGAGCAATCTATGAATTTGGACAAATGTATGGTGACATGTATCTATCACTGTAATATACAAGGTATTTTCACTGCCCTAAAAAATCCTCTGTGCTCTGCCTATTCATCTCCCCCAGCACCATCCCAAGAAATCACTGTTCTTTTTAGTGTCTGCATAGCTTTACCTTCTTCAGTGTTGTATAGCTGGAATCATGCAATACGTAACATTTTCAGATTGGTTTCTTTTACTCAATGATAGGCCATGGTTTCTTTTACTCAATGATAGGCCACGTTTCTTTCATGTTTTTTAATGGCTTTATAATTAATTTCTTTTTTGTGTTGGATAATATTCCATTAGCTGAATGTACCACTATGTATCCATGCACCTACTAAAGGATACCTCGGTTGCTTCCAAGTTGGCAATTATGAACAGGGCTGCACGTATGTGCAACTTTTTGTGTGGGCATAAATTTTCAACTCCTCTGATAAATACCAAGGAGAAAGATTGTTGGATCCTATGGTAAGAAAATGTTCAGCTTTGTGAAAAACCACAAAACCACCTTCCAAAGTAACTGCTCCATTTTGCATTCTCAGTAGCAATGAGCAGGGGTTCCTGATACTCTGCATTGAGTTTGGTGTTGCCCATGTTTTGGATTCTAGTCATTTTACAAGGTGTATAGCCAGATCTATTTCCTTTTAATAATACTGGGATATTATTGTTAAATGAAAACTCATTATTCACTTTCTAAGATTTGTGTACATTACAGGCCCCATTGTGTCACTTGTCAAATCTCTTTCTTCTTTGATAATTGTGGAGCCAAATTTAAGGTTTCAAGCCACTCATTAGACACCATACATGGTGAAAACCATTAGCACAAAAGTATGGTTTCCCTGGTGGCTCAGAGGTAAAGAATCCATCTGCCAATGCAGGGGATGTAGGTTCAATCCTGGGTCAGGAGGGGATCCCTCCAGGAAGATACTCTGTAGAAGGAAATGGCAACCCACTCCAGTATTCTTGCCTTGGAATTCCCATGGACAGAGGAGTCTGGCAGGCTACAGTTCATGGGGTTGCAATGGACATGACTTAGCAACTAAACAGCAAAAATTTTAAGCTACATGAGAGAAATTTTTCTTTTATAAGGAGGACATTATAATGGTTTCAGAGAAGAAAAGCCTGTGAAGTTTGCCAAATGTGATAAGGAGCGATGCTATTGTGGAGTAAAATATTGCACTCATCTCACAGGTTGGCAAAGTAATGCTCAAAATTCTCCAATCCAGGCTTCAACACTACGTGAATCATGAAATTCCAGATGTTCAAGCTGGATTTAGAAAAGGCAGAGGAATCAGAGATTAAATTGACAACATCCGTTGAATCATTGCAAAAGCAAGAGAGTTCCAGAAAAACATCTACTTCTGCTTTACTGATTACACCAAAGCCTTTGACTTTGTGGATCACAACAAACTGTGGAAAATTCTGAAAGAGATGGGAATACCAGACCACCTGACCTGCCTCCTGAGAAGTCTGTATGCAGGTCAGGAAGCAACAGTCAGAATTGGACATGGAACAACAGACTGGTTCCATATTGAGAAAGGAGTACGTCAAGGCTGTATATTGTCATCCTGCTTACTTAACTTATATACAGAATATATCATACGAAATGCTGGGCTGGATGAAGCACAAGCTGGAATCAAGATTGTTGGGAGAAATATCAATAACCTCAGATATGAAGATGACACCACCCTTATGGCAGAAAGTGAAGAACTAGATAGCCTCTTGATGAAAGTGAAAGAGGAGAGTGAAA
Source organism: Bison bison bison (assembly GCF_000754665.1). Taxonomy (NCBI): domain Eukaryota; kingdom Metazoa; phylum Chordata; class Mammalia; order Artiodactyla; family Bovidae; genus Bison; species Bison bison. The sequence continues at coordinate 3,703,575 of NW_011494884.1, forward strand.
AAGCTGGCTTAAAACTCAACATTCAGGAAGCGAAGATCATGGCATCTCGTACCATCACTTTATGGCAAATAGATGGGGAAACAGAGGAAACAGAGACTTTATTTTTTTGGGCTCCAAAATCACTGCAGTAGTGACTGCAGCCATGAAATTAAAAGATGCTTCCTCCTTGGAAGGAAAGTTATGACCAATCTAGACAGCATATTAAAAGGCAGAGACATTACTTTGCCAACAAAGGTCTGTCTAGTCAAGGCTATGGTTTTTCCAGTGGTCATGTATGGATGTTAGAGTTGGACTGTGAAGAAAGCTGAGCCCTGAAGAATTGATGGTTTTGAACTGTGGTGTTGGAGAAGACTCTTAGAAATCCCTTGGGCTGCTAGGAGATTCAACCAGTCCATCCTAAAGGAAATCAGTCCTGAACATTCATTGGAAGGACTGATACTTAAGCTGAAACTCCAATACTTTGGCCACCTGATGTGAAGAACTGAATCATTGGAAAAGACCCTGATGCTGAGAAAATATTGAAGGTGGGAGGAGAAGGGGATGACAGAGGATGAGATGGTTGGATGGCATCACCGACCCAATGGACATGAGTTTGAGCAAACTCTGGAGTTGGTAGTGGACAGGGAGGCCTGGCATACTGCAGTTCAGAGTCAGACATGACTGAACTGAACTGAAGGGAATAGGAATGCAAAGTCATTCTGAAATGGAGCCTCAAAGGGACATGCTTCATCTGAAATTTTAGAAGCCATGACTCACAGATCATAACTTTTCATTAAGATGAATCAAATAAGACTTTTAGGAAGTAAACATACAGACATTTAGGATGATGTGTTAGGGATATAGAAGACAGGAGAGAAATCGAAGATGAATCTGGAGTTGAGTCTTCAAAATGAATCCTCTTCCCCCAAAATCCAGAGGACAGCCTCCTATGTATCCTGGATTTTGCTCCCTACTCCAAATAAAAGGCCCCGTTAAAGTACCTGACCAGTTTTCTCCCTGGACACCGATGTGGAGACACAAAGCAGTGTTGGTGTGCCTAGTTCCCTGAACGATGATGTGCCCTTTGGGGCCAGAGTGATGCTTTAGGGACAAGAACCTCAAGGAACATAGGGAGAACCTCAAGGAAAATCGGAAGAGTGAGATAAAAATAAAGAAGAAAAGATTGGGAGAGAGAGAAAGAGATGGTTAGAGAGAAAGAGACGGTACTTTTCTTCTGCTTCTGATAACAATTATGTCTCAGTTCCAGCTCATCTTTAGCATCCCTCCTTGGGGTCCAGGAGACAGTAGTAAATTCTTTAAGAAGATTTTTTTTTCCCCTTGAAAAATTTCTGAGGACTTTATAATCCTTGTAGACTAATTATTCCTAAACAAGACAGTATGATTTATTTACATTTATGCTAATTCACATGTTTTTATGTCAGACAATTCTATTATTTTGTGTGTTTTGATGAGGACAGAATTAATATTTGAGCAATCCAGCACACACTTGAAGAGCTAACAGTGAGGTATCTTTTTTTTAAAAATTTTATTTTATTTAACTTTACAATATTGTATTGGTTTTGCCATATATCAAAATGAATCTGCCACAGGTATACATGTGTTCCCCATCCTGAACCCTCCTCCCTCCTCCTTCCCCATACCATCCCTCTGGGTTGTCCCAGTGCACCAGCCCCAAGCATCCAGTATCACTCATCGAACCTGGACTGGTGACTAGTTTCATATATGATATTATACATATTTGTATCTTAATGAGCCAAGAATTGCAATAGTCTCTTAGAGGTAGTCAAAGATTTTATACTTTAAGATATATTCATAGAGTGATTGCTTATTTCTTGTTCTGTTCTAAAAAGTCTTTGAATAATTTTGGATTGCTCATTGTATCTATGCTGGTGCTGCTAAGTCACTTCAGTTGTGTCTGGCTCTGTGAGACCCCAAAGACGGCAGCCCACCAGGCTCCGCCATCCCTGGGATTCACCAGGCAAGAACACTGGAGTGGGCTGCCATTTCTTTCTCCAATGCATGAAAGTGAAAGTGAAGTCACTCAGTCCTTAATTAGCTATTGATGTGTGCAAACATTGGGCTTGATTTTAAGGGTACAGAAAGCACAAGGTGTTTTAACCTTAGTAATTTGCAGTCTAGTTTGGGAGCTGAAATATACACATCAGACATCATCCATTGTAGTGAGAAGCTGGCAAAGAAATGGTACGGATAATGAGTCTGGAAAAAGAAAATGTCATTTTCAGCAACAAAAAAAAATTATTTGTTCAAAAACCGTAATTCACAAAGTAAGTATCTCTTGAACTCTGTCAACAGTGAGCAGATGGCCCAGACATTAGGAATTCCAAAGTTAAATAACACAATGTTCTTGATCAAGAAGTATCAGAGAAGTAAACAATTACAGAGCAATGTGCCAAATGCTATGACTAAGACACTCAAATTGCTGGGCTCTCAAAGGGAAACTCCAGCTCTGCCTGGGGAAGTCAGGGATTGTTTCAAAGTTGGGGAGGATATATTCTTGTAAATCCAGAAGAGAGTACAACTGTCAGCAGAATGAGTTATAAAACAAGAGATGCTCAGCAAGAGAAGATTCTTCTTTGTGTACATGCGTGTGTATGTGTGTGTGTTTAGAGTGGGCAGAATGGGGAGGGACAAGGTGCTGTAAAATGTAGGTTTGCTATCATTCATTTATGGTGAAGCCAGCAGATGAGGAGGTGGTTCCTAAGTCAGGGACACTCTGGCCATCAGCTGGGTGGGAGGCAAAGCGAGGGGTGCAAGGACATTTGCTGTGGCTCTTGAGCAAAGGGATGGACTGGATTGGACTGGAGAAACAGGTTACCTGGGCTTAGGCTGGGCTAGTTGCACAGTTTGGGAGGCTCTGGGGCACAGTGGCTGTGCCACAGTTTCCAGTTCTGGGTCACTAGGGTAGGGAGAGTGACCAGGAGTGCAGGAGCTTGGTCAAGGTGGTGGTTAGGGGTTGTACTCTGGCTGCTTGGTTTGCATAAGAAGGTGAGCTTCCTGGCATGTGCTTGTTCTCTTTAGGAATTAGCAAATCCTGGAAGGGACAGTCCTAGAATATGCAAGGCCCAAGATATTAAAGCATCAGGAAATAAAGAAAACCAAAAGCATAATTAATACATAAAGTACATGATAAACCAAGGACCAGAATGCAAGGCTTTTCACTGCCTATGAAGGGACCCCAGTAGAGGAGCCATGAGCAGCCTCAGATACAGGGGCTTTTGGTGGCAACACACTGAGTTTAGTCATGGAGCCAGGGAGAGCTGCCAGGCTCATCCAGAACCTTCCTCAGTGTTCTTATTGTCACTCATGATGTCTGTTTCCCAGACCCCTTCAACCCCTGTCTGTCTGGTAGCATAAGTGCCAGGGACTAAGCAAAGCAGGGACCAGGTTTTCCTCACCTGGTCTCCCTGACCCCTCATTCCCCCTAGAGAGACATCCATGTGGAGATCAAACATCTTTACATTTCTTATAGAAAGTACAAAACTTGTATTTTTTTCTTCTTTTATATAAAAATACCACCCAAGTAGTTACTGAATTTCAGGGAAGGGGCTTGGCGATCTGTTTATTTTGGAGCTAACAAATAGCAAAAGAGCCCTTTCAAGAATTTTTGCTTAAAGGCAATTTTTTCAGGTTTTATAAAACATATTACTTTGGCATCAAGCAGAAAGATGAAATGTATATATTTCCATCAAGAAGACTTACAGGCTACTGTGAGATTTGGGGGCTTGATCCATGCTTTCCTTAACAGACTCTTTCAACCCTGGGTCGTTAGTCACCTGATGGGTATGATCATCTCTCTTTTGCATTTAGAAAGCGTGAGACACAGGAATTTCTTCCTTGAAGTGGCATTCATTTTTAATCTGTGAAAATAGCTAGTACTTACTGGCTACTTTACATTCTTGTCTCTAAACAAATCAACAAATTGTAGGCTTGCCCATTTTTTCCAGTACCAAAAATTATGGTTTTTAGTCCCAATTTCCAAAGAGAGTCATCCTTATAAGGTGATCTCTAAAAGTCTGTATAGAAAGGGCTTCTATATTTTTAAAAAAGTACATATTTCCTCCCACTGAATGCATCATATATTTAAATACATTTAATATCTAAGGAGAACACTTGTATTCTGATACAGTGTAAGAATTGGTTTTCAGTTCCCAAAATGTTTTATTTCAGTTCTATTAATTATCACAACACATCTGCCATGTTTGTTTAAATATTTCTTCTTCCCTTATTTTGAGAATGTTCATCAAAATATGTTTTTTTCCCCTCCCCCTAGACATTCCTTACCCACCCAAGCTCAGACGAAGCATCCACAGCTGTCAGGGGAAGGTGTTAGGGATGGGCCGTGAGAATAGGGCATTTTAATGGGATTTAACAGCTGGAGAGTGGGCATATTTATAAGGGCTTGTTTTTCTAATGAGAACCCAGCTGCTTTCCTGGCCACACTTGGTGAAAAAGTCAGTGAGAGATTCTGACCCAGCCATGCTCAGCTTCTTTTCCCCATCTTTCTTCCTTCTTTCCTTCCTTCCCTTCCAGATCTCTGAGATGTTGGCAAGATGCCACACTTGGTGAGGGGTACACTGCAGTAAGTGGCACTCAGACAGTTGACCCAAGACTGTGACATCCTCCTCTACCAGGGGATACTAATCTCATGACATGGGCCTGTGCCACCTGTATCTCCTTGTTCAATTCACCAAAGAATCCAAAATAAAGGAAATTCTAAACTCTAATACATAAAAGATATAAAAATAGTAAAAAATAATTTATTAGATTAATAAACAGTTCAATTCAGTTCAGTCACTCAGTCGTGTCCAACTCTTTGTGATCCCATGAATTGCAACACGCCAGGCCTCCCTGTCCATCACCAACTCCCAGAGTTTACCCAAACTCATGTCCATCAAGTTGGTGATGTCATCCCGCCATCTCATCCTCTGTCGTCCCCTTCTCCTCCTGCCCCCAATCCCTCCCAGCAACAGGATCTTTTCCAATGAGAACTCTTCACATGAAGTGGCCAAAGTATTGGAGTTTCAGCTTTAGTCGTTCCAATGAACATCCAGGACTGATCTCCTTTAGGATGGACTGGTTGGATCTCCTTGCAGTCCAAGGGACTCTCAAGAGTCTTCATTTTGATATTTGGCAAAACCAATACAATATTGTAAAGTTTAAAAAAAATAAAAAATAAAACCTGAAAAAAGAAAAAAACAAAACACATCAATTCTTTGGTGCTTAGCTTTCTTCACAGTCCAACTCTCACATCCACACATGACCACAGGAAAAACCTTAGCCTTGACTAGACGGACCTTTGTTGGCAAAGTAATGTCTCTGCTTTTTAATATGCTATCTAGGTTGGTCATAACTTTCCTTCTAAGGCTC
>NW_011494884.1:3709062-3710652 GCF_000754665.1 Bison bison bison
ATTTTGGAACCCCCAAAAATAAAGTCTGACACTGTTTCCACTGTTTCCCCATCTATTTCCCATGAAGTGATGGGACCAGATGCCATGATCTTAGTTTTCTGAATGTTGAGCTTTAAGCCAACTTTTTACTCTCCTCTTTCACTTTCATCAGAGGCTTTTTAGTTCCTCTTCACTTTCTGCCATAAGGGTGGTGTCATCTGCATATGTGAGGTGATTGATATTTCTCCCGGCAATCTTGATTCCAGCTTGTGCTTCTTCCAGCCCAGCGTTTCTCATGAAAATTTTCTTAGGAAAATTTTTCCTCATGTCCATCAAGTCGGTGATGCCATCTAGCCATCTCATCCTCTGTCATCCCCTTCTCCTCCTGCCTCCAATCCCTCCCAACATCAGGGTCTTTTCCAGTGAGTCAACTCTTCATATGAGGTGGCCAAACTTTTCTTAGGAAAAATCTTACTACATTGATTCAAGAGAAGTAGCACTGTGGGGAGGGGAGGGATGGACTGGAAGTTTGGGGTTAACAGATTCAAACTATTATATATAGGATAGTTAAACAACAAGGTCCTATTGTATAGCACTTCATATAGGTAATATGGGGAACTAAATTTTATATCTTGTGATAAACCCTAATGGAAAAGAATATGAAAAAGAATATACATGTATGTATAACTGAGTCACTTTGCTGTATAGCAGAAATTAATACAACATTGTAAGTAAACTATACTTCAATTAAAAAAAAGAAGGTAGCATTATTTGTATATAAGCCCAACTATCAAAAATCTAGGAGAGTGGGATGGGGAGGAAGATGGGAAGGAGGTTCAAGATGGAGGGGACATATGTACACCTGTGGCTGATTCATGTTGATGTTTGAAAGAAAACAACAAAATTCTGTAAAGAAATTATCCATCAATTAAAAATGAATAAGTTTTTTTTTTTCTTTGTCGGCAAAGTAATGTGTCTGCTCTTTATTTTTATTTTTTTTTCAATTTTAATTAAAAAAAATTATACATGTGTTCCCCATCCTGAACCCTCCTCCCTCCTCCGTCCCCATACCATCCCTCTGGGTGCACCAGCCCCAAGCATCCAGCATCGTGCATTGAACCTGGACTGGCATCTCGTTTCATACATGACATTTCACATGTTTCAATGCCATTCTCCCAAATCTTCCCACCCTCTCCCTCTCCCACAGAGTCCATAAGCCTGTTCTATACATCAGTGTCTCTTTTGCTGTCTCGTATACAGGGTTATCATTACCATCTTTCTAAATTCCATATATATGCGTTAGTATACTGTATTGGTGTTTGTCCTTCTGGCTTACTTCACTCTGTATAATAGGCTCCAGTTTCATCCACCTCATTAGAACTGATTCAAATGTATTCTTTTTAATGGCTGAGTAATACTCCATTGTGTATATGTACCACAGCTTTCTTATCCATTCATCTGCTGATGGACATCTAGGTTGTTTCCATGTCCTGGCTATTATAAACAGTGCTGCGATGAACATTGGGGTACACGTGTCTCTTTCCCTTCTGGTTTCCTCAGTGTGTATGCCCAGCAGTGGGATTGCTGGATCATAAGGCAGTTCTATTTCAG
>NW_011494884.1:3710752-3716554 GCF_000754665.1 Bison bison bison
TCGCAGCCATTCTGACTGGTGGAAATGGTATCTCATAGTGGTTTTGACTTGCATTTCTCTGATAATGAGTGATGTTGAGCATCTTTTCATGTGTTTGTTAGCCATCTGTAAAAAGGAGAACGTAGTTAAAAACTAATCAAATTAATGAGGGTCTAGCAATACATGATTAGCATAAATAATATGTAATTTCCCCTTATAGCTGAACCGATCACTCAGAAACACATGGTGTGGGCATAAGGTTATTAATCTAGAAAATTAGCCTGCAGTATCATTTATGAACACACGACACAAATTCAAAGAAGACTAAATAGTTAAACAAACTATATGAAATTACATAAGAATCAGAAGAAAATACATTTTTTAATGACAAGTATGCTTCCTAGCATATATGTAACCAGGAGAAGAACACAGGGAAGATGATAACAATTATTCTAAGCTTGCCTGGGACAGATTTCAATTCCTCCACATTTCTTTTACTGCAGCTTCCATTCTGATCCTTGCTAGGTGAACCAAAAAGAAAAATGAAAAATAAAGACCAGCCTTAAGCCTAAGTTGCAGAAAGCAAGTGAAATATGGAATTTTATTTGCTAGCTTTCACCATTTCTCTCACGTCCAAGCAGTAACATTTTGCCAAAAGTAAGATACAAATGGGAGGCTATAGAAAATGTTTCACTTGGCGTTTTCTCGGCTGCCTACTGTTAGACATTTATTTACCAATAGAGATAAAATATATTAAAAATTTTTTATTTTGCCTCTTGAGTAACTTTGAATATAATTTCATCAACATGGATTTGGCCAAATGATATTCTAGTTTAAAAATGGTCATTCACTTTACAATAATTTGTCTTCCTTGGTAACTAATATTTATTATTTTTGACCAAAAGTGGAAGCAGAGGTGCTTTGTGCACCAAATTCATTGTATAACTTTGGAGTTCCTTTATTTATTTTTCCATGAGGGGTTATTAGTCATGAATCATCACAAATATTGTCTTCTTAAAATCGAAACTCTTGTAGTATAATAAAATCATTTTGCCTCAAGGTGGAGCTGTTATATTTTCAGAAGAGAAAAGGACTAGCAGCACCTTTGCCTTATTCCAGAATTTTGTCATAATTCAGAGGAAAAGTTTCTGCTCTTTTAAATAGGAATTAACAGAAATGACTCCTTTCCCTCTTCTTCTCTCTTACTCTAGAAAACGTGGCTATGGTAAAGGTACAGTGGCAGGTGGCTCTGGCTGTCACCATCTGTCACTCTAGTGTCCACTCAAGCTGCCCTGCTCTTCCTGGGTGTTTGGCATGGAGCATCTTTTGGTTTAGCTGCCTGAGTGAAGAGTGTACAAATACACATAAAGTAATTGAAGCCACCGTGTTGTGAAGATAGTTCTGTGTATATGTCTTCTGTTGGCCAAACAGGGTTATTTCAGACAATTCTGACAGATTTCCAGATTAATGATGTAATCCTGGATACATTAAATTCTGACAACATAGGTTTTTTTTTTTTCTTTTTTTGGGAAAAAATAGAAAGTCTTATCAGTAACTACAAGCAGTAGCAGCAGCCCAGTTAAAAAACATCAGCAGAAGGAAATTAACCATGATAAAGCTAATTTCATCAGATTAAATCAAGATCAAACCACGTGAGAATAAAGAAAGTTTATGAGTTTTCATTTCTTATTGTATTGATTTGTAAATATTGAATATATAATGCAATTTCCACTCAAAAAGTATAAACACCATACAATATGTTTCTTTGCCATGATTTTTGTGAATATTCTTAGCTGCTGGAAAATTCTTAATGAGCAACTTTCACATGCTCTTATTTCAGAGAATATTCTCTTCTGTAATGAGGACTGCATAGTTTTCTCATCCATCCTCCCACCGCCCCCCTTTTTTTGGATAAAGAAAAATGTCTTCACTGAAAGGATTTTTAAAATTATTTATTTTAATTGGAGACTGATTACTTTACAATATTGTGGTGGTTTTTGCCATACATTGACATGAATCAGCCATAGGTGTACATGTGTCCCACCATCCTGAACCCCTTTCCCACCTCTCTCCCCACCCATCCCCCTGGGTTGTTCCAGAGCACCAGCTTTGAGTGCCCTGCTTCATGCATCGAACTTGCACTGGTCTTCTATTTTACATATGGTAATATACATGTTTCAATGCTTTTCTCTGATATCGTCCAACCCTTACCTGCTCCCACATAGTCCAAAAGTCTGTTCTTTCCATCTATGTCTTTGTTGCTGTTTTGCATATAGAGTTGTTACCATCTTTCTAAATTCCATGTATACGCATTAATATACTGTACTGGTGTTTCTCTTTCTGACTTACTTCACTCTGTATAATAGGCTCCAGTTTCATCCACCTCATTAGAACTGACTCAAATGTGTTCTTTTTTAAATAGCTGAGTAATATTCCTTTGTGCATATGTACCACAAATTCCTTATCCATTCATCTGCTGATGGACATCTAGGTGGCTTCCATGTCCTAGCTATTGTAAACAGTGCTGCAATAAACTTTGGGGTACATGTGTCTCTTTCAATTCTGGGAGGATTTTGTAAGCTATAACATACTATACATTGAATCACTATTACTCTGCAGTGTAACATTATGCATTTTGTCATATGGGTGGGGGCAGTCATAAAGATAATTAATATGGCTAATATATTATCATAACTTGCCAAACTATGGAAGAATTTGAGTATCTGCTTGCAATAAAATGACATTTATTGAAGACAGTGTATTATTAAAAACAAGAATTCTTAGGTGCTATGTGATATCATGAAACTCCAATGTAGACATAATGTTTGCTTTTGAAAAACAGCTTGATACCAAAACTTAGTTTTCAAAGTTCCTCAGTGTGTCCTGGGTGTATCACGGTATAGAAGAGGTAGGAATATGATGGAGCAGAGTGGATGAAAGAGGATAGAGCTTCTTATTTTCTCTCACCTGTCTGATCCTGGTCCTTTCCCAGAAGATTCAAATAAAACAGGTTTGATCCAAAATCGAGTCCAGATGTGATCTGATTTATCTTTGTTGTTTTTCAGTAACTAAGTCATGTCAGACTCTGAAGTTCCATGGACTGCAGCACACCAGGCTTCCCTGTTCTTCACTCTCTCTGAGTTTGCTTTTATTCTATTTTTCCAAATCAAACTGCAGAAATCAAGTCTAGATTATTGCTCAGCTACTTACACAGAGCGTGCGTAGCTGCAATGGCACACAGAGCGTGGCAGAGAGGAACTACCCTACGTCCAAGGTCAAGGGCAGAAACTGGGAGGACCCCATGCCCAAGGGGCGGAGGCCAAGGGGAGTTACCCCGCGTATGAGGTCAGGGGGCGGCCGACAGCACCAGGCTGCGACAGCACAGGAGCAGCCGAGAGGAGCTACCCTCCACCGGAGGCCAGGGGGGCGGACAGGAGGAGCAACCCTAGGTCCAAGGAGCGGTGGCTGTGCGGGCGCAGGAGGGCCTAGAGGAGCTATTCCATGTCAAGGTCAGGAGGGGCCATGGTGAAGAGATACTCCTCGTCCAAGATAAGGAGCAGGGGCTGCGCTTTGCTGGAGCAGCCGTAAAGAGATACCCCACGTCCAAGGTAAGAGAAACCCAAGTAAGATGGTAGGTGTTGCAAGAGGGCATCAGAGGGCAGACACACTGAAACCATAATCACAGAAAACTAGTCAATCCAATCACACTAGGACAACAGCCTTGTCTAACTCAATGAAACTAAGCCATGCCTGTGGGGCCACCCAAGACGGGCAGGTCATGGTGGAGAGGTCTGACAGAATGTGGTCCACTGGAGAAGGGAATGGCAAACCACTTCAGTATTCTTGCCTTGAGAACCCCATGAATAGTATGAAAAGCCAAAATGATAGGATACTGAAAGAGAAACTCCCCAGGTCAGTAGGGGCCCAATATGCTCCTGGAGATCAGTGGAGAAATAACTCCAGAAAGAATGAAGGGATGGAGCCAAAGCAAAAACAATACCCAGTTGTGGATGTGACTGGTGACAGAAGCAAGGTCCGATGCTGTAAAGAGCCATATTGCATAGGAACATGGAATGTCGGGTCCATGAATCAAGGCAAATTGGAAGTGGTCAAACAGGAGATGGCAAGAGTGAACGTCGACATTCTAAAATCAGCTAACTAAAATGGACTGGAATGGGTGAATTTAACTCAGATGACCATTATATCTACTACTGCAGGCAGGAATCCATTAGAAGAAATGGAGTAGCCATCATGGTCAACAAAAGAGTTCAAAATGCATTACTTGGATGCAATCTCAAAAATGACAGAATGATCTCTGTTTGTTTCCAAGGCAAACCATTCAATATCACAGTAATCCAAGTCTATGCCCCAACCAGTAACGCTGAAATAGCTGAAGTTGAGTGGTTCTATGAAGACCTACAAGACTTTTTAGAACTAACACCCAAAAAAGATGTCCTTTTCATTGTAGGGGACTGGAATGCAAAAGTAGGAAGTCAAGAAAAAGCTGGAGTAACAGGCAAATTTGGCCTTGGAATATGGAATGAAGCAGGGCAAAGAGTAATAGAGTTTTGCCAAGAAAATGAACTGGTCATAGCAAACACCCTCTTCCAACAACACAAGAGAAGACTCTACACATGGACAACACCAGATGGTCAACACCAAAATCAGACTGATTATATTCTTTGCAGCCAAAGATGGAGAAGCTCTATACAGTCAACAAAAACAAGACCAGGAGCTGACTTTGGCTCAGATCATGAACTCCTTATTGCCAAATTCAGACTGAAATTGAAGAAAGTAGGGAAAACCACTAGACCATTCAGGTATGACCTAAATCAAATCCCTTATGATTATACAGTGGAAGTGAGAAATAGATTTAAGGGCCTAGATCTGATAGATAGAGTGCCTGATGAACTATGGAATGAGGTTCGTGACATTGTACAGGAGACGGGGATCAAGACCATCCCCATGGAAAGAAATGTGAAAAAGCAAAATGGCTGACTGGGGAGGCCTTACAAATAGCTGTGAAAAGAAGAGAAATGAAAAGCAAAGGAGAAAACGAAAGATATAAGCATCTGAATGCAGAGTTCCAAAGAATAGCAAGAAGAGATAAGAAAGCCTTCCTCAGCAATCAATGCAAATAAATAGAGGAAAACAACAGAATGGGAAAAACTAGAGATGTCTTCAAGAAAATTAGAGATACCAGGGGAACATTTCATGTGAAGATGGGCTCGATAAAGGACAGAAATGGTATGGACCTAACAGAAGCAGAAGATATTAAGAAGAGGTGGCAAGAATACACAGAAGAACTATACATAAAAGATCTTCATGACCAAGATAATCATGATGGTGTGCTCACTCACCTAGAGCCAGACATCCTGGAATGTGAAGTCAAGTGGGCCTTAGAAAGCATGACTATGAACAAAGCTAGTGGAGGTGATGGAATTCCAGTTGAGCTCTTTCAAATCCTGAAAGATGATGCTGTGAAAGTGCTGCACTCAATATGCCAGCAAATTTGGAAAACTCAGCAGTGGCCACTGGAACTGGAAAAGGTCAGTTTTCATTCCAATCCCAAAGAAAGACAATGCCAAAGAACGCTCAAACTACCGCACAATTGCACTCATGTCACATGCTAGTAAAATAATGCTCAAAATTCTGCAAGCCAGGCTTCAGCAATATGTGAACCGTGAACTTCCTGATGTTCAAGCTGGTTTTAGGAAAGGCAGAGGAACCAGAGATCAAATTGCCAACATCTGCTGGATCATCGAAAAAGCAAGAGAGTTCCAGAAAAACATCTATTTCTGCTTTATTGACTATGTCAAAGCC
>NW_011494884.1:3716654-3742624 GCF_000754665.1 Bison bison bison
CTTTTGACTTTATTGACTATGTCAAAGCCTTTGACTATGTGGATCACAATAAACTGTGGAAAATTCTTCAAGAGATGGGAATACCAGACCACCTGACCTGCCTCTTAAGAAACCTACATGCAGGTCAGGAAGCAACAGTTAGAACTGGACATGGAACAACAGACTGGTTCAAAATAGGAAAAGGAGTTCGTCAAGGCTGTATATTGTCACCCTGCTTATTTAACTTCTATGCAGAGTACATCATGAGAAACGCTGGGCTGGAAGAAGCACAAGTGGGAATCAAGATTTCTGGGAGAAATATCATTAACCTCAGATATGCAGATGACACCACCCTCATGGCAGAAAGTGAAGAGGAACTAAAAAGCCTCTTGATGAAAGTGAAGGTGGATAGTGAAAAAGTTGGCTTAAAACTCAACATTCAGAAAACGAAGATCATGGCATCCGGTCCCATCACTTCATGGTAAATAGATGAGGTAACAGTGGAAACAGTGTCAGACTTTATTTTTGGGGCTCCAAAATCACTGGAGATGGTGACTGCAGCCATGAAATTAAAAGACGCTTACTCCTTGGAAGAAAAGTTATGACCAACTTAGGTAGCATATTCAAAAGCAGAGACATTACTTTTCCAACAAAGGTCTGTCTAGTCAAGGCTATGGTTTTTCCAGTGGTCATGTATGCATGTGAGAGTTGGAGTGTGAAGAAGGCTGAGCACTGAAGAATTGATGCATTTGAACTGTGGTGTTGGCGAAGACTCTTGAGAGTCCCTTGGACTGCAAGGAGATCCACCCAGTCCATTCTGAAGGCGAACAGCCCTGGGATTTCTTTGGAAGGAATGATGCTAAAGCCAAAACTCCAGTACTTTCTCCACCTCATGCGGAGAGTTGACTGGAAAAGACCCTGATGCTGGGAGGGATTGGGGGCAGAAGGAGGAGGGGATGACAGAAGATGAGATGGCTGGATGGCATCACTGACTCGATGGATGTGAGTCTGAGTTAACTCCGGGAGTTGGTGACGGACAGGGAGACCTGGCGAGCTGCGATTCATGGGGTCACAAAGAGTTGGACTTCACTGAGCGACTAAACTGAATTGAACTGAACTAAACTTACCACCGAGCTGCTGAATACCTCATAATGACACCTGTGGTGCTTCTATTGTAAGGTTCATTGTTAAACCAGAAGTCCTCAGATTCCCTGTCAAAATCTGTAGAAGCCTTTATATAAATAAAATAAATAAACGAAATAATAAAGGAATAATAAAGGAAAATAAAAAGTCAACTATCAGTTTCCACAGAACTTGAAATCACACACTGATTCAATGAAATTAGTTTGAAAGAACATCCTAATACTTAGCTTTCTATAAAATAGAATGGAAGCTTTTAGAGTAAATTCTGATGGATCTTAGATAACTTTCATATTCCAAGTCAAATTATTGTAAGTTTGTTCTTTTATATTCTTTGTTGTATTCCAAGAGCAGTGCTGTCCAATTAAACATTTTAAACAATGGACATATTTCTGTTTTGTTCTGAAATTAAGCCGTTAGCTGGATTGTGGTTACCTATGACTTGAATGTGTGTAGTGTGCTCGAGAAACAAATTTTTAATTTAATTATAATTTTTAGCCTAAACATTCATATGTTACTAGTTCCTATCATACTAATCTATGTGATTCTAGAATCTTCCCTTGAGTCTTTCAAGGCTCACTCTCCCCAGCTCTACCCTTCCCACTGCCCACCAACAGGCTTGAAAAGAATTTCTCCTTCAGATATTACACTTTAGATTTTTATGTTTTAAAAAAAGCCCTCACTTTTAGAAACATAACCTGAACATTACTCAAATATAGAATATATTTGAAGACGACAGTTTTAAGAAAAGAGCATTAGCTAGCACTATCCTATATAGCAAATTCCTCGCTGATCTCAGATTTAAAGGCTGATTTATTTCATACACAAAAATGAGTCCTATTTTTTGTCCTTCCTTCCAGATGTAAGGACTCATCCAAATCCCCAATCAATCAATGGATTTATATTTTAAATGCCTTCTGATTAAATTACTATCCTTTTAAGCATCTACAGGTGCCCATGAAATAGCCTCTTAACCCACAAGTAAACATGTTCTTCTTGAAATTCCCAGAAGCAGTAGCTCTAAGGCATTGTCCACGGTGGTCCTAATTCAGGTATGGACTATTTCATAGTCAGTCAAGGTGATTTTAGATGTCAGTGTGTTCCAGAAAAGCAGTCAAGTAGCAGACACTCTGGAAGTGCTCTTTCTTGTCAAAATGAAGTAAGTTTTGGTATCATATTGTTCAGCCATTTAAACTCATATATAAGCTTTGGGAAAAACTGAAGAAAATGCTGAAAGTTTCTGAGAAACTTGAAGAAAAATCATGCTGGTTGGTTATTGCTGGAAAAAGGGCTTTGATTTAGAATTGTATCTGCTAGGATCAGAAGCACTGTTATTAATTAGCCAGTAATTTGCTAACTGAAACCTGGGTTTGATCCCTGGGTCAAGAAGATCCCCTGGAGAAGGGAATGCCAACCCACTCCAGTATTCTTGCCTGGAGAATTCCATGGACAGAGGAGTCTGGTGGGCTACAGTCCATGGGGTTGCAAAGAGTCTAACACTACTGAGTGACTAACATTTCATTTCACTTCACTTTTGCTAATTGATATAAGCCAATTGGCTTTCCAATGACATTTATTTTAATTGAGGTAACATTGGTTCATAAATTTATAAATTTCACGTGAATGACATTGCATTCCTACTCCTGTATACACTGCAGCGTGCTCACCACCAAGAATTTAGTTTCTATCTATCACTATACAGTTGACCACCTGTGCCCATTTTGCTCTCCCTACCCCTTCTCCTCTAGTAACCATCTCTGTATCTATGTGTTTGGTTTTGTTTGGTTTGTTCATTTATTTTATTTTATGTATATTCCACATATGAGTGAAATCATATGACAATTGCCCTTTTCCATCTGGTTTATTTCCCTTAGCATAATACTTTTAAGGCCTATCTATATGGTGGCAAATGGCAAGATTCCATCTTTTATATGGCTGAGTAGTATCCCATTGTGTATATTTATGTATACATTGATGGGCACTTAGGTTGTTTCTGTATCTTGGCTGTTGTAAATAAGACTGCATGAACATATATCTGCATATAAGTTTTTGAATTAGTGTTTTCATATTTTTTCTGGGTAAATAATCAGAAGTGGAATATCAGGATCAGATTCTTAGTTTTTTGAGAAATGCCCATACTGTTCTCCATAGTGACTGAACCAACCAATTTATATTCTCATCAGTAATGTGGAAGGGTCCTCTTTTTTATCCACCTCCTTGCCAACACTTATTATTTCTGGCCTTTTAGGTGACAGCCATTCTAACAAGGCATGAGGTGATATCTTATTATGGCTTTAATTTGCCTTTCCCTGATGATTAGTGATGCTGATTCTCTTTCCATGTGCCTGTTGGACATCTGTATGTCCTCTTTTGCAAAGTCTTACTCTTCTGCCCATATTTATCTAGATTGTCTATTTTTTGTTATTGAGTTGTATGAGTTCTTTGTGTATGTCAGTATTAACACCTATCAAATATATGATTTGCAAAGATATTCTGCCATTTGTTAACTTGTCTTTCTCTATTATTGATGGTTTGCTTTTGCTGTGCAGAAGTTTTTACTTTGATGTAGTCTGATTTGCTTATTTTTGTTTTCCTTGTTTGAGGAGAGAGATCTAGAAAGATATTGCTAAGACTGATGAAGGAGCATACTGTATATGTTTTCTTTTAGGAGTTTTATGTCTTCCCATATTGCATTAAAGTCTTTAATCCACTTTGAGTTGATATTTATGTATGGTGTGAGACAGTGGTCTAGTTTCACTTTTTAAAAATGTGGCTGTCCAGTTGCCCAACAATGCTTATTGAAGAGACTGTCTTTAATCCATTATATGTTCTTTGCCCATTTGTTACAAATTAGTTGTCCATATATGTGTGAGTTTATATCCAGGGGTCTCAATTCTGTTAAATTGATCTATGTGTCTGTGTTTTTCTGCCAATATCATAATATTTTGATCATAATACCTTTGCAATATGGTTTATAAAATCAATAAGTGTGATATCTCCAGCTTTGTTCATTTTTCCTCCCTCAGGAGTGCATTGACTATTTGGATCCTTTTGTGGTTCCATATACATATTTAGGACTTTTCTATTTCTCTGCAAAATGCCCTTCAGATTTTTACAGGAATTTCATGAAATCTGTAGATTGCTTTAGGTAATATGCACATTTTAGCTAGGCTATTTATTCCAATCCATGGACATGGAATATTGTTCCATGTATTTGTTACTTCTTTAATTTTTTCCAATAATATCTTACAGTTTTCAGTGTACAGAACTTTCACCTCATTGGTTAAATTTATTTCTGAACATTTTATCTTTTTGTTGTGATTGTAAATGGCTTAAGTCTGCATTTGAAATCTTCAACAAGCTAAAGCACAATTTTTCAAACAACAGTATATGTCCATGAATTGAATGCTAAGGTGCAGATTCTAAGTCAGTAGCTCTGGCATGGAGCTTCAGATTTTGTATTTTAATATGTTCATAGATAATTTCAATGCTGCTGTTCAGTGAACCATTGCTTTGAGTATTAAGTTCTTAATGTATTCAGGTTAATGTAAATGAAAAATTTAATAAAAATCTGGAATTTGTGTTATTCTGTTTTTCTTTTCATTCCAAAGAGCTCCCCATTTTTACTTTTAAAGCTGAGGTCTTCAAGATTTTTCTACAAAGGCCAGATAGTAAATATTTTCAAGTTACAGGTCATATTATCTCTGAAGTCCAACTACTCAATTTTGCCATTGTTAAGTAAAAACATGTAATTTAACAGAACTGGTTATATTTCAATTAAACTTTATTTACAAAAAATAGGTGGCAACTGGATCAGTCCACTGGCCATAGTTTGTTGATAACTGTTAAAAGTACCATGATAATAAGAGAAGACATTCAAATCTGTATTTTAAAAAATTTTATTAATTTTATTTATTAATTGGATAAAAATTAATTTTATTTATTAATTTTATTAAAAATTTTATTAATTTGGCTATGCCAGGCCTTAGTTGTGGCATGCAGGATCTTCATTCTTCATTGTGACATCTGGGATCTTTAGTTGCTGCATGTAGGATCTAATCCCTTGACCAGAGATTAAACTCAGGCCTCCTGCATTGAGAGCTTGGAGTCTTCGCCACTGGACCACCAGGAAAGTCCCTCAGAATTGCATTTCGAATACAGGGTCCTCAAGGCACTGAAAAAGTCTACTTGATTGCAGCAGGTCATTTAGTTAGTTTTTGAACCTATTCTTCAGAACCAGTTCAAACCCACTTCTACTATGAAGTCATCCTTGTTGTTGTTATTCAGTCGCTAAGTCACATCTGACTCTTTGTGGCCCAATGAACTTCAGCATGCCAGACTTCCCTGTCCTTCACTATCTCCCAGAGTTTGCTCAAACTCATGTCCATTGAGTCGGTGATGCCATCCAACTATCTCATCCTCTGTTGTCCCCGTCTCCTCCTGCGTTCAATCTTTCCCAGCATCAGGTTCTTTTCCAACGAGTCAGCTCTTCACATCAGGTGGCCACAATATTGGAGTTTCAGCAGTCCAAGGGACTCTCAGGAGTCTTCTCCAGCACCACACTTTGAATGCATCAATTCTTTGGTGCTTAGCCTTCATTATGGACCAACTTTCACATCCATACATGACTAGTGAAAAAACCATAGCTTTGACTATACAGATCTTTGTTGGCAAAGTGATGTCTCTGCTTTTTATACCCTGTCTAGGTTTGTCATAGCTTTTCTTCCAGGGAGCAAGGGTCTTTTAATTTAGTGATTGCAGTCACCATCCACAGTGATTTTGGAGCCCAAGAAAATAAAATCTGTCACTGTTTCCACTTTTCTCCCATCTATTTGCCGTGAAGTGTTGGGACAAGACACCATGAAAGTTAAAGATTTCTAGTTTCCTGACTGGCACGTCAGAAGTTTAGAAGTGTTCGTTATGTATTAACAACATGTAAAAAACTGAACAAATGAAAAAATCAACAACTCTTCCTGACTCTATCAGAAAAGTGAGCCCACCATGTAATCCACTGCCTTCCAAACAGGAGTGAAAGACAAAGCAGAGATTCAATAAAAAAACTGAAAAGAGGGAAAATGTATAGCATTGACCATATATATTAGAAAACAGGAAAGCTCTAAAATCCAAATCTAAGTTTTCACCTTAGGAAATAAGAAAAAGAAGAGCAGATTAAGTCCAAAGTAAGCAGAAGTTAAAAGAATCAGTAAAAATTAATAGATATCAGTGAAATTAAAACAGAAAATCAATGGAGTTTTTTTTTAAAATAATTCTTTGAAAAGATCAGTGAAAGCAATAAACAAAAAGACTCAAATTACTAATATCAGGAATGAAAAAAATGACATCACTACACTACATTATAGTTTCTATTGACATTGACAAGGGTAATAAAGGAATATTATGAACAGTTATATACCCACAGTTTTGATATTTTAGATGAAATGGGTCAATTTCCTGAAAGACACAAACTGCCAAAAAACATACAAGAAGAAATATACAATCACAATAGGTCTTGATATATATTTATTAAAGAAACTGAATTGGTTATTAGTACATTTTCAAAACACAAAACACTGTGTCTATATGTATTCACCAGTGAACTGTATCGAACACTTAAGAAAGAAAGAAATATGAATTCTCTATAATCTCTCCCAGAAGGTAGAAGCAGAGGGAATACATCCTAGTTCATTCTGAGGTTAGCATTACCCTAATATTAAACCCAGATAAAAGCATTAAAACAAAGCAAAAACTACAGACCAATATTTCTCATAAATTAAAAGCAAAAGTTCTTGATAGTATACTAGCAAATTGAATCCAACAATATATAAAAAGGAGCTGAATGCCGAAGAATTGATGCTTTTAAACTGCAGTGTTGAAGGCTTTTGAGAGTCCCTTGGACTGCAAGGAGATCCAACCAGTCCATCCTAAAGGAAATCAGACCTGAATATTCATTGGAAGGACTGAGGCTGAATCTGAAACATCAATACTTTGGCTACCTGATGCGAAGAACTGACTCATTAGAAATGACCCTGACACTAGGAAAGATTGAAGGCAGAAGGAGAAGGGGATGATAGAGGAAGAGATGGTTGGATAGCATCAACAACTTGATGGACATAAGTTTGAACAAGCTTCGGGAGTTGGTGATGGCCAGGGAAGACTGGCGTGTTGCAGTCCATGGGGTTGCAAAGAGTCGGACATGACTGAGTGACTGAACTGAACTGAACTGAACAGCCAAGTCAGATGTATCCCAGGAATGCAAGTTCAGCATTTGAAAACTCAATAGAGTCCATCACATCAAGAGATAAAAGAAGGAAAAAAAAAAAAAAACCACATTCATATCAATAGCTGCAGGGAAAGCATTTGACAAAGATCCAATGCACATTCATGATAAAAACTTTCAACAAAAAAGGAATATAGGGAAATCCCCTCAATTTGATTAAAAAAAAAATCATCTACAAA
The DNA here is from genome assembly GCF_000754665.1 of Bison bison bison. Classification (NCBI taxonomy): domain Eukaryota; kingdom Metazoa; phylum Chordata; class Mammalia; order Artiodactyla; family Bovidae; genus Bison; species Bison bison. The sequence continues at coordinate 3,724,230 of NW_011494884.1, forward strand.
AACCTACAAATAGCATCATACTTAATGGTGAGAAACTTGAAGCCTTTCTGTTGAGATTAGAAACAAAGCAAGGATTTTCCCTTTCACTACTGTTTATCAACATCATACTAGAAGTTCTAGCTAATGCATTAAGACAAGAAAAGGAAATAACTGGTATCCAGATAAGAAAGAAGAAACAAAATTGTCTTTTTTTGCAAATATTATAGTCTTTTATGTAGAAAACCTGAAAGAATTGATAAAATAGCCCCTGGAACTAATAAGTGGCCAAAGAAAACTTACAGATAGAAGTTTAATATAAAAAAGTAAATGTTTTCCTATAAATAATCAATGACCAAGTGGAATTTGATATTAAAAACTTAATGCCATTTACATTAGCACTGCCTTCAAAATCAAATGTTTAACAAAATATGTACAAGATCTATATCAGGCAATCTACAAATCTCTAATGAAAGATATCAAGGAATTAAATAAATGGAAAGGGGATTGCATATTCACAGGCAGAAAAACTCAATATTGTGAAGATATCAGTTCTTCCTAACTTGATTATAGATTCAACCCAGTCCTAATCAAAATCCCATCAAGTTATCTTGTACATTTTGATAAACAGATTCTACAGTTTATACATGGAGACAAAACACTCAGTAAGGGCAATTTAATCATAAAGGAGAAGAACAGAGTCAGAAAACTGACACTAACCAACTTCAAGACTTACCACAAAGCTACAATAATCAAGGCAGAGTGGTCTGAGCAAAAGAATAGAGAAATAGATTAATGGAAAAGAATAGAGCCCAGAAATAGACACATAAATATACTCAACTGGTCTTTGGCAAAGGAGCAAACACAAAACAATGGAGCAAAAATATTTTTTGCAACAAATGGTGCTGGAAGAACTGGGCATTCACATGCAAAAATACTAAAAAAACACAAACCTTACACCTTTCACAGTAACTGAGTCAAAATGGATCATTGATCTAAATAAAAAATGAAAAACTATAAAACTTCTAGAAGATAACATAGGAGACATCTTAGATAATCTTGGGTATAATGATAACTTTAGATACAACATCAAAAGCATAATCTATGAAAGAAATATATTATCAACTGGATTTCATTAAATTAAACTTGTGCTCTTCTGAAAATAAAGTCAAGAAAACAAAAAGACCAACATAGACCAGGAGAAAATATTTACAAAGACTCATCTGATCAAGGACTGATCTCCTACATATACAAGGAACTCTTAAAACTTATCAATAAGAAAATAAATAACCCAATTAAAAATGAGCAACAGACTTAAATAATACCTCACCAAAGAAGATATACGGATGGTGAATAAGCATATGAAAAGATACTTCACATCATATGTCATTAGGAAATTGCAAATTAAAACTATAATGAAATGCAACTACATACCTATTAGGATGAGCAAAATCTAAATCTTTGACTATATCTAATGAGGATGTGGAACAACAGGAGCTCTCATTCTTTGCTCTTAGGAATTCAAAATGGAGCAGCCAACTTGGGAAAACAGCTTGATGGTTTCTTACCAGACCAGACATACTCTTACCATATGACTCAGCAGTCATGCTCCTTGGTATTTAGTCAAAGGTGCTGGAAAGTTATGTCCGCACAAAAGCTTGCACATGGATGTTTCCAACAGTTTTATTTATAATTACCCGATATTGGAAGCCACCGTGATGTCCTTCAGTAGATGAATGGTCCATCTGTGGTCCATCCAGGCAATGTACTATTATTCACTATTAAAAAGAAATGAGATACCAGGCCATGAAAGAAAGAGAGGTGGCTTAAATACATATTGAGTAAAAGACATGAATATGAAAAGTGCCATACTATGTGATCCCAAGTTTATGACATTCTGGAAAAGGGAAAAGTACAGAGACATTTGAAGGATCAGTGATTGCCAGGGCTTAGGAAGGAGGGAGAGAGGAATCAGAGAAGCATAGAGGGTTCACGGCAGTGATGCTGCAGTGGTGGATACATGTCATTGCATATTTGTGTAAATTCATTGAATACACTCCACAAACAGTGAGTCCTTGTGAAAACTCAGGACTTTGATGGATAATGATGTGTCAATGTAGTTTCACTGAATATAACAAACATGGAGATTACAGTTTTGCAAAATGTTATCATTAGGGGAAACTCGGTAAAGTGTACATGGAACTCTCTGCATGTGAATCTAAAACTATATGGAAAAAATATTCAACTGAAAAAGTTAAAAATTAGCTACTGGATAAGTAAAGATATGCTCTAGGGTTTTACAATGAAAATACAATGAAAAAAGTGGTGAAAAACACTAAGATTGTCCGTCCTTCTTGGCTGCTCACTGTTTAATGGGGTTCTGGAGAGAAAAAAAAAGATGACTAGATTTGAAAACTAATATAAAGAATCATAGCAGAGAAATAAGAAATCTAGGGAAAAAAGTGTTTGATATTTTATATTTAAGTTTCCGAAGACTATCTAATTGGAGGTAGTAAAAAGTAGATGGAAAGCTTGTTTAGAGCTCAGAGAAGAGGTTAGGGTTACAAACGTAGATTTGAAATTGACATATGCAGAGAGAAAATGGAAACATAGTGGTGTTTGCAATCCCTGGGGAAGGAATGGTAAGAGGCAACAATTGTCTTGTCACCAAAGGTTAGAGTGATGCGTGTATTTTGGGCTTAGGAAAGATGTCTGTTGAAAAGCAAAACAAAACAAACAAAAGCAAACCCAAGCATACACAAAAGCACCTGGAAAGACAGATCACTTAAATAGGAAGAGGCTAGGTGGTCAAAAAGAACCAAATGTTCAACCAGTCTTGGTGTTGGCTATCTGAGGAGGTCTGGAGATTTTGACTTTGCAGATGTCCTCCAGGTAAGAAATCTCAGTGTAAAGTTTAGATACTGTTGCTGCTGCTAAGTCGCTTCAGTCGTGTCCGACTCTGTGTGACCCCATAGATGGCAGCCCAACAGGCTCCCCCGTCCCTGGGATTCTCCAGGTTGAGGAAAGAATAATTGATAAATCCTGTGATCCTAAGACACGTGAGGGACAAGAGAGCAAATCACCACACAATGCTGACTTTTTATGCCTGGTATTTTGAAAGAAGCAATAGGGGTGATGAATCCAAAGGTCTGACTACTAACACGAACATCACAGGAGCCCTGGGGAGACAATGGTGACTGAGTACTGCTTGTTTATGCATGGAAAAGAGTGTCAGAAAGCTGAAAAGGTCTAGGAAAAACCTTCTTGGTGTGTCTGTTTGTTTCCTGTTACATAGCCTTGTGTATAACTTAACCGTTTAGGGCAGATTTGACTCCATCAAAACAAAACTTTCTGTTTAATTAAGAATGTCACAAAGTTTAAAGACTGATGTTCAACTGGGGAAATATATTTAAATACCTAAAACCATCAAAGAATTAATGTACATACTATACATGGACTTCCTTTAAGTTGACAAGGAAAAACTTTAAAATCCAATAAGAAACTAGACAAAGATTATAAATAGGCAATTCACAGAATTAAAAATGTGAAAGACTAATGCATATATCAGTGTTCAATGTCACTTGCAGGCATAGAAAAAAAGGTAAATTCAAACAAGGAAATATCAGCTAATTTGCCTCTGCTGCTGCTGCTGCTAAGTCGCTTCAGTCGTGTCTGACTCTGTGCGACCCCACAGATGGCAGCCCACCAGGCTCCCCTGTCCCTGGGATTCTCCAGGCAAGAACACTGGAGTGGGTTGCCATTTCCTTCTCCAATGCATGAAAGTGAAAAGTGAAAGTGAAGTCGCTCAGTAGTGTCTGACTCTTAGCGACCTCATGGACTGCAGCCTACCAGGCTCCTCCATCCATGGGATTTTCCAGGCAAGAGTACTGGAGTGGGGTGCCATTGCCTTCTCCGAATTTGCCTCTAAATACTGGCAATAATTAGCTCAAATTGGTAAAGCTGTTCTCATTTCTCCTATGATTCATAATCCTACCCTTGGAATATACTTGCCGGAGAAGAGTGAAAAGGATGGTCAGTAAATCCTGTGACTGTAGCAAAGTATTGAAAGCAAAATGTTTCCCTTTATATGTAAAATATAATATACACATAAGGTAGAATCTATAATATGACACAAATGAATGTATCTATGACACATAAACAGACTTACAGACATAGAGAATAGGCTTGTGGTTGCCAAGGCACAAGAGTTTGGGTGGAGAGTTTGGAATTAGATATCAACTATTATATGTAGAACTGACAGACAAAGAGGCACAGGGGTAGAGAATCCACTTGCAATGCAGGAGACTCAGGCTCGATCCCTGGGTCAAGAAGATCCCCTGAAGAAGGGAATGGTAATCTGCTCCAGTATTCTTGCCTGAGAAAACCAATGGACAGAGGAGCCTGGCGGGCTACAGTCCATGGGATCAGTAACAGTTGGACATGACTTAGTAACTGAACAACAATATCATAAACAGAAATGTATAGCACAGGGAACAATATTCAGTATCTTATGATAAACCATCATGGAAATAATATGATATGTGTGTGTGTGTTTATGTGATATAATGGAGTCACTTTGCTGTACAGCAGAAATTATTGCCACGTTGTAAATCAACTATACTCTAATAAAATAAATTTAAAAATATATACATAATAAGGGATTCTATGCAGCAGAATGGCTGATGATTTATGTATCTAGCAAAGCTGTATTAGATAGATGGGTAAATCAATATCAAAACAATGTTGAATTAAGAAAAAAAGAGTAAGAAAAGTAATAAAATTAATGACCCTTTAATTATGTGAATCTTAAACACATCAATAGATTCAAAATAATTCATTTTTGAAGTATTTATATGCATTTAAAAAGGAAATAAGAAAGTTTTATTGAAAGAACATAATTACATAAGCTTTATGTCCTGTGTGTGATCAGGAGACCTGGGTGCGATTCCTGGGTGGGATAGATCCCCTGGAGAAGGAAATGGTAACCCACTCCAGTATTCTTGCCTGGACAACCCCATGGACAGAGGAGCCAGGCAGGCTATAACTTATGGGGCCTCAAGAGAAGGACACAACTGAGTGACTAAGCACACACACACAATCTCATAAGTAAAGACATGAAAAAGAAATACAGCAGGAAGAATTTATAGCAATTGAGGATAATTCTAGGCCTGAATGTCAATCTTGGGCACAGACATCCTTAATAAAAAACAAAGAAGCAATTGGTTTAGTGACAGCAGAGTTTAAAGTGAGGTAGTTACTCAGAAGGAAAGGTGTTAAGTTGTTCCTAATAAAGAGCAAAACCAAAGAATGTTCAAATTACTGCACAATTACACTAATCTCACACACTAGCAAAGTAATGCTCAAAATTCTCCAAGCCAGGCTTCAACAGTATGTGAACAGCGAACTTCCAGATGTTCAAGATGGATTTAGAAAAGACAGAGGAACCAGATATCAAATTGCCAACATCTGCTGGATCATGAAAAAAGCAAGAGAGTTCCAGAAAAACATCTGCTTTATCGATTACACCAAAGCTTTTGATTTACTGTGTAGATCACAATAAACTGTGGAAAATTATGACAGAGACATGAATACCATACCACCTTACCTGCCTCCTAAGAAATCTGTATGCAGGTCAAGAAGCAACAGTTAGAATTGGATCTGGAACAACAGACTGGTTCCAAATTGGGAAAGAAGTATGTCAAGGCTGTGTACTGTCACCCTGCTTATTTAACTTATATGCGGAGTATATCATGTGAAATACTGGACTGGATGAAGCGCAGTTGGAATCAAGATTGCTGGGAGAAATATCAATAATCTCAGATACACAGATGACACCATCATTATGAATGAGAGTGAAGAGGAACTAAAGAGCCTCTTGATGAAAGTGAAAGAGGAGAGTAAAAAAGTTGGCTTAAAACTCAACATTCAGAAAACTAAGACATGGCATCTGGTCCCATCACTTCATGGCAAATTGATGGGGAAACAATGGAAACAGTGAGAGACTTTATTTTCTTGGGCTCCAAAATCACTGCAGATGGTGATTGCAGCCATGAAATTAAAAGATGCTTACTCCTTGGAAGAAAAGCTATAACCAACATAGACAGCATATTAAAAAACAGAGACATTACTTTGTCAGCAAAAGTCTGTCTAGTCAAAGATATGTTTTTTCCAGTAGTCATGTATGGATGTGACAGTTGGACTTGAGTGCTGAAGAATTGATGCTTTTGAACTATGGTGTTGGAGAAGACTCTTGAGAGTCCCTTGGACAGCAAGGAGATCAAATCAGTCAATCCTAAAAGAAATCAGTCCTTAATATTCTTGGAAGGACTGATGTTGAAGCTGAAACTCCAATACTTTGGCCACCTGATGTGAAGAACTGACTCATAGGAAAATACTCTGACTCTGGGAAAGATTGAAGGCAGGAGGAGAAGGGGACAACAGAGGATGTGATGGTTGGATGGCATCACTGACTTGATGGACATGAGTTTGAACAAGCTCCTGGATTTGGTGATGGCCAGGGAAGACTGATATGCTGCAGTCCATGGCATTGCAAAGAGTCAGACAGGACTGAGTGGCTCAACTGAACTGAATTCAGAGGGAGCATCAAGGATGGGAGGATCAAGGACTCCCCTGTGGGGGATTCACAGGGGAGTGAAAGTGAAAGTGTTGGTTGCTTGGACACTCCCTTTTCCAGGGCATCTTCTCCACCCAGGGATTGAACCTGAGTTTTCTGCATTGCAGGCAGATTCTTTACCATCTGAAGCACCAGGGAAGCCCACACAGGGGAGACAAGATGTTTATTTGGAAACAGGCTTGTGCAGGAAATCAGCAGAAAGTTGATGTGGGGGTAGGATCCCACTCCCTCAGGGGAGCAGAGAGAGATAGTGAAGGCACCGGGGTCTTTTCAGGCAAGAAACAGGTAAGTGGGAGAAACCCCCTCTCCTCCTCACTGATTTTCCTGAGGGACTGTCTCAATCTAGCACAGATATGTATAGTTTTGCCTCACTATTAAAATCATCAGCTGTGTGCAGATACTATTCTTGGAGCCTTATGTACATTGAGAGCAACTTATATTCTCTCAGAAGTCTTGGAGAATTAACTTTTCCATGAAGAAGGAGCTTTACAGAGCACTCCATGAGCTTAACCAGCACTTATGATGCCTATATATGTGCTACTCTGCACTTAAATGTTTTATCTACATGTTTCTCAATACATCGCCTCTTTTTTTTAAAATTTAAATTTATTAATTTTAATTGGAGGCTAATTACTTTACAATATTGTATTGGTTTTGCCATACATCAACATGAATCCACCTCTTTTTAAACATTTGAATAAGTGAAGATCCAAAGAGGCTAAAGGGAGGTTTTCCCTCAGTGGCTGATGACAGATTGTGTTGGAGGACAGTAGTCAGGATGGCTCAACTCTCAGGTCTCTGCTTGTTTTTAATCTAAAGCCCTGTCCTGGAACTGTATCTTCTTGGGCGGGAAGAGAAGCAAGCAGAATGTTTGTCCTCCAATCTTTTTTAAGACCTCAGTCCTCAGGTCTTCTGCAACTTCCTACCTTGGGCACTTTCTTCTTTCCTTTTAAACTTTTAGTCACATGCAGGAGGAGGAGAATGCAGCCAATATTCCTCTTGCTGAGTCTTTATGAGCGTCTGTGCTGAGGACAGCATGCCAGGAGCTATTTTGGGATATGTGGTTCAAAATAATGAGAAAACCAACACAAGCAGTTAGGTGAATGGAACGCACATCAAAGCAAGTGGCAAGGAACACCCAGGCACAGTGGGGAGGGGGCCATTCCCAGAGTTGGGGAGGAGGGTGTGCTTCCCAGGGGATTCTGCCCTTCTCTCCTGAAAGGACACTTACTGCTCTGGTATTTTCAGGGCTCAAGGGGATCAGAATGAACTCTCCAGAAAGGCCTCCATGCCAGTGGCTCAGCAGAGAAGGGAGTTCCTCTCCTGAGCAATGATTGAACTGAATGAGTATGAAGCAGTCATTACAAAGCTCTGCTTTTACATTATTGATCTCAAGATCTGCAGGAAAGAAATAGTACAAATATTGCAGAAAATAATCAGACAGTCAGGGGCAGCAAGGAAGGAACCATGAACAGCTCAGTTATTTCCACTGACACACTGTCAAGAGAAAAGGTAAAAGCCCATGGAAGTGCTACGCAAGTTGATTTTCATTTGTTGGAACTTCAATATGTATTACATATTTTTTAAAAAGGTAATTCACTCATTTTAAGTTTCCACATTAATGAAAACTATATCAGTTCAGTTCCATTGCTTAGTCGTGTCCGACTCTTTGCAAACCCATGAATCGCAGCACGCCAGGCCTGCCTATCCATCACCAACTCCGGAGTTTACCCAAACTCATGTCCATCGAGTCAGTGATGCCATTCAGCCATCTCATCCTCTGTTGTCCCCTTCTCCTCCTGCCCCTAATCCCTCCCAGCATCAGGGTCTTTTCCAATGAGTCAACTCTTCTCATGAGGTGGCCAAAGTATTGGAGTTTCAGCTTCAGCATCAGTCCTTCCAATGAACACCCAGGACTGAGCTCCTTTAGGATGGACTGGTTGGATCTCCTTGCAGTCCAAGGGACTCTCAAGAGTCTTCAACACCACAGTTCAAAAGCATCAATTCTTCGGCGTTTGGCTTTCTTCACAGTCCACCTCTCACACCCATACATGACTACTGGAAAAACCATAGCCTTGACTAGACGGACATTTATCGGCAAAGTAATGTCTCTGCTTTTTAATATGCTATCTAGGTTGGTCATAACTTCCCTTCCAAGGAGGAAGCGTCTTTTAATTTCATAGCTGCAATCACCATCTGCAGTGATTTTGGAACCCCCGAAAATAAAGTCTGACACTGTTTCCACTGTTTCCCCATCTATTTCCCATGAAGTGATGGGACCGGATGCCATGATCTTAGTTTTCTGAATGTTGAGGTTTAAGGCAACTTTTTCACTCTCCTTTTTCACTTTCATCAAGAGGCTTTTTAGCTCCTCTTCACTGTATTACATATTTTTTAAAAAGGTAACTCACTCATTTTAAGTTTTCACAGTAACGAAAACGATATAAACTAAACAAAACAGAAATATACCCACAGACACAGTAAACAAACTCGTGGTTACCAAAGGGAAAAGGGAAAGGGATAAATTAGGAGCTTGTGACTAACATATACACACAACTATATATAAAATAGATAATCAACAAGGAACTACTCTATAGCATAGGGAACTATATTCAATATCTTGTATTAATAATAACTTATAAGGGAAAATTCTGTCATCTGGTCCTATCAATTCATGGCAAATAGATGGGGAAAATGTGGAAACAGTCAGAATTCATTTTCTTGGACTCCAAAATCCATGCGGATGGTGATTGTAGCCACGAAATTAAAAGATTCTTGTTCCTTGGAAGAGGAGCTATGACAAAATTAGACAGCGTATTAAAAGCAGAGACATCACGTTACCAAAAAACGTCCATTTGATCAAAGCTATGGTTTTTCCAGTAGTTATACATGGATGTGAGAGTTGGACCATAAAAAGGCTGAGCACCTAAGAATTGATGCTTTCGAACTGTGGAGTTGGAGAAGATTCTTGAGAGTCCCTTGGACAGCAAGGAGATCAAACCAGTCAGTCCTAAAGGAAATCAGTTCTGAATATTCATTGGAAGGACTAATGCTGAAGCTGAAGCTCCAATACTTTGGCCATCTGATGCAAAGAGCTGACTCATTGGGAAAGACCCTGATGCTGGGACAGATTGAGGGCAACAGGAGAAGGGGGCCACAAAAGCGGTTGGATGGCATCACTGACTCACTGGATATGAATTTGAGCAAACTCTGGGAGATAATGAAGGACAGAGAAACCCAGAGTGCTACCGTTTAAGGGGTTGCAAAGAGTTGGACATGACATAGTGATTGAACAGCAACATCATAAGGGAAAAGAATCAGAAAAAGAAGATAAATATATGTGTGTATGTGTAACTGAATTCCTTCATTGTACATCTGAAACAAACATAACATTGTAAATCAACTGTACTCCAATAAAAAATAAACTTAGAAAAAGTCTTGTGTGAAACTATCAATGAGATGCTTAAATTCTGTAATCACAATTCTACTCCCTAGAAGCAATTACTGTGAAGAGTTAGTTCATGTCCTTCACAATCTGGGAAATCATGCACATACACACACCTGTGTGTGTACATTTTAATATTAAAAAAAATCTTCTTTAAAATCCTTGTTTAAAAAAACTATAGATCTAAGCAGTCATAATCCTCCAAATGAAGAGAAAGACTAAGAGAAGTAAGTAAGTCATTATGTGACAAACATGAGCTCTTAAACTCTCTTGTCAGTTTTAACAATGTTTCACAGCTTATTGCATTAACGTCTGTCTTTGGTTATATCATGTCAAGTTAGGGTGTGCCATTTGACACATCACTTGAAAAGAAATACTTATAAATTTTCTTTAAACATCAAAGCTGGCCAAAGTGAAATTTAGACTGATGGCATTTCTGTCCTTTTAGAGCTCAACTGAGCAGACCATGGATCTTTAGGAATGGAGGAAAATAGGCCCAGGGAACAAAAGTAGCTGTGATAAAAAGCTTTCTGTAATGTAAGGTGGTTACAACCAGTAAGAACCAGGGCATTTACTGTCAAAATGAAGTTTCAAACACTTGAATATAGAATGGCCACATATACCTCATATTGTGTGTGTGTGTGCTAAGTCTCTTCAATCATGTCCGACTCTTTGTGAAAAGTTTTTTACTTTGTTTTGTTTGTAATAATAAGGACATTCCAAAATCAATGCAAAGCACCCAAAATTATTTCAATATGATATGGAATTTCTGTTGTCTGAGAATATTTCAAGGAAGGTAAAGAACGTTATTTTTAAGAGAAAACTAAATACTTAAAAATCGATTTATTTTAATAGAAAGAAAGCCAAATATTCTGGTTTGCTATTAATATAATTTATTATTATCACATATGGTTTGGTATTAATGTATATTATTGCTATATAATAATAACTGGTAGTAAGACAACCACAACCCCCTTTTATTTATTTATTGTTAAAATTAAATTTATTTATTTTAATTGGAGGCTAATTACTTTACAATATTTTATTGGTTTTGCCACACATCAACATGAATCCGCCACAGGCATACACATGTTCCCCATCCTGAACCCTTCTCCCACCTCCGTCCCCATAACATCTCTCTGGGTCATCCCAGTGCACCAGCCCCAAGCTTCCTGTATCCTGCATCGAACCTGGACTGGTGATTCGTTTCTTATATGATATTATACAGGTTTCAATGCCATTCCCCCAAATCATCCCACCCTCTCCCACAGAGTCCAAAAGACTGTTCTATACCTCTGTGTCTCTTTTGCTGTCTCGCATACAGGATTATCGATACCATCTTTCTAAATTCCATATATATGCATTAGTATGCTGTACTGGTGTTTTTCTTTCAGGATTACTTCACTCTGTATAATCGGCTCCAGTTTCATCCATCTCATTAGAACTAATTCAAATGTATTCTTTTTAATGGCTGAATAATACTTCATTGTGTATATGTACCACAGCTTTCTAATCAATTCATCTGCTGATAGACATCTAGGTTGCTTCCATGTCCTGGCTATTATAAACAGTGCTGCGATGAACATTGGGGTACATGTGTCTCTTTCAGTTCTGGTTTCCTTGGTGTGTATGCCCAGCAGAGGGATTGCTGGGTCATAAGGCAGTTCTATTTCCAGTTTTTTAAGGAATCTCCACACTGTTCTCCATAGTGTCTGTACTAGTTTGCATTCCCACCAAGAGTGTAAGAGGGTTCCCTTTCTCCATACCCACTCCAGCATTTATTGCTTATAGACTTTTGGATAGCAGCCATTCTGACTGGCATGAAATGGTACCTCATTGTGGTTTTGATTTGCATTTCTCTGATAATGAGTGATGTTGAGCATCTTTTCATGTGTTTGCTAGCCATCTGTATGTCTTCTTTGGAGAAATGTCTGTTTAGTTCTTTGGCCCATTTTTTAATTGGGTCATTTATTTTTCTGGAATTGAGCTGCAGGAGTTGCTTGTATATTTTTGAGATTAGTTGTTTGTCGGTTGCTTCATTTGCTATTATTTTCTCCCATTCTGAAGGCTGTCTTTTCACCTTGCTTATAGTTTCCTTTGTTGTGCAGAAGCCTTTAAGTTTAATTAGGTCCCATTTGTTTATTTTTGCTTTTGTTTCCAATATCCTGGGAGGTGGGTCATAGAGGATCCTGTTGTGATTTATGTCGGAGAGTGTTTTGCTTATGTTCTCCTCTAAGAGTTTTATAGTTTCTGGTCTCACGTTTAGATCTTTAATCCATTTTGAGTTTATTTTTGTGTATGGTGTTAGAAAGTGATCTAGTTTCATTCTTTTACAAGTGGTCGACCAGTTTTCCCAGCACCAATTTTTAAGACATTGTCTTTTTTCCATTGCATATTCTTGCCACCTTTGTCAAAGATAAGGTGTCCATAGGTGCGTGGATTTATCTCCGGGCTTTCCATTTTCTTCCATTGGTCTATATTTCTGTCTTTGTACCAGTACCATACTGTTTTGATGACTGTAGCTTCGTAGTAGAGCCTGAAGTCAGGCAGGCTGATTCCCCCAGTTCCATTCTTCTTTCTCAAGATTGCTTTGGCTATTTGAAGATTTTTGTATTTCCATACAAATTGTGAAATTATTTGCTCTAGCTCTGTGAAAAATACTGTTGGTAGCTTGATAGGGATTGCATTGAATCTATAGATTGCTTTGGGTAGTATACTCATTTTCACTATATTGATTCTTCCCATCCATGAACACGGTATATTTCTCCATCTATTAGTGTCCTGTTTGATTTCTTTCACCAGTGTTTTATAGTTTTCTAAATATAGGTCTTTAGTTTCTTTCAGTTCAGTTCAGTCGCTCAGTCATGTCTGACTCTTTGCAACCCCATAAATCGCAGCACACCAGGCCTCCCTGTCCATCATCAACTCCCAGAGTTCACCCAGACTCAAATCTATCGAGTGAGTGATGCCATCCAGCCATCTCATCCTCTGTCGCCCCCTTCTCCTCCTGCCCCCAATCCCTCCCAGCATCAGAGTCTTTTCCAATCAGTCAACTCTTCGCATGAGGTGGCCAAAGTACTGGAGTTTCAGCTTTAGCATCATCCCTTCCAAAGAAATCCCAGGGCTGATCTCCTTCACAATGGACTGGTTGGATCTCCTTGCAGTCCAAGGGACTCTCAAGAGTCTTCTCCAACACCGCAGTTCAAAAGCATCAATTCTTTGACGCTCAGCCTTCTTCACAGTCCAACTCTCACATCCATACATGACCACAGCAAAAACCATGGCCTTGACTAGACGAAACTTTATTGGCAAAGTAATATCTCTGCTTTTGAATATGCTATCTAGGTTGGTCATAACTTTCCTTCCAAGGAGTAAGCGTCTTTTAATTTCATGGCTGCAGCCACCATCTCCAGTGATTGTGGAGCCCCCCAAAATAAAGTCTGACACTGTTTCCACTGTTTCCTCATCTATTTCCCACGAAGGGATGGGACTGGATGCCATGATCTTCATTTTCTGAATGTTGAGCTTTCAGCCAACTTTATCACTCTCCTCTTTCACTTTCATCAAGAGGCTTTTGAGTAAGTCTTCACTTTCTGCCATAAGGGTGGTGCCATCTGCATATTGAGGTTATTGATATTTCTCCCAGCAATCTTGATTCCAGCTTGTGCTTCTTCCAGCCCAGCATTTCTCATGATGTACTCTGCATAGAAGTTAAAGAAGCAGGGTGACAATATACAGCCTTGACGTACTCCTTTTCCTATTTGGAACCAGTCTGTTTTTCCATGTCCAGTTCTAACTGTTGCTTCCTCACCTGCATATAGATTTCTCAAGAGGCAGGTCAGGTGGTCTGGTGTTCCCATCTCTTTCAGAATTTCCCACAGTTTATTGTGACCATACAGTTAAAGGCTTTAGCATAGTCAATAAAGCAGAAATAGATGTTTTTCTGGAACTCTCTTGCTTTTTCCATGATCCAGTGGATGTTGGCAATTTGATCTCTGATTCCTCTGCCTTTTCTAAAACCAGCTTAAATATCAGGAAGCTCATGGTTCACATATTGCTGAAGCCTGGCATGGAGAATTTGGAGCATTACTTTACTAGCATGTGAGATGAGTGCAATTGTGCGGTAGTTTGAGCATTCTTTGGCATGCCTTTCTTTGGGATTGAAATGAAAACTGACTTTTCCAGTCCTGTGGCCCCTGCTGAGTTTTCCAAATTTGCTGGCATATTGAGTGCAGCACTTTCACAGCATCATCTTTCAGGATTTGAAAGAGCTCAACTGGAATTCTATCACCTCCACTAGCTTTGTTCGTAGTGATGCTTTCTAAGGCCCACTTGACCTCACATTCCAGGATGTCTGGCTCTAGGTCAGTGATCACACTATCATGATTATCTGGGTTGTGAAGATCTTTTTTGTACAGTTCTTCTGTGTATTCTTGCCATCTCTTCTTAATATCTTCTGCTTCTGTTAGGTCCATACCATTTCTGTCCTTTATCGAGCCCATCTCTGCATGAAATGTTCCCTTGGTACCTCTAATTTTCTTGAAGACATCTCTAGTCTTTCCCATTCTGTTGTTCTCCTCTATTTCTTTGCATTGATCACTGAGGAAGGCTTTCTTATCTCTTCTTGCTATTCTTTGGAACTCTGCATTCAGATGGGTATATCTTTCCTTTTCTCCTTTGCTTTTCATTTCTCTTCTTTTCACAGCTATTTGTAAGGCCTCCCCAGACAGCCATTTTGCTTTTTTGCATTTCTTTTCCATGGGGATGGTCTTGGTCCCTGTTTCCTGTACAATGTCACAAACCACATTCCATAGTTCAGGCACTCTATCTATCAGATCTAGGCCCTTAAATCTATTTCTCACTTCCACTGTATAATCATAAGGGATTTGATTTAGGTCATACCTGAATGGTCTATGGTTTTCCCTACTTTCTTCAATTTAAGTCCGAATTTGGCAATAAGGAGTTCATGATCTGAGCCACAGTCAGCTCCTGGTCTTGTTTTTGCTGACTGTATAGAGCTTCTCCATCCTTGCCTGCAAAGAATATAATCAATCTGATTTCGGTGTTGACCATCTGGTGATGTCCATGTGTAGAGTCTTCTCTTGTGTTGTTGGAAGAGGGTGTTTGTTATGACCCAGTGCATTTTCTTGGCAAAACTGTATTACTCTTTGCCCTGCTTCATTCCATATTTCAGGGCCAAATTTGCCTGTTACTCCAGGTGTTTCTTGACTTCCTACTCTTGCATTCCAGTCCTCTATAATGAAAAGGACATCTTTTTTTGGGTGTTAGTTCTAAAAGGGTTTGTAGGTCTTCATAGAACCGTTCAACTTCAGCTATTTCAGAGTTACTGGTTGGGGCATAGACTTGGATTACTGTGATATTGAATGGTTTGCCTTGGAGACGAACAGAGATCATTCTGTCGTTTTTGAGATTGTATTTAAGTACTACATTTTGAACTCTTTTGTTGACCATGATGGCTAATCCATTTCTTCTGAGGGATTCCTGCCCACAATAGTAGATAATGGTCATCTGAGATAAATTCACCCTTTGCAGTCCATTTTAGTTTGCTGATTCCTAGAATGTCGACATTCACTCTTGCCATCTCTTGTTTGACCATTTCCAATTTGCCTTGATTCATGGACCTGACATTCCAGGTTCCTATGCAATATTGCTTTTTATAGCATCAGACCTTGCTTCTGTCACCAGTCACATCCACAACTGGGTATTGTTTTTGCTTTGGCTCCATCCCTTCATTCTTTCTAGAATTATTTTTCCACTGATCTCCAGTAGCATATTGGGCACCTACTGACCTGGGGAGTTCCTCTTTCAGTATCCTATCATTTTGCCTTTTCATACTGTTCATGGGGTTCTCAAGGCAAGAATACTGAAGTGGTTTGCCATTCCCTTCTCCAGTGGGCCACATTCTGTCAGATCTCTCCACCATGACCTGCCCATCTTGGGCGGCCCCACGGGCATGGCTTAGTTTCATTGAGTTAGACAAGGCTGTTGTCCTAGTGTGATTAGATTGACTAGTTTTCTGTGAGTATGGTTTCAGTGTGTCTGCCCTCTGATGCCCTCTTGCAACACCTACTGTCTTACTTGGGTTTCTCTTACCTTGTGTGTGGGGTATCTCTTCACAGCTGCTCCAGTAAAGTGTTAGCTGCTGCTCCTTACCTTGGACGAGGGGTATCTCCTCACCGCCACCTTTCCTGACCTTCAACGTGGGATAGCTCCTCTAGGCCCTCCTGCGCCCGCGCAGCCACCGCTCCTTGGAAGTGGGGTTGGTCCTCCTGGCCGCTGCCCCTGACCTCAGAAGCGGGGTAACTCTTCTCGTCCCCACCTCGACCTTGGAAGAAGGGTAGCTCCTCTCAGCCATTCCTGCGGTGTCCCAGCCTTGCACTTTTGGCTGCTGCCTCTGACTTCGGATGTGGGGTAACTCCTCTCCACCGCACTTAGTGCGCTGGTCGCAGCCGCCTGCGCTTAGTTTCTTAGGTAGATATATTCCTAAGTATTTTATTCTTTTCATTGCAATGGTGAATGGAATTGTTTCCTTGATTTCTCTTTTCTATTTTCTCATTATTAGTGTATAGGAATGCAAGCGATTTCTATGTGTTGATTTTATATCCTGCAACTTTACTATATTCATTGATTAGCTTTCTCAGAGAAGGCAATGGCACCCCACTCCAGTACTCTTGCCTGGAAAATCCCATGGATGGAAGAGCCTGGTAGGCTGCAGTCTATGGCGTCATTCAGAGTCGGACACGACTGAGCGACTTCACTTTCACTTTTCACTTTCATGCACTGGAGAAGGAGATGGCAGCCCACTCCAGTGTTCTTGCCTGGAGAATCCCAGGGACGGCGGAGCCTTGTGGGCTGCCGTCTCAGGGGTCACACAGAGTTGGACGTGACTGAAGCGACTTAGCAGCAGTATATTTCTGGTGGAGTCTTTAGGGTTCTATGTAGAGGATCATGTCATCTGCAAACAGTGAGAGTTTTACTTCTTTTCCAATTTGGATTCCTTTTATTTCTTTTTCTGCTCTGATTGCTGTGGCCAAAACTTCCAAAACTATGTTGAATAGTAATGGTGAAAGTGGGCACCCTTGTCTTGTTCCTGACTTTAGGGGATATGCTTTCAATTTTTCACTATTGAGGATAATGTTTGCTGTGGGTTTGTCATATATAGCTTTTATTATGTTGAGGTATGTTCCTTCTATTCCTGCTTTCTGGAGAGTTTTATCATAAATGGATGTTGAATTTTGTCAAAGGCTTTCTCTGCATCTATTGAGATAATCATATGGTTTTTATTTTTCATTTGTTAATGTGGTGTATTACATTGACTGATTTGCAGATATTGAAGAATCCTTGCATCCCTGGGATAAAGCCCACTTGGTCAAGGGGTATGATCTTTTTAATGTGTTGTTGGATTCTGATTGCTAGAATTTTGTTAAAGATTTTTGCATCTATGTTCATCAGTGATGTTGGCCTGTAGTTTTCTTTTTTTGTGGCATCTTTGTCAGGTTTTGGTATTAGGGTGATGGTGGCCACATAGAATGAATTTGGAAGTTTACCTTCCTCTGCAATTTTCTGGAAGAGTTTGAGTAGGATAGGTGTTATCTCTTCTCTAAATTTTTGTAGAATTCAGCTGTGATGCCATCTGGACCTGGGCTTTTGTTTGCTGGAAGATTTCTGATTACAGTTTCAATTTCCGTGCTTGTGATGGGTCTGTTAAGATTTTCTATTTCTTCCTAGTTCAGTTTTGGAAAGTTGTGCTTTTCTAAGAATTTGTCCATTTCTTCCAAGTTGTCCATTTTATTGGCATATAATTGCTGATAGTAGTCTCTTATGATCCTTTGTATTTCTGTGTTGTCTGTTGTGAGCTCTCCATTTTCATTTCTAATTTTATTGATTTGATTTTTTTCCCTTTGTTTCTTGATGAGTCTGGCTAATGGTTTGTCAATTTTATATATCCTTTCAAAGAACCAGCTTTTGGCTTTGTTGATTTTTGCTATGGTCTCTTTTGTTTCTTTTGCATTTATTTCTGCCCTAGTTTTAAAGCTTTCTTTCCTTATACTTACCCTGGGGTTCTTCATTTCTTTCTTTTCTAGTTGCTTTAGGTATAGAGCTAGGTTATTTATTTGACTTTTTTCTTGTTTCTTGAGGTATGCCTGTATTGCTATAAACTTTCCCCTTAGCACTGCTTTTACAGTGTCCCACAGGTTTTGGATTGTTGTGCTTTCATTTTCATTCATTTCTATGCATATTTTGATTTCTTTTTTGATTTCTTCTGTGATTTTTTGGTTATTCAGCAAAGTGTTGTTCAACCTCCAAATGTTGGAATTT